>NC_081149.1:12609567-12922174 GCF_958295425.1 Solea solea
GTTAAGGGTTTTCTGTGTTTATGAGTGTGTTATTGTGACTTTTTGTTTTTCATGTTTGCAAAGAGAGGGAAGCTGTGCAGCCAGCTTCTCTCCCCAGCTTGTAATCAGCCGGCATGTCAGTAAACACTGTTAATAGGGGTGGACACTCTCTCCCTTTTCACCCAAGACCCCTGCAGTTGCTAATTGGGATAAATGCAACTTCATGCTTCATTTACCCTCACCCTCTCCATTCCGTTCTGTCTCTTCCCTTCCCCTGCTTTCTTCCTCCTTCTTTCTCCTTCTTTGCGTCTACTTTAACCTCATCTTTCCCTTCCTCTGTGTCTTTCTGTTGCGTTCTTTGCTTGTTCTCCTCTGTGCTTGTTAATGGCTTCCCGGCTCATTGATGCCCCAGATGTTTGTTATAATCAAAACATGAGAAATGGCAGAGTGGACACAATGCCATCTCTTCCACCATGGTTGATTGAAATGAGCTGTTTGTTGTGTTGAACATGAGCACGAGGCAAAACCTGTAATGAGATACCGGCGACAGCGGTTTACACATCACTTGTCTTTTGGTTAGCGTGCGCTGCTTTGCAACAAAGGTACGCTGAACTCAAAGTTGCTGCATATATGCAAACTTCATGTACCTTGGAGTAAAGAAATAACGCGTTGATTTGATATTATTCATTATGATTTATTATTTCGTGGCTGCCTTCCACCCATGTTCTGCGTGTATATGATGGTGTAATGTATTCATGGGTCTTGCTGCACCATCATTGCTTTTGTGATGTAATCTCTTTTCCCTTGGCTGGGACCCCACCTGTGGGAGAAATAGAGAGAGCTGTAAGTGCTTGTGTGATGTAAAATGCCTAATTTGGGGGGTGATTGATGGTTTAATATTGCAGCCTGCAACCTTGTTGCCCCCACCTACCCAATGAAGCTGCGGGCAGGCACGAAACCATAGCACTGTGTGTGTATAATGTCACTTTCTATTCTCACATTCAAACCCAGATGGTGGAATTAAACCAATTCTGAGTTTGTTTTGGTGTGTGTGTTTGAGCGTATTTGTGTGTGTGTGTGTGTGTGTGTGTGTGTGTGTGTGTGTGTGTGTGTGTGTGTGTGTGTGTGTGTGTGTGTGTGTGTGTGTGTGTGTGTGTGTGTGTGTGTGTGTGTGTGTGTGTGTGTGTGTGTGTGTGTGTGTGTTTGTGTGCACTGCGGGCGTGCTGGAGCATTTCTACTATCGCTGCACAGCTAAAATCCATTTAGATATATTGACTGTGGTCTAGAGTCAGTGGTCAGTTATTGCAGCCATTTCTATTTTCCTCATTTTAACCAATCTTCACTAATCTCCCCTGTCTCCTCTGTTTTCCTTGAGATACAGAGCCGGTTGTCTGTGTCACTCATTACCGCTACCGTAATATCATAAATACCCTCAGCCCTTCCTCTATTGTCCTCCGGATCTTCTTTGTGTGCTTCTGTTTCCATGTTATACATACAGTGACGTAAACGGCATTGAACCTATGTTGTTGTTTGGGTCGGTTTATCCGTGTGCATGTGCTGGGCAAAGATATAGACATTTGGTCATTTGTTTAAATGTTAACAAATCTATGGCTGCTGATAACACACATTAGTCCACAAATCAGAGAGCATTAATGACCAAAATGTGCACTTAAGTGTGTTCTTTGTTGTTTTTGTTCAAACAAACTTCAAGAAAAGTTTAAGTTTGATTAGACAAATATTTCATATTTATTTATTTTTATATTTATTTTTCTTATTTATTTATATATTTCATAAAGCTGAAGACAAAATCTCCAGACACAAATGTATAAATCTTAGATTCTGTGAGTCAAGTTTAGGACACAAATTGGGATCAGTGTAACTCCCTTTACAAGACGTCTGCTGCTAATTGAATGAAATGGCTTTAAGGGGAAATTGTGAGAGAGCAGGCAGCTCAGGGTTGTCCTTTGATGCAAGTACAATTGAAGGTTACATTTAAAAATGTACTTCACCCCGAAAAGGGCAATCTTTGCCTGGAGTGATTTGTCAAAAACTGACAAATGATGTATCACATAGGAAGCCTTATCTTTACCTGATGTGAATATCTGTGGAGGAGAAATAATTGTATCTGGGTTTCCAATTTATGTATGATCTTAGCCACAACAAAAAAACAAAAACAAAAAACAACAAAAATAACATTTAGTGCTGCTACTCACAAACTCATGCAAATTCCCGGAGAAAATGGCAGGTTGTTTATTTATGCAGCGCTTGCTAACAGGCAAAGTTTTCCAAAGCCCATGAGTGTTGACACATCACAGCTGAGAGACGTCAAAGACAGTGATGCATGATTGGATCCTTATGGTAATGCAAATCATGTGAGGATCTTGTACTATTAAGCCTCTTGCCTCGTGCATGCATTGCTCTTTGTTTGTCCAGCCTTTTAAGTTTCCCCCCTCAGGTTTCTATGCCTGACCCTCCCTCTCATCAATCCTGTAGCAACATGTTAATATAGATGCTATCGGAAATAGAAAAAGTGATTACTGGTACTCGTTTCAAATGTAAAACAAAGTGCTGTCACATCTCTCTGCAAGTGTTGATCTTCACATCAAAGTTGTGGATCGGTATTCTATACAGCACTGGGCAGGGAAATGAATCATGGCACTGTGCCTGTGAGTCATTTAGTTGTGCAGAATCTATGGTGTCATTATGCTGATATTTTGTTTACTATTAGCCATAAGGAACAACTGCTCACAGTGATATGTATAATGCCAGCCAGTCTGGACAAGTGCAAAGAAATACACTTTTCTGAATTGGAAATACACACGCGCAGACACACAGACACACACCAATATGCACGTGTGTGGACACAGTCTCAAATGGTTGTTGTGCTAATATGTTTTTAATGTCTTTGGGAAGCAGTCGACATCTCTAATTTGTTTTTGTCTAAGCTGTGTGCTTATGTGGATGGGGGACATCAAAGCAGTAAAAATAGCATTTCTCATTAACCAGCCTTTCCCTCTCATTTATTTTCCTCGTTCTCACTTGCCAGTTTGTCCACATGAGTGTTTTTTTAGGCACAGCTTGTGAAGTTGTGAGGACGAGTTGCCGGAGAAAAGATAATGGGCTGATGCTTGGTGTACACTTACTGCTTCTTGTATTCGATCCTCAGCAGACCTTCATCAGCAACTCGCCGTCATTTGAATTACCAATTGTAAAAGCCTTTGTCCAATCAGGTTACATAATGTAAATGAAAAGAACCAGTTTAGGCGTTCAAACTGGCGAGCCCTTGCTTGATATGATAATGTATTCATCAGAAATAACGGTTTACAGGAAGCGCTTTGATAAATGGTGTCTGAGTTTTGCATGAAAACTAAGGCTTTGGTTTAAAAGTTTATACAATTTATCACTGACTATTTTTTTTTTTCAACAGTAAAGATCCACCTCAACCTTCAGCTTAAAATACCTCTGTTTATTCATTTATGATAAAAAGAAAGCTAAACCCACTTTATTTAAAAACACATTTAAGTAGGAATGCTGTAGCCATTTCTGCATTCATTATTGAATGTGTCACTAAATTATCTGCAATGTCTCTATGCAACTCGTGACTGAGGGAATCGTTGGCTTTGCATTCTATTAAATAACTAAAGCATCAGCCGCGTCACACATATCTCATGTGTTGTTACATGTTTCCATGTCCACTACAGCCTTCATACAAAAACCAAACAAACGTCCCATAGTATTCAGAAAAATAAATATACTGTATGTATATGCATACTGATAGGTTGGCTGTTTATACTATTACATCGTAGCCCTGTAAATTGCAGCATATGAGCAAGGATTATTGAATGTATCCACCATGTAAGCCTCATTTTACCTCCGTGACAGAAAACAGCTTTTCTATCACTGTAAATGTAATAGAAAAAAAAAAAAATTCTCAAAGAAACAGTGATGTGAGGCGAGAGCTGCATTTGACTGACTGCTTCAGCTAGTGATGAAAAATATCTCACCTCCACAAGCTATTACAGTCCTATTACTGAGCTCATTATGACAGTTTCATGTCACCAGTTCTATTTATTCCCCATTTGTCTTGTCTCTGCAGCAACACAACGGAGAGTTGAATCTAGCCTACAGAATGCCATACCATCAAGTAACACAGCCATCGTTGCAACGATTTTCAAATCATTGTAATTTAAAAAACAACGTAATCAGCCAATTGCACATTTCTGCAAAGGCTGGAATTAATTTTTTTTGGGTTCTGAATGTCCTATGAGTTATGCCAACTGAGAACGTGCGATACAAACTTTTTTTGGGAAACAATTCATATCTTTGAATTCATCTCCTTGCATCATTATTTGACCATAGGGTTAATATTTCAAACGTTTAATCCTTCATGTGGCTTCAAGCTCTTAAATTCATGATGGTGAGGTCTTCAGATTCCCTTTTGTGTTGCAGAGTGTTTCTGCCTTTCACTTGGCTAAAGTTGCTTCTGTTTTGTCTACTCCCTGGTAGAAGAGCTCTTCCTGGCTAAATAAAGGATAAATAAAATAATAAAATGCCTGCTTGAAATCGGACCATGATAAAATATAGTGCCGGTATTCATTTGTAATGGATTTATTTTGCATTACAATAGCACAATATTTAGTAATATTGTGTGTTGGTCGGAACAGTAATACATGCAAATATGTTCCAGTTTAAAATAATGTGAAGCCATTGTGAAGCAAAACAATTCATTATCCACTGGCCACTGATTCAGTCTGCTGGTGAGTGATCAGTACGGTCAAATGCTGCTGGGAATAATCACTCCCAAAAGATGTGATTTTGGCTTAAATTGCTGGATTTGATTGGTTTTGGTTTCCATAGTAATGGCCACAGAGCAGTCCATCCGCTCAGCGATGCCAGTGGGAATGTTTTCTTGTGACAATTCAGTCTGTTGTGTGCAATTTTAACATCTCTCTCACATTATCTTATGACACTTGAAAGAAAAAAAATGCTTTTTTCCCCCCAAACCCAGGTTAATCTGTGTAATTATTCCACTGAGCAGGTTACAATCATTTGTGATGTGCCAACATCAGTGCGAGGAGAGGAGCCTCACACTGATGTCGAAACAGAATAGGATAATCATCTCCAGTCATAACAGAATACATTATTCTTAACCACTTCATGTTGCTGTGGAAACTGTTAAAGAGTCACTAGGTCTGCCAAGGGGGTGCAGATAAACATGTCGTTCTGTCGGTGTGTCGTGGCATACGATGTGTTCTATCAATTTAAACGTTGCACTCCCCAGCCGCAGTGCATGTTTGATGAGTTCATTTGAAAAAAACAGGGCAACAGATTTGTAGAGAATTTGTGGGGGTCAGAGAGAAATGTAAGTTACATTTGGTAAGGAAAGAGACGAGGAAGGCAGATGGCAGTGATTAGGAAGAAAGATGCACCTACAGTAGGAACCAGGTCTGGATCAGACAAAAAGAGTAAAGTGAAGGAACCTAAATGGAGTGCAGTGACATGTATGCACAGTACATATAGATTGTTATGGGGGTGCGAATGAAACGCTCTCTGCGAGGCTCTATTAATGAAAGTGTGAGTGTCAGGCTCATGGATCTGGGACGCACACGTGCACACATAGACACACTGTGCTCCGTCTCCAGGCTCATATCATTACCCATCATTACACCCCCCATTTGGCATCAGCCGGCCAGATCGATCGTGGCCGATAACTCTGTCTCACTCGAGGCCAACCTATCTGTCTCTATCTCACCCCCGCTCATATCTTACTTTCTTTACATCTCTCTTTTTCACACCATAGCTACTATCTCCATCTCAACCCCCTCACACCACTCTCTCCTGCCTACAAACTGTATCACTTTCAAAATTACTTAAATCATCCACCCACCTCATCCTTCTCTGCTTTTTAGCTTTGCTCTATCCAAAGTATCTCTTCATCCCCTGTCAACCAAATCTTGCCATCTAATGTTCACTAATCTCCCGCAGACTCCTCTCGGGGTTTTCTACCATATTCCCCGAAATCATATCTGTAGATTTTACCACGGTGACAAGCATATCACTCACCTTGTATTTCTATTTGTCAGTGACCTGTTTTCAGCGTCACTGTAATTCAACTTTTCTTCCCCACTGTATCCTCTCGCATCCTCTCATCTTTCTTTCATTCTCTGTCACCCGTCTTGCACTCACTCATGCAGCCCGGTCACATCAGCTGTGTCTTTGCTCATGAGTCACGATTACTTCCTCTTTTTTTTTTTTTTATCCTCTCTTCCTCTTCCTCCTCCTCCTACTTCTTCACTACTGTCTTGTGCTCACTCTGCTCCTCTTTTAACTCTGCACCCCCCTCCTCTACTTTAGAGTAAGAGTAAGTGGTGATTACATTAAGACTTCAAAGCTCAAGGTTTGCTCCACAGTCACTTAGAAAAGTTCAGACTATTTTGTGTGTGTGTGTGTGTGTGTGTGTGTGTGTGTGTGTGTGTGTGTGTGTGTGTGTGTGTGCGTGTGTGTGTGTGTGTGGCTTATGTGCAAAAAAAAGGCAAGAAAGCAAGTGACAGACGGATGCAATGAACACTTGGCGCACAGAAAAAAAAACTAAACCAAATCTCATTCATGCTGATTTTATTTGATAACATGGCCTGAAAAGGAGGCAAGTGATCAGCTGCTTTACTTCTCCTTCTCCTTCAGTCACTCTCTTAACTCAAGTCTCTTGATCTAATGATGCTCTTGCTTGTGTATGTTCCACATTGATTCTAATTCAATTTGGATGGAACAAGTCTTTCAGACAATTGTCTGCTGCGAGTGCCCCAGATGGATTTTTAGCTTCTTCTGCATGCATTAGAGATTAATGGTAGGAAGGCCACACTGGACAGAAGAGAGCAACAATCGATTCCTCAATAACCCCATATTTACACATTCTCGTGTAAAGAGAGTAATAAAGAAGTGAGAAAAAGGAGCAGAATATAGCACATTGCATTGCACAGAGTGAAGCATCTCTCTCTCCTGGGAGGAAAAAAAAAAACAGGATTGCAGGAAGAAATCAATGTAGCATTGCCACAACACTTTTTTCAATATTAGATATGCCCTCTGTGCATATGAACCAGCCCTTTTGCATAAAATATAGGCAGAGAGTTTTCATTAATTGATGATTTAATTTGAAATACTATTACTTCCACAATAGTATTAATATTTTAATAGTATTACTTCTGTTTAATGTTACATCATGATTATGTCCTGTATGGACCATTCATTTTTTTTTTGTGTTTACAGCCATGCCAATAGACGTATCAATGCACACATAATTAAACGTTACAAACCAAATTTCAGTTCAACAATTACTATTGACGGATTTGTTGTAATTAGTGAAATTGTTGGCTATGATGAACCAAAACAAAGCACAGGCTTTAGAGACGGTATCTTTTTTTCTCTTTTACAAGCTAGCGTCTGCAGAGTCACGTCCACAGCAGTGGTTTTATTGTAATGTCATCACACAGTGACACGCAACTCTTGTGCCGTATATTTAGTACAGTGTTTTTTTTTTTTTTTATGCCCACTGTTGCACCGCTGTCACCTCATGGAGTAAGTACATGTTTGTATAAGTGTGCACAGGCGTGTAGACAAACATTTATGCGTCCAGCGTCACCATACTGCACGTGCTGTGGTCACATACAGCAACCTAAAGAGACATGGGCCCATAGCGCGGCATCCTTAGGTTCAGAATATCCCAGACTGTCTGTGTTGACTATTGTTCCCGTGTCTTTCCAGCTTTGAGCATCTGGCTGAGATGTTCTCTGGAGGTTGTGCTATAAGCCCGAGACTCGCTCCCTGTAGGCCATCTCACTGACAGGAGATCAGGCTACATCAGTATGTGTGAGAGGTACAACAGGATCTGTGGGATGGATCCAATTTCAGCTGATACAGCACACTGTGAGGTGGCTGCCAGATTCTCAAAGTTACTTTGTGCACCTCTTTGTGTATGTGTGTGTGTGTGTGTGTGTGTGTGTGCCCAGTTGCATGTGTTGGAAATGGGTTTTTAGAGAAAGACGGCAAAGAAATATGGTCGAGACTCCCTCTCACTCTCTGTGAGAGAGAGTGTGTGTCTGTGTGTTCATGTGTGTGTGTGTGTGTGTGTGTTAAAGAGAGAGATGGAGGAAAATATGTTTGCCCTGTTCACACCGATCTGTTTGTGTGGGAGTGCATTAACATCTATGTGGGCTGGAAGGGAGGCTGAATATGCAAAACAGTTGGAACAAAGGCTAATAACTCTGGAGCTGCTGTGCAGAAACATGGTACATTTCCTTGACTTTTGTGGAAGCCAAACAGACTTTGTTTGCAGGAGGAACACAGGTTTACTCTTTAAGTAGTTGTGGGAGCTTATCTAACCATAGGGAGAGACTGTCAATCTGACAGTGAATTCTGAACTACTTAATGTTCACACATTTATATTCTTCCTCTTTGCAGAATGGCAAAGATACATCAGAGCTGTCTTACTAAAAAAAACTAATAAAAAACTGTGTAAAACGCATGAATGTCAGGGAAACAAGGCCAAAGATTAAACTGAATAAAGGTATTAACTCTTATAATTGGAAGATATTAGCAAAGATTTAAGAGCACAGCTTGCTACTTCAGTCGGTCAAAGTACAAAAAGTGTTTAAAGAAATGATCGTCAGAAGTGAGTGATGCGAGCAGGACACTTTGTTTAGGGACCAATTCATAGAAAAATGTTGCATAACCTACCTGGCTCCATTAAATGATGTCCTCTGTCTCTTTTGAAATACCCTTTAATGTATTCATAAAATATGTGCTATGGCATTCAGTTGAGCATCATGAAATGCAATGATGCCATCTTTGTGTCAGTCTCAAGTAAAAATGTCAGGGTTGTGCTCTTGCTAAGCGCCGGCGTTTGGTAATCTTTGCATCTATGTGCTCTATGTTTGCTCGACCACATGCACCCACAAGGGTGTCATAATGCACAAGTTTGTGTGTGTGTGTGTGTGTGTGTGAGAGAGAGAGAGAGTGAGCCTCTGTGTATGTGTGATTCCTTTTATTTCACAATAGTAGAAGGTTGCTGGCAGTAAAGGGATTTGAAATGTGCGATTTTGAACTTCTTCATGTTAGAAGTCAGTTTGATCAATGTCTGCTGCAGCTCTCGCTTGCTTTGGGGCACAGTGAGCCACTGATAGATGAATTCCTCAGTGTGAGTCCATGGACTGATGTGTAGGTGTATAGTGAGGATACAGAGAACAAAAGCAAATCACAGTCTCTCTCCGTCTCCCTGTGTGTTGAGCGCCTTCATGTACATACCATGAAATCTGCATATCATGTCTTTATGCTATGGAAAAGGTGTGGGTGTTGTATATGTGTGAGTGTCTGCATCCGTCTCTGTGTAGCATTCACTGATTGAATCATATATTCAAAGCCCCTCATTAGTATCGTCTTACATGTAAGCCTGTAGCGGCAACAAATACACCATTGAGTCTCTGGATTTTATCAGGCAGTCCAGCCACAGAGTCGGACTGGCAGTCAGGCCTCAGTGCCCAGACTGGCTCTGGAGCCCAGCAGCCTGCAGAGGAACCCATGTGCATAAAACCTTTTAGAGCTCCAGCAATCCGATTAAGGCAGTTCTTTTTTTTTTTCTGCACCACTGTTGATGCTGAGATAAGTGTTCTAGTGGGCTCCTCAGATCAACTCTAAAAGCACTATTTCATTCAACCAAGAACTCAAATTTCTGAGTGGATCATTTTGGTTGTCTTCATACGGTTTGAGGAGGTGAGGTGCGGTAGAGAGGCAGGCATGCATGCGCACACAGACGTACAGCAACCGGCGTCATGATGCAAAATAATGATGCTGGATAAAAGGCAGTGAAGCTGCTGCTGACAAAGTGAGTGATGCTAGATGAGTAGGCACAAGAAAGAGTTTTATTTTTTTAGACTTTTGATATGCAGAAATGGACTGGAATTATGAGTCTGTGTATGTCTACTGTATATGTGTTTATGATTGTGCGGTTTCTCAAAGACAGGTACGACTTGAAAAGCCTCCATATTTATCTTCAAGTGTTTTGGCAGAGCGTCAGCGGGATGATGGATGATGTCTTCATTGGTGGCCAATTCTCTGAAGTTGTGGTTTGAGCGCTGGACTGAAAAACAAGATTACATTTAATGGACATCCACTCCCATCCAGAATTAACTGCAGGCTACACACATACAGCTGTGGATGACATGGTGTCCAACAAAGCAATTCAGTTTCCAATGAAAAACCCACCAACTTTTGATTTTATTATATTATGTGTATGTGATACTAAAAGAATATACTGTAAACTGAGCTGCAAGATGAATGGAATTATAAAACATAGTCATTAAGCTGCAAACAAATCTTGGTGAAACCGATGCATTTTTTTTTTGTTGAATTGGAAAATTGTGCTTTACTATTAATTTGATTTAATATCAAATTAAACTAATCCCATGTAATAATTGACTGCTGTTCTCCGGGTTAAGACTTTTAATATACTTGTTTCATGTTTTTTCTTGTTGTTGGCAATGTTAATAATCACTACACTTACTGTAAGTGCTGCTTTGAAAGTGCATGAGAATGTGGATTGGCTTTTAATCTAATAAGGTTACAAAGCAATTGAGACACTAAATAGTGATGCGGAGCCAGCTGCAGCTCCCTATCTCCATCAGAGGGTGACCTTTAGCATGGCCTGTTACTGTATAGTTTTCCCTCGGAGTGTGAAGATGTGGGCAGAGCTTGGTTGTATACAGTGGGAGTACTCGGAGGGATCAATAGCGCTCTGTAAAGCTGTTCCCAGACACACCTGCAGTACCCACGGTGGCCTTTGTGACACACAGATAAAGAGAAACCACTCCCCGGGCTGTTAGTGCCACTGCCAACCCATTTCCACCTGTCCCTGCTTTCCCTCCACCGCCCCCCTAAACGTGCACAGATGAAGGTGGGTAAATCAAACTCGCATGATGCTATTGTTAATATTTTTGTGATCCACAACAATATTGTCTTAACTTAACCTTTGCTTAAGGGCGGTGAAAAACATCCCCCATCCATCCACGATGGGCTCTGCTGAGACAGCTGAAAGAGCTGGAAGGCGGGGCCCATGTATATTTACTAACTCTCAGCTCCATCCATCAAAAGACACAGCACGCTGGCTCCACCTGTCTATCAGTGTCCTCTCACATTCCCAGGCCACTTCCTCTTCCCCGGCCTCTCCGTGCTCTTCTGTACTTGATATGTGCATGTTTAAGGAGAGCACAATCCTCTTTTTCTTGTCAGAGCCTTTTTCTGTCTTTGGTCTTTTGTTGCTGACTCCATTTTTCCACCTTTGCCGTCTTTCCACTCTTGTTATTACCTTATTTCTTGTCCTAGTCCTGTATGCATTTCCCTGTGCCCATGAAACACTAGTCGTGTGTAGTATGAGTGTGCTGTCCAAGCGGGTTACAGAGGGTAATTTGAACCTCTGATCTAGTTTTAGCAGGTGTGCTGACAGTCAGCAAAGTCACACAGATTGGTAAGATGTGTAAAAGTCTGGTGGGAAGTGGATAAGTGCAAATTTGTTCCAGAGAGAATGCAGCAAAAGGAGTTACTGTAGTTTTATCCTCACGGGCTTGAGAGAGATTTTACTTTCCAGCAAGGGTCATGTAGCTTTTGAGCTTAAGTACATTAGAGCATGTTTTCTGTCTGAATCAACACATGTGGAAGACAAACATGACGATAACGTGTTGCTATGTGTATGTAGGTGCAAGAGAGACAACAATTTGTCTCGGCTAAAAGCTGAGTTCTGACAGACCAACTTACACATTGTACTTGTCGAACAACTAACAGATCCACCCAAAAAGAAAGAGCTGGAGTTGATGTCGGAGTTTTAGTGGAGTAGACAAGCGTCTGTATCGAAGCAGTTTTAATATGTTAGCCTGTCTCCCTGCTGGCCTCCCCTCCCCCTTTCAGGGACGGCACTAATGCCATTAAGTGTGGGACAGATCTGTTCCATGTCTGCAGGCCTGCCAGTCTACTGGTCTGCCCCGAGACCACTCTCCATCTAATCCTATCCTCTCTCTCCCTTTATCCTCCGCCTCCCCTCCTTGCCAGAGACAGGAAGAGGCGGCTGGGAGAAAAAAAATCTAATAAATAAATGAGAGGATGCAAGAGGAAAAAAAATATATAAATTAAGTTCTCCGTTCTCGTAAATCATGTTGCCAACTTCCAGTAGACAGGAGGGAGGAGCTTAGGGGCTAGAGAGAGGAATACCATAGGTGGAAAAGAGAAGGAGAGGCAGAGAGCAAGATAGAGATATTGTGAGAGGGAGAGAAAGAAAGAGAGAGAGTGCGGGAAGCATTTCTGTTTCACCCTCAACTAGGCTCGGCTCTGGAGACTCGGCGGCGAGGTGTTTTTAATTGATTTTTGATTAGATAGACATGAAGAGGAGGGGTTGTCCATTAGCATGAGGGGAATAAACCTCTGAGAGGAGTAGAGTGAGAGGAAGGCACAGAAAAAAAGGGGGGGGGGGTGACAAATACTGTAATTGTCAAAGACACTGTGAAGCTAATGACAAGTAAACACAAACACATTATACACATTTGCACCAGTGATGGCATAGAATGTCTTCCTTTGTTCAAAGTAATCTACAGCTTAACCAGAACATACACCAGGATTGCCCCGGAACTTTCTCCTGAGCATTTTCTGCTCAGAGACAATGAAAAGCAAGCTTTATTTATACACAACAGCACCTTTCAGACACAGGGCAATTCAAAGTGCTTTACGGTGGTACAACAGTGCAGACAGTATAATTGTTATCAGCTCTTTTATTGATGCTATACAATCAAGTAGAATACATTATCTAACCCACTCAGTGGCAACACCCACTTATTTTGCTTCACTTAAACAGTGAGGAAAAGATGGATATTAAAATTCCAGTTTAACAGGAAGTGTGTTTGTCTGCAGCAATGGTGGTGATTTCATCTGGATCCAGATTCGGGATTTTTTTTCTAAACAATTAAATCACGTTAGTTAATTTTGTCAGAAAGGCGAGTGTTTCCACACGTCCTTGGCGGAGGTTTCTTTTGTTATTAAAAGTGTTCATACAGAGTGGAATTTACAGATAAGGAGCCTGTTAGCTTACCGTGATGTCCTTTCTCCAGCTGTAAGAGTTGGATTAGAGACGACATAACAGCTAAGATCCCCGGGGAACGTGGGACAATTATATCAGGGGCTAAGATGCCAACTTTTTAAAAAAAATTAAATGCATCACATCAATCCAAAACACAGAGAAGAAATAAGAAGTGCATAATGAAGGAAAAGATTAAAGGGACTGCAGATGACGTGCTAACCTTAGCAGTTCCTGGGTGGTCACCGTTGTTAAGACACAGGAATAGCAAGAGACCCCACTGAGGACAAAATAACTTTTCTTTGGAGCTGATCGCTGTGTAATAATAAGCACTTCTAAATTATGAGTCAAAAATATCCACTGCGGTGTTTTGGATATGGAATAATGGAGTTATAGGCACCTCCATTTATGGCACAAAAGAACTGAAAATAACAGCGTAAAGGTAAGGCTAATTGGGGCCCAAAATAAACTCACCCATCAAGTTTTGCCGCTGCCTAATACTAGCCTTTGCTCCGTCTTTCATTGTAGATATACAGTATACAGTGCAAGGATGGTTTCTTTCACAGAAGCTCTAACAATAACAAAACAAATTGGTTTTGATCATATGCTCTGCATTGTTTAGGCACTAAAAAATGAAATGTGTTTACATTTAGTATTTCCTCCTCATGTCAGAGACTTTCATTCCAGCACTGGATTCAGATGACCTTCACATGCATGAGAGATTCAGGAAAACGCTGCCAGATTTTGGCCTCATTGTTTGCTCTTCTGTATCAGGGTAGCTGCTAATGCAAACAAAACATTCCCCACTGCTGCGGCACGTTAAAAAACTTTCATCTCCTGAAACAAAGAGATGCAGTCTATTGAAAAGCACCTCACAATACATGCACTGTTTCTGTCCCTGTGCCAGGTATTTGTAAAAGGTACGATAAAGGACTTGTAATTTTCATCCTTTTTCATTTGCAGATCATTTGTTCTTTTTGAAAGCGACTGAGGGAACAAGCAGCCACGGTTTTCCGTTGATGGAGAAATGCAGGCAACAAGCAACTCACCACCCACTTCTCAGTAAGACAACCTATCGCCTACCATTCATTGATGTTATGTGGAAACTACTAATGCTGTGTGCAGTTTGAAAACTTCATAAATTGGACACACTAAAATGCCCGTACGTGTGAATGTGTACGTCTCTGTATGTTTGGCGTTGGACTGGCGACCTGGGTGTACGCCGCCTTCACGCCCTATAGTTGGGATTGTCTCCAGCACAAAAGCAGTAGACGATGAGAAAGTTCCCGATTAAAACCATGCAAGCTTGATTGGTTGTGCCAGGAACAGATACAAAAGCGATGCAAATGTCTCTATTTCTGATAAAGCAGCTACTCAGTGAGTCTGTAGTTTGAAATAATATATTCCATATATCACCGAAATAACTGGTCCTTTTAAATTGAGAGCTAAAAGCGTGTAAAAACCAGGGTGCAGGAGTCTGTAATCTGTACTTACACGTGTCCGTTGGAAATGACCGGCCACCTGTCGGCAGTAAACCGTGAGAGCGTAGTTGTGCCAGCAGAGATCATAAAAAGAGAGTCTCCTCCCTCCTCATGGTTATCCCACACTCAGTCTCAGCACAGTTATTTGCTGTTATTTGGAAAGCAAAAAGCATTGTTCTTGCTGGCCTGAATAAAACACTAACAGTTCCACTGTTCCAATAAACTGCTCCAAACATGCTTGGTGTTATCACACTCTAAGTGTCCCCTCATGCTGACTACAATTGAGGCAAAAACTCCAATCTCGGTTTCCTTTCACGGAGAAGTTGATGGAGCTATACCAATTTGTAAATGATGCCTGAACAAAATACTCTAAACAAAATACTCGACTTTATTGCTTCGTCTTTGTAAACTGTTATGTCTGCATTCTTGGAAAAAAAAGATTTAAGTTACTCTCTCAAACCCAAATAAATGCAGAGAATCTACATATTATGCGTTGTACTGAATACAGTACATAAATATACTATAGCTGCCAACAGCAGTTTACTACACTGTTGTGAGACAATTGAGTCGCAAAGAGGAATAAGTCAGAGATATGTGTGTGAGTTGCGATTTGAGCCTCTTTGTTTTTTTTTTTTTGGTTGCCAGTATAGACACATTTTCATATTAGTACATGATGAAGAAACACTGGTTCTGGTACTGGTGCTCCTTAGTGAATGCTTCATGACATCCAGGTTGACACAATAACCTTTACCCCTTTTCCGTGACGCCTGTCAGTGCAAACACTGTAAACACAGCTGTCCCCTAAATGCACCAGCTCCGCAACGCCACCAACTATGGCTGGTCAGTAAGGTTCAGTATACAGTATATCCATTTATTATTTATGCGTCGTGCAAACACACTCGGAGACCTAACACTTGAATGCGCTCCATCAGATAGACGTGTGAACTGTCTCTCTGTTTAGAAGCGCTTGTCATTTCCTACTCGTTAGGAAGTTCAAACCCACAATTAACTGGTTTCTTTAATGTCCACTCAGGAGAAAAAAAAACTCATTAATTATCACTTATGATGATTATAGATGTATTTGATTTTTTTTAATTCAATCATAATTACATTTTTGGCCACATCATCCATCCCTGACACCTCAGTTTTGTTGTTGTTGTTGTTGTTGTTGTTGTTGTTGTTGTGAAGTGAAAGTGAGCCATGTGGCTGCTATTCTTTCCTGCTCAGAGGTTTTCAACAGGTTTTAAACAGAGACATCTACTGACTGAAGCTTCTCACACCAGGGCTCTAACACCAACTGCAGCAGCTAGTTGTTTTTGCTCTCCTCTACCCAGGGTAACTTTTTTGTGTTGTGCTTCTGGGTGTTTAAGGGCAAAACCTGGCTTAATGTACAATATGAAGGCGCGTTGCTGATTAGCCCCTTGTTTTGTGTGTTGGTTCTGTAGTGTGACATGTAGTGGTAATAAATATTGTGACATTTTTGATGAGATGCATAAAGATCAATTTCATAAATCTGTCATTGGTCATTGATACAGATGCTGTTGCAGTGTTTTTTTTTTGTTTGTTTAGCCTTGAGAACTTGAGTAATAATACAATGCTGGTGTTCTAATTAAATCTGTATATATGCTACTTTACTGTCAAATAACCCATTTCCTCTCAGTGATCCCAGCTACTCAGACATGCATGCAAAGACCACGCACTAATGGGATGAAAACAAAAGTGATTTTATAGCAATTACAGTAAATCCAATATAAGAGATATGTGCGACCAAGTAAAAAAAAAAAAAGAGAACTAGCTCACACAGGAAAAGGCACTGATAAATGACCTCTCACATATTGATTGTTGTTCACCCACAGCCTCACAGACGGAATAATAACAACCAACAGCGTGCACAGTAGCGTTGATATTTGTTGTTGTTGTTTTCTTTGTCCTCGGGTTTAGTTTTAATGGGTGAGTGAACCAAGGAGAGAAACACAACACTTCACCAGCCATAAATTAGATTTGCACCTCAAGCAAACTTTCACTTGGCTACTTGGTAAGTTGTCTCCGTTCTCATAAGTTTTCTAGTCTCCAGACAGCCCCACCACCCCTCCCCAACTCTCATCCTTCTGGTCAGTGAAACTGGTCCCAGCTGCACTTAAACAGAAACCCAGAGCTGCGGACGTAGACACATTCACACACTCCCACTCCCTCACCGATTCCCTCTGAGGCACATAGGGTTAGAGTAATATCCAAAGTGCAGGTGGGACCTTGCTTTTCATAGTGAAGCTGAACAAAGCAGGGTGAGAGAATGAGCCAAGTAATGGAGTGATGATCACTGCAGAGATTGAACAATAACAATGGGGAGGCCAGTCGGGGAGGGGGCATTCATGGACTTGGGGAACTTGCACACTAATTGTATCTTATGACTAATTGGTAAATTAGTGAAACCTATTTCAAGGCACCAGGCTTAGCTTTGGGGGACACCCACAGCTCATTATAGACTCATATTCTGGGCAGAGGAGGAGAAAAATAAAGGAAATTATACAATTGCTCAGGTGAGAATGGCAATTAAGCAAGTGCTTAAGAAGAGGAGGAAATGAAGCCTCATACACGCATAATTTACTACACTCTCTTGTGTCTAGCTTTAACTCACAGCCGATCTAGAGCATGTATTTATTGTGGCACTGAGTGTGTGTATGCATGCATTAATGTGTGTGTATAAGTATAGGTTTTTTAAATTTTTTTTTAATATGATGTATGGATGCAAATGTGTATAATTATGCAGAATAACTTGGGTTGCTGCGGTTGCACTGCAGGTTTTAATCAATTACTTAAATGCAAATTATTGAATTCTTTAAAAATGTCACTGCAAGGTCTATAAACAAGTGTGCTCACCCAGTGAAACCATTATAAACCTTCCCTCAGCAGTATTTTCACATACTAATGCCCTGGTTTTGAATGTTTAAAGCCGGATTCTCTGAAAAAGCATCATCTCATCGGAAGGAGAATGTCCTCAAAGGCCATTTGAGTCCTGAATTTAAGAATGTAGGAGGAGAGAAATATACTGCCTCGTTTACTGTAAATAATTTGAGACATGGTAATGTTTTTAGACTCAGACCAGTGAGAATAAATACAGTTAATTCACACATGAAATGCCATCTGAACATTCTGAGTCCAAGCAGTGGTTTTCTGGTTTCCCATCTTTGAGTGTGAGGAGTTTGTTTTCTCAAATGCTGATTGACCTGTCAGGTATCATAGGAATTACACAGATGAATTTAGATTTTTTTTTTAGTGCTGCAGTGCTGCAGTGAGAAAAGAGTGAGCCAAGCAATATCCAAAAATACATGCAGAAGTATGAGATTCAGTTCAGTGATTAAGAAGTGCAAGTTTGAACTGTTTGGAAGAAAATAGAGCACTCCTCGGCGACATGTTGGAAACAGTTGTTGTGGATGGATTCTTAACCTTCACTCCAGTCCCTCTCATAGTTTACCTTCTACAGTGTCCCCTCAACACACAGGCCTTCCTCCGCTCATGCCTTTGATCCATCTCTTCATCACCATTTAGAGGACATTTAGGATATTTCCACAAGGACACCGTCGACCCCTCCAAAACTCACTCACCCACCCTCCCTAACCAATTTGCTAGTAGTAAAACTAATATTGTCTTTAATCAGATGCAATTAGACCTGCAAGTTAAGATCTCTTTCCAATTAAAACTCATTAGGCCCATAATATCATTATGGGAGTCTTGAGTAACCACTGCTTGCATAGGTAGCCATTTTGTCATGGAACAGCTGCAGATCACTTGATTTGTTTTTATCAGCAGTAACAATGACATTATTTCAAAAAAACAACTTAAATCCCAGTTAACCAAAAACTTTATCCCGCATTTGTGAGAATAATTTAAGATGGAAAGGGTTCACAGGTGCCTTAAGTCCCAGAAAGGGATTTTTTATGTAGGCACGAAATATTTTATGAAAACATGATGAACACATTTGAAAACATTGTATCTGATCACGAGGAAAAGCACAGTTTTCTATATGGGAGGTATTTGTTTTAAATTGTTTAATGGTAAGATAATATACAGTAAGATAACACGTAGTGAGCCAACTATTATTATCTTGAATGCACCAGATACACTTGCTGTGACTTTAGGGGCTCCGTAGCCTGTTGATTGAAACTATACATTTATTTATTTTTTATCCTGCGAACATTAATCATTCATTGTTTGGCAGTAAACAGAATGGTTTGTGGGTGGTGGGGCATGCCTTTATGATTTCTCTCCTTATGATTTTATTCTGTATTATCTAATATATATATATATGTATATATATATATATATATATATATATATATATATATACATATATATATAATTTTTAATATTAAAGTGCAGGTTTTTTCCATAGCACATACTGTGTCGAACAAAGAAACCTGTTGTTCTTGTTCTTGTATATATATATATATATATATATATATATACATACATATATATGGTAATATTATTCGAAAGAAACAGAACTGAGTATGACAATAAGGTGTATATTCTCATTGTCAATATTTGAACCATTATGATTCTGTGTGACTTCACCTCCTCCTCCCCCCTTTACACACCATAATGAATAATTATGGTGTGTTTAATTATTAATAATTATAGTTGTACAAAAAGATTTTAAGGAGTGCACAATATCTAAATAAATGCATTTCTAATAATATGTAAAATATCCACATAATCTCAACAGAATATATGAAAAAAATTGATTTTCTATTGCCTGAACTACCCTACATTAAGAAAAAAAAAATTTGAATGAACCCCCTGACAGCAAAACTGCTGAAGGTATATTGAATTTGTGCGTCTCTTTGTCTGGCTCAAAAGCAGTTAATCATTGATTCCTGTGCCTGCTGCTGAAGAGTTTTTCTAAAGCCTTGAGACGGCACTACCTTGAAGTTAATGTGCTAAAGGCACACAGACATGGTGCTCTTAGGAGATAGAAATTCATACTATCTTAACATTGCTTTTGAAAGATCTTGCACCACACCACTTTCCTTAAGCATATATAAAATAAAAAAAAAAAATCTTAATACATATCATTATGTAATTCGGCTAACTTTAAATTACCCGAGAACCTTTTTAAAACTGACAGTATGTTGAAAACACAAGGGTGTCTGCGCGGGGAAAGAGCATTTATCAGTACGAGGGTTTCCGTCCTGTACGTAGGGCCCCGCAAAAGCCCTGCGTGACACCAATCAGCAATAATTACCATAGGGGTTTGGATTTTCCTCCCTCTTGTAATTGGCCTTTGCTGTCAGTCAACAAGTGATTTCTGCTCACAATTGAACTAAGGGGAATGATAGAAGCAGCGATGGCAGGATAATTGAAAATAATTGAGCAAATTGCAGATTTGAGAAGTTGGCTTCATCAGCACTGCAGGGGCGGTATATGAGCATGTGGAGAGAGCAGGACTGAACAGAGGGAACGGCAGATCTTAATGATAATGAACAAAACACTCGCCTCCATTTTGCCTTCATCCTCAAGGATAGAGCTGCTTTTCGGAATAATCAGCCTGTACATGGCTCAATGTCACATGCATGGGAAAAGATGAGCACCTTTGATCTCTGCATCCTGAGTTTCAGCAGCTATTCACCAGCCTGAGGGCTTACTTACATCCTGGCCCTGATCTGTAAACTCCTGCAAGCGCAGAGGAAGTGCACCTCTGTGGTGCAACTGTGTTTTAGGCTCTGCATATAATTACTGCAAGTGTGTGAATTTGGCATTGGGCATGTGTGAGCCTGAGAATAAGAGTGTGTATGTGTTCATGTGTAGTGTAGTGTAGAAGTGTTTTTTTTTTAACATGTCAGTTTGATTTAACAACTCTCAGAGTGTCATGTATTTGTAATACCATGGCTAATGCACTTTACACAAACTTTATTTGGGCTTCAAACTGTGTATGTGTGGTGCTGCATAAATCAACCTCAGTCTACTAAAATTTCTTCCGTGGGTGGATTTGTGTATCTGATAGAGTAGCAATACTGACAAGCCACTGGGACTAAAGGCAGCCCCTCAGTTTCAGTTGTTTGTCATCTCTTCCTTTTCTTCCTCCTACTCTCCCCATCCTCAAGAGCTGCTTACCTTCCACAGCTTTGAAAAAAAAAAAAAAAACATCTCGCCTGCAATTTACATTTCCATATGCTGCCAGTGGCGCCAGGGAGAGTGGATAATTGGGTTGAAAGTGGTGACGGTGAGAGCAGGATAGAAAGGGATACAGAGAAGGCCAACTGGAAAAAAAACCAAGCCATTACAGGATGGTTTTCTTTTTTTTCCCCACCCTCACTCGTCATTTTGCCATGCTGCTCTTAACCACTTGTGTAGCTGAAAAGATTTACCTTGGCCTCCCATTCTCTCTCACTCCCGCAGAATCACTCTGTACTTGCCTCCCCCAGAGCTTTGCTCCCACCCTGCTTATGCCTCATCTATATTCACCCTGTCTCTCTCACTCTCTCTCTCTCTCTCCGTAGATCTCTCTCTCTTCCCCTCTCTCACTGTGTCATCCACAGCATGGCGTTAATACACCAATTAGTACTAAGAGCAGATAATGGACTATGTCATGTTCCAAAAGGGAAATAGAGACATAGAGACATCTATGAGAAAAAGAGAAAAGATAGGGAAAAAAAAAGAGAGCGGGTTTAGTGGAGGCATCTTTGTGAATGTGGTCTCTGAAAATGTTGAAATGCAGCATTTGCTGTGAACATTTATCCAATGGGAAGAGTGCTCTGGTGGTCACAGGGTTGCTCTATAAAAGCTGAGGTGTTACACCAACGCTTTGCTGGCTCCACATACAGAAGTCTATTTGGCTTTGTTGAACTCTTAAATCCTTTTCATTTGGTTTCCTCCCTTTTCACGACTGGAAAAGCCATACAGTTTCCTCTTCTGTCAGTCTGTTCATATCTATGCCTACAGGCCTTCTACTCCACAATGCGGTACATGGAGAACATGCATCAAAGACCACAAAGATGCTTTCCGATTGTGGATCTGTGGCAGTTTTTATTTTTTTTTATTTTTATTATTATCCACCACAAGTAAAATATGATTTTTTTTATAAAAAAAAAAAAAAGAACACTTTTTTATGTTTTAACAACGTGATGAAAAGATGCAGTTGCTGTGTATGGCACTTCACACAAGCAAAGGCATTGCGGTAATATTCATGAAACTGGTGCATTTTAGAGATGTGAATCATATTTCACATCTCATCGCAAAGAGTGATCTATTTTATACCACACGTTTCAACGAGAAAAATGTGATTTTGTCGGTGACAGTTTGTCAATCACAGCAAACCAAGAAGGTGTGTAACTGTGGAAATAGGGGCTATTTGCAAATAGGCCAAGGTGCAATGTAAATAATGGTGCTGCATAAACATGAGTGCAGACTTAGAAAAATTGCCATTAATCAAACATGAGCTGGAACAAATTAAAATGTGCCAGCTGTGAGAGACTATTTTCTGCTGTGCTTTAGACGACAACAAGGCATGTCCAGAAACACCAGCACCACTGATGCTTTGTTGATGAAGTCTATCTTATCATTCACTGTGTTTGGGAATAGAAATGCAACATGGAACACTTAGTGAACGAAAATAATTTTTGTTAACGATGACTAAACTTTTCACAGTCATGGCTGAGACTGAATGGATTTATTCAGTGCTCAGTCCCACACTCCAGTACAAATACTCTACAATGATACACAGTAGCAGGCTCTTATCTCTGTTTTTCTTTCATTTCTTTCCCCCATCTTCTGTCTCTTTTGTAAATAGCAGTTTCCTGTTTTGTCTCTGCTGTGCATGTATTTATTTACAACCATATTGAACACTCAACAGAAAGGCAACTTTACATCAGTCTTGACACTCACAATATGTGTTTAGTTTGCTGTAGTATATCTATTGTCACCACTCAGAAAACACACGGTAGGTGGTTGAGATATTTGAGGACATCTTGAAAGGCTTTTTATGTTGTTGGGCAACACTCATACTGTGTACACTTGTACTGTGTGTACATGTAGAGGTGTTTAGATAAGCTCTTTGTTGTGTTTATGAGGTACCACTCATTATTCACTCTTGTATTATAGTTCAGTCCAACAACCGTCGAGTATCCCGTTTTATTAGAGATACAAATCCGTCAGAGACGTCTGTTCTCTTAGTTGGACTTTTGGAGACATTGAGTCCCCGAGAATGCTTTAGTATACAGTTCACTCTGCAGTAAAATCATTCCACCACATCAAGTTGTCCTGTCTGCTTGGTGAAGATGTCTGCAAAGGTTACAGGTGGCTGCAGACCTAACCCCAGGGTGAACCGGAGACAGAGGCAGCTGCTCAGTCAGACTCTGGAATAACCTACTCTTCTGCCTTCTGCCTAGAAGTGGTGAATTTTCCGCTAATGTGGAAAGGATATAATGATCATTTGTGTTTAACTGCCTTCTGATTCAACTCGCAAATGATTAGCCGGGTACAGCCTTAATCATTGAAGCCTGCGTGCACACAAACACATTTATTTATTTGTGTTTTCAACCATTTTGTTTTATTGGATAATATAATTTATGATGAGTAAAGTGATCAAGCAGTGAGGGCTGCCGAATTAGTAACAAGAGACCACTGCTTGTGTTTAGTACAGCAATCAGCACTTAATAATTGGTAGTCACTGTTGTTGTTGCTAAGAGACCAGTGTGTAATGAACAACTGCTGAGATTGGCTCGAAGCTGTAAATCTCTCCATATTAGGTTCTTAAAGATCCATTAGGTACAGTTAGGAATACGGTTTACCTACAGTCTCTTATGATCACACTGAGCACTGTGACTTTGCATAAATACCATCTGATCTTAGGGGGGGGGGGTAGAAGCTGAGGGTGTGTGACTGCCATGGAGCACAAACCACATTATGTTTAGCGGCACAATGAGTCATGCGGCCCATGAAGGTCAATTGACTGGACTGGAGAGCAGTATAACAGAGTAGGTACTGTGTGACAGAAGGCTAAGTGGCAAAGGCATGTATATGGGCCACTCGATAGAGCCCAATATTAGCGATCATAATATAACCTGACAAAGACCATTGTTGGAGGGGAGAGAAAAATACAACATCTACTGTGCACCTGTGCAATCCATGCTTACAAATAATAAATAAGTACAAATAAATAAATAGAAAATCATCTGACAGTCTGTGTTCACCTGAGGAACAAAGTCAGCTTTAGATTAATCCAAAAGTATTAGCACCAAGGATACGCTTAATGTTTAAAACAAAGCAGTATTATACATTATATTCTGTATTATTGTGTTGTATCGTGTTCAAAATTCATTATGTGGTTGTTTCAAAACACTTACAACATGATACGGTTTCCACTAAAATCACTGATGTCAGCTGTCTTCACCATGTTCACATTTAAACAAAATCATAAACTACTGGCCATCAGATACGGCTGTAGCAGCACGTCCCCTGAGCATAATAAACTGAAGAAAGTGTTTGTTATTGCTGCCCAACTTTATATAAAAGCACATGTTATCTCTCCTATTAATAGTTATATAGCTATGCTTTAAGAGGGGAACAAAAACATCTGTAATGGGTACGATGTTGCTTTAAAGGTCCACTGTGTAACATTAAAGATGGTTTACTGGCGGAAGTTGAATATACCACCTGAAAGTATGTTATTTTGTAAGTGTGTAATCACATAGGAAAAATGTGTGGTTTTGTAGTCTGAGAATAAACTAGCCAGAGTGCAAGAGTTTCACATTTTAAAGCAGGAGGCTACAATGCAAATGAAGAGGAAAGACATACGACATCCTTTCTGGTATGCAAAGGCCACCGTCACTCCCTGACATGTGAGGGAAAAGAGGGGGGAGGTGGAGTCCTCTGTTTGTAATATGCAGTCTCAGCATTAGATTTCAATAATTCCCTCTCAGTGAACCTATAGATCTGCGTGTGTATACAGCCGACTGTAAAATGTTATGATATTTAATAGTGCCTCCACCTGATGCTGCAATTTCCTCTGTGCAGTGATGGTGACACAGGACATTATTTATTCTCTAATCATGGCGTAACGTGCAGTTGAAGTACGGGGAAATGCGGCGTGTCGCCCGTCTATATATACTGCACTGAATCGTACTGTGTAATGTCGTATGTAGTATTAGTATGGTGTGAATGTGTAGTCAGGAGGTTAAAGTAGGGGAAGTAGCATGAAAACAACACTTGCTTATGTGTCATCCCCCTGACTGTCTCTCTCGCTCTCTCTTCCCGTGGAACGTCTTCTATGCAGAAGCACAATGGTGTTTCACTTAAGTATTCCTCGGATTATTTTCTTTTGTGTTCTGACCTGTGAACATCATGGAGAGCCCCTGAACTGCCAATTTACGGTACTCCCTCTGCCCAGTGAGGCACTCAGTCTTGGTTTCCAGTAACTTGCCTGTCAGTGGAAGAACCAGAAAAAAAAAAAAAAAAAAGAAAAAAAAATCTTTGGAAAAATCCATCTATACGGCAGAAATATTATCTTATTTGGACACACTGGAGGATCGATGCTTTGACATTAGACAGACATGTTGCCTCTACTCATGTAAAACAAATTACTGAAAGCCATTTGAGATGCGTTTGAATTCGTGATGGTGCACTTAAGTGACGCATCCACAACTCTCGTACGTTGCATGTAAATGAATCCCACGCAATATCGTTACTGCTTTGTTTATTAACCCACTGAGCAAAACAAATATGAAATGTATTGTACTTTTTTAAATAGTAAATCTGTATCTCTCAACATGACAGACACTGTTCAACTCCGAGGTCTCAGCTTTAACTAATTTGCATTTGATTAAATGCTAAATACTTTAACACAAAGACTTGGTCTACTTTGTTGGGCTACAGATGTTCCTGACCTAAAAAATAAAACATTTAAATACACATGCGATAGAAGGCAATTGAAAGTGGTATAGTGCCACTTGCCACAAGAGGAGGAGGTCAAACTAATGGGCTTAAATCAGATTTGGCTATATATATATATATATATATATATATATATATATATATGTATATGTGTGTGTGTGTATATATATGTATATGTGTGTGTGTGTGTGTATATATGTATATGTGTGTGTGTGTGTGTGTATATATATGTATATATGTATATGTGTATATATATGTGTGTATATATGTATATATATATATATATATATATATATATACATATGTACTGTACATATACATATATAACCTGAAATTGTCCCTATGTTACCCAACTGTATGTGAGGTGAGAAGCAAAGATGAATGCGCTACGTTGTAGGTATATAGGCCTGCTGCAGAACTGCAATGGCAGAGAACACCGTGTGAATGGTCCTGATGAGAGTGTGTGTGCTGCCTGCAGACGGAGAGGGAAACTATAGAGGAGTGATCCGCTCGGTGCGCCAGGACGCAGATGGCGTGTGCAGTCTCTCCTGATTCGAACGGGCTATATTTCACACCGTAGAACTTTTCCCTGAGACGGCACGAGGGCGAATGACATATATATATAGTTGGACGAAACAAAAGTGTCGATCCGTTCCTGTGACCACACAGACATCATAACATCCGACACACAAGATTTGAAGATCTGATTTGCCTGACACGTTTTTGCGACGGTGGCTCATTTGCTCCCCATCGAAACCAGGGACGCACGGACGACGCGACTGCAACTTTTATTTCCACCACAGTTGCCACTTGACGGTGCTCTGACTCGCATGTTATTATTGTTTTGGAGCAGGACAATGGTATCGTTATTTATCTTGATGCCCACACGGGCGCATTTTCGCGAGAATCTGCTCTGTCCGTGAGGATTTCTCCCTCTAGATTTGTAATTTAGTCTAGTGGATCCTTCTTATTTTTTTGTCTTATTTTTTTTTTCCTCGTCGGGTTGTCTTTAAGATAGCAGGCTATTAATTTTTAATTCTTATGCATCCGCAAGAAGACGGGACCAGCGAGGAGAAAACGAGTGATAACCAGAGGAGAGAGAAGGAAAAGGAGGCAAGTAAAGAGGAAAAGCGAGAATGAATGAGACGCACTGAGCAATCAAGGAAAAGGAGATTGGAGGGATCAAGGTAGGAATAAGCAGTGTTCGTATCATGTGTTCCTAATAAATGTAATGACATTGCATCAAACATAGCGTGTAAATACGCACCACCCGGGCGTCCATTATCAGTCTGCATGCGTGAGGTGCAGGCGTGTAAGCCGATTTACTTATTTATTGATATTTAATGCTTTGACAGATGCGGAGTTGGTGTAAACGGTGCGTCACCAGCAGCCTCCTCATATTAAAAATACAGTCAGGATCCTTTAAATTAGTCGGTTTTTTTTTTTTTTTAAAGGGGACCCCTTCTTTTGGGGCCTGTTCACTGCACCGTGACCTGCACACTAATAGATTTGCACAATTTGAATTATTTCATTGACTCTGGGAGCTGAACGTTGACTTCTTAGTCCTATAAAAGCTAAGAGGTGGGGGAGTTTTCAGCTTGGCAAAAACACAGGCAGGTGACATTGGGAAACAGAGGCTGTGTAATAGCCAGACATATTATAAGTATTAAAGAAAGTGTTTCTTGGATGAATAATGTATGTCCAATGCAGGAGGAAGATGTGTGATTTTATCAAACATCTCACAGTTTTTTTTCTTCTCCCTCCTCTTCTTTACAAGTTCATTCCAAGAGAAAAAAAAACAAATTTGACCACCAGAATAATGCAAGACAATGTGTAGAGCTTAAAAATGAACTCAGTCCAACCCTTCATGTTTCAGACTCCACTAATACTCTGCCAGGTCAAGGCGTTACCTGTAAAGCAGCAGTGCTGTGAGGGTCTACAGAGCCCCAGGTGTTCTCCACCAGTGTTCCAGGATGTCCCAAATCAAATGAGATCAAATTTCACTTGAAATCCCAATTAGAGATTGTCTATGAATGCCCACCCTGATGAGTTCAAATAATATACAGTATGTACCACTTTGCGACAGCATAAATCCGCAGCTGGAGAAATCCCGTCGTATATCAGATTTAATCAAATGTGTCCCTGTTTTATTTAGGGGTTCACGACATGAAAACTGAGGCACTCTCATATTGTTATATGCCTGACTAATTCCCAATTTAATAATAAAATATGTAATAAAAAGGCATCAGCAATCCACTGTAGTTATGATAGAAGAAATTAAACTCCTACTTTTGTATTATTATGATAAAATTGAACCGTATATGGATGTGGAGAAGAAAGTCTCTGAACACAGTTGTTTTCTGCTGGTGAGCCTTTTCCTCATTCCACTGGGGTGCATTGTGTTTGTCCTGCCAATTCTTGGGGAAAAAAAAAAATTGGCGTGTCTGCTGCTCTGAAGGGGCTGAATGAAATTCAAATTCTTCAGGTGGTAAAACAGCAATATTGCAACTGTCTGATTGCGTTATCTGGGCATTCAAGAAGCCAGCCTTGGAATTGGTTTACTGCCAAACACTCTCCCTGGGAAGACAGAAGGATTTATTTCCCCCTTGTCTGTGTGTCACATCACCATCAGAAAAATTATTCTCGGCTTTCAGCGGGTGAATAATAGTCATACATTAGCATGGCGTGATCGTCAGACTTTTAATGTGTCATTAATCATAATTAGATTTATTTTAGTGTGACTTGAGCATTTTGGGAGGCTCTGCATGACCGTGTTCATGATCAAACGACCATACTGTTCCGTTGAAGGTTGTTACTGTACGAAAACCTGTCTGACGGCCCTTGAGAACAATAACGTAACTTTTCACACTCATTACCTGCATTTTATTTTGCACATGCGTCCACACAACTAACACACAGACCACTTAGTCATTATGTGTATGCACACACACATCCTTTATTTTTAAAAATAATAATACTTACGTATACAGTGCCATTTCTGTGATGCTCTCCTTTGTTTTTAAATGTATATAACCCCTGCAGCACTTTGACAAGACATGTACAAATTAATAAGTTAACAGGAGACAAGCAGAAAGAGCACTCTTTCATAGATTTCTTAAAATTACCTATGATTTTTTCATGCCCACAGGAGCCTTAAATGTATGGCATCCATGCTGGTGAAAAGACAAATGTGAGAATAAATTCACCAAATGTTCAGAGGTGCTGACAGATTTTGGTATCGTGCTAATATTTCCCACTGTTTCCATCTTTCCCACCGTGGCTGTTATTTACAGCAAGGGACACATCACATATGCCACATGTCAGTGCAGGATTGTCGATTTTGACTCTCTACAGATATTATTTTTTAGTTTTTCAGGTAAAGAATAGTGTCACTTAAAAAAAAAGCATTGCACGTATTTCTGAAATAACAATAGGCTTTGGGGTAACAAAAAATAAAAAAAAGGCAGCGACAAACAAACTATATGCCAAAACCAGAGTTCACCAAATCCACGATTCAAATTTATTTCAAGATAGAAATTGATATTTTGAGTGTGGTCAACCCAGCAGGTGATTAAAAGTCTGGTTCCTATTTTTACATTATCACTTCTGATTTGTCAATTTTTAAAGAAGGAAACAGAAAATCCATTAAATATATTATTTTATAGAAGTTTGGAACCGTAATAAAGCCGTCCCGTAGTCAAGACATGGTGCACAAATTGATACGCACAATGCAGTGTAAAATGTTTATTCTGGGAAAGTACGCTCACATTAAATCTTTGACACACACACACAACCTTCCACACTTTAAGGAGGGAACAACCAAATAATCTCAATAATCTTAACTGTCAGTAGAACAAAGGACTGGTGCACACTGGCTCCACAGTGTATTCAGATGAGAAACTTAATCTCATCATTGCATTTTGATGATGAAAGGATCTGATTAGATTAGATGTACGGGCTTTACCAGCCAGTCTACCCGTCCCTGGCTTCTCATGGTTCGCTGAACGGGGCGATCCATTTTGAATAATCGTGCTCATTGTCTGTATTGATCTGTCATAATTCTGAAGATGATGAAGCGATTTTAATCCACGAAAAACAACCCCTTTCCAGGATTTAATTGTGTTTGTACTTTTTTTTTTCCCTCTCTCAAAATTTCATCGAGAGCCCAAAATCGTGTTAATAACCAAACTACTAGTTGTGACCTTTACAACACTTCTGCAGAAGCCTTTCTACATATTTGCTGACATTTTCAACCAGAAAGATACACTGGCAGATGCTAATATAACAATTTTAAAATACCTGTGATAGCTTCATCGCAGTGGGTGGGTTGCTATGTACCTGTTGTGCAAAGGCAAACAGTAATTTTTTTATGCCCTTTGCAGATGGGTCAAAATTATAGGTCTCTGTCCGTTTTTTTCCACTAATCTGACCTAGAAAGGGTTTATTGTGTTATTTCTGTGTCATTTTCACTCCCTCCTGTTACAGACAGTGCTGTTTACCTGGCAATGGCAGCTCTGTGTTTGTCACTAGGCTGATAAGACTTGTCTTGACAGGAAAGCCATTATGATTATAATAACAGTTATTGTGGTTCAGAGTTTAACCGCTGCTGACAAAACACACTGGAAAGCAGCTGTTGTTGGACTAATTATTGCAATCAGAAATCCCCAATTATGTTTTCTTTGGCTATTTGTAATGTCTTGGCTGTTTTTTTTGATATTTTATTTTGGAAGTGTGTCCATTCAATGATGGTTTGGAGAGGGAGGGTAAAAGAGAGGAAAAGAAAATAGAGGTGGGTGTGATAACAAAGGGGGGGGAGGTTTTGCACATTTAAACGAAAACAAGCACAACTGGTCTTTGCTGTTGCAGTGCAAAAGCGATCGGCGATGTTCATCCATTTTGAAGCTCCTGGAGTTGTGTGCTATGCACACAGCAGCCTGGTCTTCGCTAGATGTGGAGAAAGCCTGGAGGTGTGGGCACTGAGAAGCCAATCTTGCAATCTCAATCTACCAAACACTAATTCAATTCAATTGCTGCCAGTCCTTAGTGTGTGTAGGCGCCAGTGTGGCGAAAATGAACAGGAGCAACAAGAGCACATGAACAGAAAAAATCAATGAGGACTCTTTTTCATAAACGGAGTGGGTGTTAAATTAGCTGGATGGACCTGAGTAGCAACACACTGGATTGAGTGGCTGGTGTATTTGGGTCGTGTCTATCGAGTGAGAGATAACTTGGTGTTCAGCAGTGAAAAGACACGGTGATGCTCAATCAATGTGACCAATCGGCTTCATCAGTAATTCATTCAGTTGTATATGTTCCTTCAGTTTTGACAATCAAACTGTTATTGCAGTTTGTAATGATCTGCTTTGATTGGCCCTTTGATCCTGTCTGATTTCCCTATTCATGCTGTTGAAAGCAACTTGAAACACCAGATTTGAGTGTTGTGTGTTTGTTACTTTTCATTTCTTAACATGTAAATGAGAGGTTTTCAACCTCTTACCTGTGGTAAGAGCTAATTTTGGAGGCACTTGAGAATAATGTTGACAAATCAATATAATCTCTGATTGTGTGATTGCTGTTACAACAGCTCCTGTCGTATGTACAGCATAATGGCAGTGGGCCTCTGAACACTGAGATTGATTCTGAACCTTTTTTAGCAGTGGAGGTTGCCGGTCTTTGAAACAGGGGAAGCTCATTCCAGGCCCAATTTTTTTTTATACATAAATTCTGCAAACAAAGGCTGAAATGCTCTAATTTTATTTACAGTGTGTTCATACAAACGGAAATGGACTATATTGTCAAGCAAATAACACGCAACGACCAGCTATCTGTCAACAGACTTCCCTCGCAAAATCCACACAGGACTGAGGCAGAAAAGGCTCCGCTGTCGTGCTTCTGCAACGCTGTCTATCAAAAACTGGTTCCGTCAGTTCCTCCAATCACGACAGCAGAAGCCCAGCGGCCGCGCCCCCCCCCCACTGCTCCATGACTCAGAGAGAAGCTGAGCTTTCCTGGAAGCGACGTTTTTGCCGTATTTGTCAAATCAATGTTGAGCTCCCGTGAAAAAAAAAACATATTCTATTCCGTCCCATAGAGAACTGCTGAAGCTGAGCTCCAAGTGGTTTTAATGTGGAGGCTGCTACGGGAATACGAATATGATCCGTCATCCATGATAAACGGCTGATTCTGAACAAACTACTGACATATTCTAGTGCAAGTTTAGTATTAAAGTGTTAATACAACACAGTACATATTTGACGATATTTTAGAGGAAGCTGAGCTTTGCTTGCTGCCTCAGAGCAATCACCACTGGTGGTTAGCAGAGAGAAATGTACCTGTGTATTCAGAGGTAGTAGCAAACGAGCACATTTATTCCGGGTGATGATTCCAAACCAACCAAACCAAGGTCCAGACACTCATACATTTGACATTGATGTGTTTATGTTTGAATGGAAAAAAAATTCATTGCTACTGTATTATCGTTATTATCACGGCTTTTGATGATGTTCTTCTTTCTTCTTATCATTTATCGGGTGATGAGTCTCCCTCAACGCTTGAGTCTGCAATTGCAATTCCATTTAAAAAAAACAAAACAAGCCAGTTTCTTTTTAATCCAGACCACGTCTTTTGTGCAGGCTGAACTTGTGAGAGCATCCTTAGTTAAACCCTTGTCCTTAGGTAACATCAGACCTGTGGGGCGGAAAAGGAGGCGCATGAAAGGAAACGGGGATCAATTGACCTAAAAGCTTGTCTAATTAATCCATGTTTTTTCTGATATCATGATTGGAGGAGTGTTAGGAAGGTGGTGAATGAGCTCCTCTAATTGGCCTGGCCAGAACACACAGAGCAGGTTGAATAGTAGTAGCAGGAGTCGTCGACACCCCTCCTCACACTCTTCCAGCATGCAGTACTAACACTTTTGTCCTCATTACCTCCAGCTAAGTATACAAACCCTAGATCTTCCGCTGCAGGACTCCAGTGTACAGGCAGACCGATTAATTGCAATCAGGCCAGTTTTTACCATCTTTTAATTATCACCTCATGTAAGTTTACACGTTTTTTGTTTTCAGTAACTGAATAAATGCGGCTCTGAGTGCACTAAAACCCAAAAGTTTAGTTGTAATATGTATTTAAAATATATTAAACCCTTCAGTGCAGACACAAAACACAGATTGGATAGACATGCCATCATGTTGATTGATTTTAATTAAAATGAAGAGGGTTTTATGTGTAATTTGTTGTTTAAACTGTTGCATTGTATCAGATGGAGTAAAAAAAGGAGACTGGCCAAATATATACGCCAAAAAAACAAACAAAGAAAAAAAACAACCCTCCAGTGTTCATTTATAACAACTGTGTTCCAACTGCTTCGCTCTCCCGTAGCAGCGTTTAATATACAGGAGTTACACACAATTATTTAAGCTGTCAATGCATTTGATTAAGCGGCAGAATTAGGATAAATATATCAGTGTGTGTTTGTGTGTTTGTGTGTCTGGCTGTCTGGCCCTGACGAGCGGTGATGTTCACCTGAGACTCACCTGAGTCATTCCACAGAGGACAGCTCTGTTGGGTTCGTATTTGTGTCAGCAGCACTCCCTTTGGACTGTGTGGTGTTGGACTTGTGCGAGCATGTTTTTGTGTGTGCGCACGTGTGTCTGTGCCATTAGCTGTTGGAAGAGGCAACACCAGAAACAACACGGGACCAAAAGAAGCAGTTTGTTTGTGTGTCTGCCAAGATGGGAGTTGGGGGGGGTGAAACAGGTAGAGAGATTGAGACACGAAGAAGGGGAAGACAGAGAGGGCAGAGGGAGCTCCATGAGAGACATGTGAAAGGCCACATGTATTAATAAACAGCTGCAAAAACAAACCTAGAGCATTATAGAGCACATACTGTAGGCAGATGCAAGACTAAAAGAGGGAGAGGCAGACGATGATGGAAATAAGCCTGTAAACATAGAGAGGGACAGCGGGAAAGGGAGGGAGCATCCGGAGTGGATTAATTAAGGTTTATAATTATGTTGGGACTATGCATGTCTCACCTGAGACTGTCCTGTGCCGCTTCTCTCCAATCCTCATACCCTCTGCTCCTCTGCACATATGGACGCAAGGAAAATACCCACACTTGTGATATCATAGATTCACCTTTCCGATACTGTGCACCAAGGGAAATGCTACGGCATAGTAACCGTTTTTTTCCCCCTGTCCTTTCGGTGCTATAAACATCATTGCTAGGATTATATAATATTTTATAGAATTCATTTAAAAATTGTATTGTTTTTTTTGTTTTTTTAAAGTCCTAATGGCACGGCACGGCACCTTATTTGACAGAACTCTTAAAACCTCACACTCCTGCCAGAGTTCTGATGTCAGCTGATCAACTGCTCTAGGACGTTCCAAGATCAACTCAACTGAAGATTAAACAAATAAATGGAGGGATAGAGCCCCATCACTTCATGTGCGAGCTGCCCAAACCCTCGACCAATTCAAAAAAAACTTTTCACTGCCTTATAACTCTGGTTAAGTAAAATACTTGACTACTTTATGGTGCCTGCATAGCCTATTTTATTTATATGGCTTCCTTTATTGTTTTTATTAGTTATTTTCTTTGAATGTTTTGTTGTTTATTGTATTTTCGTATTATTTGTGCAGGACCTTGGTCAACTGAGGTTGTTTTTTTAAATGTGCCGTAAAAGGTAACTTGGACCTGAATTGACTTAACACACAGGGAACTAAATGGTCATCGTAAAGTAAGTATTTAAGAGCAGTTTCACATTTTTCTTTTATATTTAAAACCTATTATACAATACCAAGTGGTAACTTTGTCAGCAGATATTGTTATACATGTTTACACTCTTTGTAGCTCTGTTTTTCCTCCTCTCCACTTCCTTAGGGATGTATCTGTCTCTTCAGCTGTCATAATTATGCACCGCTGTGTTCATCAGTTTATCACCAGCTTTAACTGCCTGTTGTTTTGTGCTGGTAAGGTAGCGTTCAGTGAATTTCTCAGTGGAACGGGTGCTTGTAGTGTCCTCTGACATAATGGGGATGGCGACAGAACCAGACCAGTGATGCTGTGGAAAAACTAAAATAATGAGTTCACAAAAATACTATTTTTGCGTAGAGCTGAGGCAGACTTTGTGATACTTCTCTTTTTGAATGACTACAAACAATGCAAACATGTATGTGTTATCACCTGCTATAATAGCAGCATCATAGTGACACATTTTTGAAGTGCATCTTTTATTGACAGATAAAATGAAAACAATCTCCAGATGAGCTTTTAAATCATCTGCATCCTTATAACAAGCTGAAAATGATGTCACATGACCATGTATGTACACTGGTGCATGGTGGCGTAAACCAAAAGATTGCTTATTCTGTAGTTGGCTATAGTTGTAGATTAAATTACAAATTGGTTAGATGAATGTGTTACACCTGCTTTTACATAACCCACTATGCATTACACATGTTAGAATGTAGAAACAATGGCCAAATTGTTGTGAAATACTATAACTTTTGATTATTGCAGGTTATTAAGGTTTTTTTTTTACACATACAGTCCTATACTGTATTGTAAATCAGTGACATTGTCTGGGGCCTGCAATTCCTTCCAGTTCTAGTGAGAAAACAAGATGGCAGTACAATTTCTTGCTTGTCTGATTTTGGGACATATTGTTCCTCAGAGTTGGGACTACTAAATAAAGGGCAGATTAAGCCTATGGTTCAGGAAATACCACATCTACTCTGTAGATCTGCATGGCTCTGGAAACATTCAGAGCGCAGGGAATTTTTCTGTCACAGCAGTTTAGGATTAAGGTTGAAATGTCCCAAGTGAATAGAGCCTCTTGTTTTCCAGTGAAGGTGGCCAGCAGCTAGCACCCAGGTGTGGAACAGTCTGAGGTAGATGCTGCTAAAAATTGCCATGCCGAGTCAGCAAACCTCCTGTGGTTATGTGAAGTTTTTTTTTTTTTGTTTGTTTCTAAAAACTACAGTGCAGTTCAGCAATTTTTAGCAACTCAGTGCTTTGCTACTTTCAACTGAAATAGGGACAAAAAAGGAGAATTTGGCACGAGAATAATAAAGAAGAGGCATGGTGCATGGTGAAGGGCATATTTCTAATAATAAAACACACTGTCTGGTCTGTCAGGATATGAATGCTCTAATAATTCAGTAATGATTACAATCGCACTGCCTGTGCTGGGGCATTGCAGTATTAACTCATACGTCATCTGACCACAAAAGACAGTTGCCAGACCACAGCTTAACCTCTGACTCGCACCACACGAAAGGGTACAAAACACACACACACACACACACGTGCAGCTATTCAGCTATTCTTCTTGGGGAACTGCATTGACTTCTATTCGTTTGGACAGCTTAAACAGCTTAATGCCTAACTCCAACACAACTTAACCACAATTCAAATCTTGGGCTTACTATTAACCAGTTCCTCGGAAATGATCTTCTGCCTCATTAGGGCAAGGTTTTGGTCTCCACGAGGACTATTGGTCCTGACAAGGTCAGCGTTTATTCCAGAAAAGCTAATTAAAAGCGTAACAAATACAAGAACACACACACGCACGCATGCACTGTAGTCTGTAGTCACAGACATGAGGCATTTAGGGAACAGAATGGAAAAGGATTTAATTGAGTCTTTGATCATTATAGAATTACCATGTGCCTTCTTGGCGCCCTGGTTATTGTTTCATGGATTAATCATTTTCATTCCACAAATTGTGGAATCCACATAGCAAATCAGTCTGCTGCCTGCTTGACATAGATATGCAGTTGGAGCAAGGGAATTTTAATGTGTCCAAGCTCCCAAATTGGCTCCAGCCGGCCATGCAACTAGATTTATTTGAAAGATTGGTTTTATTGATTTACTGTATTAATGTGGTGCCAGTTTAATCAGTGTGCCCTGGAACTATGCAGAATTTGACATCTCTGTGAACTCAAATGAGTTTCGTGTACAGTATTGATCTGGTTATCCACAGTATTTATTCAGCTATTTGTGTTCGAGCTGATTAATTCAGTGTGTACGAAATTATGTAGGTATGTGTTTATGAGGCAGTGTAAGTATTTGTGTTTGTCTCCCTCTCTGTATATTTGGGTAACTGGTAATTCACTCTTTTATGGAAACAGCAGTATTTTATAAAGTTGATATAATTTCTATTTCTGAGCATGCAAAAGCATGCTAGTACTTTATTTTATAAAAAGACACAGATGCACATACGTGTAAAGAATTACTACACACACACCTTTATCATAACCAGTTAACCCTAACCTTAACCTAACCACAATTTTACGTCTTACCTCTAACATTAACCAGGACCTCAGACTTAAGGTTCTGCCTCATTAGGACCAGGCTTTGTCCCCATGAGGAGTGGGGATTGTGTGTTGTGTCATTGTGTAACAGCAGCAATGGCAGATTACTTATAGCAGGACTGGAGTAGTGTTCAACAGTGCCAGTGTGATGATTGAGCAGTATCTGTCAAGAGAGGGACAGAGGAAGAAGAGTACTTCTCTAATTAGAGCTTACTTAGGATGGATATGGATGCTTTCTGACAGCCGTCTCATCTGATTCACGTGTCGGTGGAAGAAGTGCATTTGTTTGTAAATGTTTGTTTCGACTCATTATAGATAAAAGCAGAAGCGTCACTCTTTTCTTTCCTCATATTCCGTATATACAGTATAATGAGGGACCACCGATATTGGTAGAAAATAATATCTGCTGTCAGTTCGCTGTCTTTATTCACAGAGGCGAGGGGGAATTACCACAGACACCACAATACGATATTATCACGATATTGCTAAATGTTAAGTATTTGCAAAGTCATATTTTGCGATATACTTTCTATAACATCAGTTAACAAATGGTTTGCTAAACACCCATAGAGGAAATCTAAGACATTTTGTAGTCTGAGCTGTCTTCCTTGAAGATTCATTCATTATGTGGGTTTAAAAACTGTTGAGAAGATTTAGGAGATCATAGGTGAATTACTAATTTCTAAGGCTTGGTACCGACAATGTGTTCAAAGAACAGTCTGAAAGCTATTTTATAATCCAAATCCATTGAAAGTACCAGTGGTAGCTTGGTGCTTGGGGGTCAATTTAGAAATGCTGGACAACAACAGCCAATATTTTGGGTCTGATTGGCTGTGATGTACCCCGCTTTTTGCCCCGTGTCAGCTGAGATTGATTCCAGCTCCCGCTCAACCTTCAAGTGGAGGATAAAGTGGTAGAAAATGAATGAATTGAAGATGCTGTTGGCTTGAGTGATTTTGAGCCTTACAGGCAAATTGAACTCTGGCTGCTTTTATTTTACAAAAATAGCTTATTATGTTTTTTATTTTTTATTTTTTTTGGTTTTCTTTGCGTTGAATGCCAGAAATCTCTCACACCTGCAATTAAAAACTCACACAAACATGAACCGTCAGTTCCATAGAACTACAGAACTACTGTACTTGATGCTAACTTAATCATGGCCATATTAAGGCAGTACTCAAATTATTGCTGCTGTCATGTAAACATGATAATTGCATTATCTTAGATGAATCAAGGGGAGAGTTGAAGAAAGGGTAACTCAATTGTCTGACCCCAAACTCGATTTCTTGCTGTATCCTCTGACATGTACCTCCGTACTGATTTCTATTGGTGGTTGGAGTCTGTGTAAAGCGGCATTTCTGCACAAATAGCAGCTAAAGTAAAAAGGTAAAAAAATAAATAAAATGGGTGGGCAACAGCAAAGTATCTTTTGTGACAGCTTACTTGGCATGTGAGTCTGAGTCCTAAAAGGCGCTGTAAATTCATCATCATCATGACTGCTATTTACCTTGTGCTGTGGAAGAGGTGTTTTGCAGTACTTGGCATCAAACTAATCATGTAAACACTAACCATCATGCAGGCAAATCTAGTTCCTGTGAACCATAATCATGCAATTACCTTGAGGTGGTGAGGTAGTTATTCATGGTAAACAGAGTAAAGTGTCTTTTACGCAAACAGTCTTCCACAGATCTAATTAGGGCTGTCACAATCTCGATTGTAAATCGACCCGTGATCGAAACAACGTCACGATCTCGACCTACGGAAGCAAAGGTGGAATCGAGGATTTAACCACGCCCCCAGTGTGACGTCCTGCAGTCGTGCCAGAGGAGAAAAAAACAGTGTTGTGGTTGCAGCGTGACTACACGTTACCTCCTCCCGCTAACCCGTAGCTGCTGCCGACTAATAGTAACCATGGCAACTGCTGATTTGGGCGACACATCGACCAAACTCAATCGAACCCAACTCCTGCTTCTCTTAAATCACTGGTGGGGAAATATTTTGTGTTCCACGGTGTATAATCTATGTTATGATGAGGATATCTCTGCAAAACGTCCCCAAAACTCAACTCGTGCTAAAGCGATAACTAGTGATATTGACGTGTTTGTAGCATTAGACATGCAACCATTATTCAGTGGTAGAAAACAAGCATTTACTGGTTATAGTAACATTTGTATTGGTACAATATCATTACAATTTGAGTATAAGGTCTCAGTGTGGTATTATATCACTCATGACACCATGTAGACAATTGAAAGGGGAATTAAAAAACGAGTTATCATGACATACTAAAACCAATGATCCTAGACTAAACTAGACAAGTCTAAAAATGGCTGACCCATCTGTACTAGAAAAGAGAAAAGAAGATTGAGGATCAAATCGTGACTTTAAAATCTATAATCAAATCGAGAATTGTGACACCCCTAGATCTTACTTATTTACTGCAAGGGTGACTTTATCTTCTTTAGTTCTTTATTCTCTGTTCTCACATTCTCACGCTAACCTTTTTCAGTGCTCTTGCGGTCACCTTTAAACGTTTTTTGTATTTTTTCCAGCCCTCACATACTAGTCTAAATAATTATGGTGCTTCAGCCTACGTACAGTACATACAGTACATACCTGTCTGTTCACATTTGTAGACCTGAATGTCTTTGTGCTCACTGCATGTACCTGTTTACACTCTCTTGCCCCCGTTCCCTGCTCCTACATGCAGCTGTGTGGAGTCCCCTTCCTTTGTGATCGTGCTAACGTTTGCCCTACACTCACCTTCTCTCCCGCTCATCTGCCCCCCCACTCTCACCTCATGATGCTAGCAGATATGGATGGAAATACAAATGACCTCTGATGAACCTAGATATCGAGCTGTTTTAAAGCTTGAGGCTTTAGACAATATCCCTTCTTCACTCCAACATGCCGGGGAAGGAGGGGCTGGGGTTTCTCACTACATCAGAGTTTGATGGGATTTATGACCCCCGTCCCCAGCAGCTATCTCTTCCTCCACTGACACATCTCCCACTGGCTAGAATTAGCAGGCGAAGAAAACAAACAAATTACAAGGAAACAAACACAACAGCTAATAAGCATGAAGTGAAATGAAGAGAACGCTTTCAGCGGCATACAGGCCGAGGGAGGGAGGGAGAGCGAAGGACGTGCAGGGTATAATCTGCTCTCCCTCTCCCCTGTTTTCAGTTTTTGCATTTCCTTCTAATTTCCTCATGCCCCATTGTCTCCTCCGCTCCCTGTGACTCGCCAGTGGGGCTCTGCGAGTAGATCATTTCTGAGGATGGGCAGTGCGAGACAGATGGGTGGATGATGGATCTGACGTGATAGACAGCAGGATGATGGATGGCTAGATGGCTGATAGGGGATTAATGCAATGCTGGGGCCGCTGCAGCGCAGTGCATGGCTTAGTGATAGAAAGATAAAACTGATGAGCAGATAAACAAGAGAGCACTAATCCACGCCCCTTTGATGGACAGAAAATCAAAGTGAGGTAAAAGAACCAGAGGTGGAGTGGTGGATCTTTTTATTGCCGTCTTTGGGTGCAGAGGTTTCATTGGAGGGAATATAAGTACACGCAAGGTTAGAGGGGGTATGGCTGTGGTGAGGAAGTGCATTCTGTAGTAGTAGTGTGTTTACATGGGTCAGCTACAGCTCATGTATGTCGAGTTTGACTTGGTGCTGATATTCTAGACAAGGGTGGAGGTTTTTGTGATGAGGCATGGTGGGCGAGGGTAGCAGGATGCTATTTTGAGTAATGGCAAACAGTCTGACTGTGGGGGAGAGATTTGGGCTTATTGGCAAATTGGCCACAGTGGGGTGTGATGGGATGATTGGACAGCAGAGAGGGAGCTGTTTGGGGATTGAAGATAGGAGCGACTGTTGTGTCTGTTGGTATTTTTAATGCACTTCCAGTCTAACCCTCTGTGTAATGTACAAAAGTAAAGGTTTTTGGTCTGTGCGCCAATTCAATTCTGCCAACTGGCAAGTTGCAAAGGACTGTCATGGTAAGAGGAAGAGAAAAAAAGGGAATGGATTGGAGGATGAGCACAGGGAAAGCTCCTCTGAAAATAGGGAGCAAACAGGCTATCCCCGCATTATTATTGAGCACTAAGCTTCGTCTCTGTTCGCCGTTTCAGGGGACCCCAGGGGTTCTGGCATTGATCCGGTGTGCTCAGAATGCACTCTGGTGTCACCTATTTAAACACAGTGAGCCGTTAGCCAACAGAGACAAGCCTTTATTTATCAAGCCTCTGATTTTGGCTGCATGGATGACAACCTGATTAGCACTTAAAGGACCTCTTGGATCTTTTATTGGAAAAGGTGGAGGCAATCTATGCTGAGAGGGAGAAAGCAGTCTTAGCCTGAGAGAGTCAGGATAAACAGCAAGGCAAGGTGAGGGAGGGACTTTGTCATCCAGGGCTTTAATGAAGGGGAGGGACGGACTAAATGTGAAGTGTGTGACGAAGATGGTGACAGAGGAAGCGAAAGACAGAGAAAGTGTCTGTGACTGCAAAATGAATGGAGGTTAGAAGGTGTGAGTGGGTGAGAGCAAGAGAGAGCATGTGATGGAGGAGTGTTTGCAGGGATTGGAGGACCAGACGAGAGCACGAGTGGCTCGTACAATGAATGAATGTTGAATAAGTGGATGAGAACATTGTGGACAAGTGAGGACCTGAGCAAATTAACAAATTGCTAAACAAACATGTGGGCGATGGCTGTGTGTTTGTTGAGACTGTGGGCCCACTGGTGCACATAAACTGTATGTGTGGAGCCAAATGAATGAGTGAGGCATCATGGAAAAGACTAAGTGAGTGAGTAATGGGGGTTAGTGATGGGTGTGTTGACAGAAAGTGTCAGTTTTAACCATACTGACCCACAAATACAGGCTGCATGCAAAAGCGGCTGAATTTGAGTGCCAGCTTGAACGTGGAGTGACTGTAAAATTGAATGTGAATTTCTTGTTGGATGTGAAATGAATGCAAATAGGAAAAGTAGGTGGATGGTGTTTGCGCATCTATCTCTATGTGTCAGTCCCCTGCTGTTTTTACATCATTTTAAATGAGCCCAGGAAATAAGCGTCTCTCCAGTCTCGTATATCAGTGTAGCGACACTTGAACACCTTATTTTTCAGAGAGGGCTCTTTATGCTTGCTTCTTCTTATCAGGGTACTAAAATAGAATTTTAACTCAATTGAATAATAATTCCAACTTTCTTGGCAGCTGTAATTTGGAAAAATGTTGTTTCATGATGACTGTATTTACTCATGTAGAGAGAAGAACACTAAACTGTCAGTGTGAGATTAGAGAGGAGCTCTTACTAGAGAGCATGCGAGATAATTTATTCTTTCCTTGGGGATGCCAATGCCTAATCCCCTTCCAATACCAGAAAGTGTTTGTGTGATTGTATATGTTTGTGACACTGTTGGTAGATTGATGTTGGGAAGTTTGGGCCGAGGCCATCGTCTGAACTGCACTCAGATATTACGCCTTCGCTCTTTGTTTTTGTCAGTAACGGCTGCAGCAAAAATAAATAAAATACAAAGACGGCTAGTGAAATGTCACTAGAATTAGCAGGGCTTAAATACACAGAAATTGTTTACGGTCACCCTCCGTCTTTCATTTTTCCGCTCACCTGTCTCTCTCACCCTCTTGTCTGCCATGAGTCGGTCTCCTGCGCTCTCCACCACCCTTGACTGCAGCATGCATGTCTGACCCTGTCGTAGTCTCCTTCAGTGCCTGTCTCTTGCTGATCAAACTCCATTATTTATGCTGTATCGTGTTTCACCATCAATTCCCGCAATGGAACAATTGAGACTGATTTCCTTGACTGTCACAATAGCAGTGAGACTCAACAGACGATGAAAATGGGATTAGCCTTAAGTGGAATTTAATTTTCACCGTTGTTGTCTCCGAAGCCTGTCTCCCACCCAGACACCATGACGCGCTTTGGTAATGCTTTCACCGTTGTGTGTGTGTGTGTGTGTGCGTGTGTGCGTGAAAGAGATTATTCCTGTGCTGCACAATGGCAAATCTATAGCATTTGAAATATGATGCACGTGCATAACTGTAATTCACTTGTGCTGCAGCTCTGCTTGACTAGTTTTTCTAGTCACACTGCCAAACTAACAGTTGAAACTCTAAGCGTCCACAATGCAACCAGATACTGAATACTTTTTCACTTTGTCCAGAGGCTAAAAAAAAGTCCCACCTGCGTTGATTAATTACTTCTGTCGCAGCAGCTTGGATTTGTGTATGTTTATAAATGAGCAAATAAAGGTGCAGGTCCCTTTGAACTCTGTGTTTATGTGTATTTTAAGACCTACTGTGCTACTGTGTGTTGTTGGTGTAGAAGCTGTTGGAATACACTGAGTTTGTGTTCACTTGTGTAGCGTTAGCATATAAGGAAGTGGCTGTGTTTGTCCTTCAGAGTTGAGGGTTTGATGCCAAGTGTGTGAGTGTGTACCTGGTCATGCATTTGTTACTGACCTTTGTCTGGGCCAGCAGTCCTAAAGGAGACCAAACCTGGTCCTAATATGGCAGAACCTCATTCCTGAACAAACACATTAGAATTGTGGTTAGGATAAAGATAGGGTTATGGTTAAGGTCAGGGATAAGGCCTTGGTTAGGCTGTCCAAATGAATGCAAGAAATAGGAGAGTATATGTGTGTCAGCAGTGATTTTCCTGCTCTTTTTTTGTCTCATTCCCAACACAAGCATGATCAGTTCTTGAACTGGTGTTAAAATTCAGAGACAAAACATGTCACACTGGCCTCAGCACAGACTACTGCTCCACCAGCACAGCAGGGGAGTCGAGTCAAGACTGGATTGGAGAGAAAGAAAGAGCAGCAGATCATGTAGGATCAGAAATAGGAGTTCAGTCATACTGAACACATTACAGGGGTTAATTTGAATACATTCAGCCTTTATAATCTTCCTTTTTGCTGCAGAAATAATTCTAACTAATTATTACCTGAGAGGAAATTATGTCTTGCTGCATGGGTGATGTCTCCCGTGAAGGAAGACGGCAGTGTGGTGAATGACATGTGCACTCGAGTGTTGGGATAAATGTAATTTAACGTATAAAAAGCTGCAGGTGTGTGTGTGTGTGTGTGTGTGAGTGTGTGTGTCTTGGCTCAGGTGTTTGCGTGTGTGTACGTGTTAGCATTTGTTTGCTGTATTTGCATTTAAGTGACAGGGCGTGAGGCTCAAAAGACAGAGGTGATTTGTGACTATTGTATTCTTGTAATCTGCTCAGATCAGATTAACCAGAGCCAATAATGCAACACTGAGCCAAATACCACACTGCTCTTTCTTCATCTTTCACTTCTCTTTCTCTCTTTCCCTCTCTCTCAGTCTCTCTGTGCACCCGCCACACTCTATTTGCTTTTTTTTCCTCACTGCAGTGGGAGCCAGCTTTGCTGCAGAGGGAAAGATGGAGTAAAGATGGCGAATGAGAGTGAGAGAAAGACAGACTAAAAAGGAGTCAAAAAGATGGATGGTGAGGAAATCGAGATAGGGCTGAGGAAGAGGTACAGAGAACAGAGGAGGAGATGCAAGGTGGATGGGACTGAACAATAAATGATTAGTGCTCTGCGTGTGTGTGTGTGTGTGTGTGTGTGTGTGTGTGTGCGCGCTCCTGGTAGAGCCTGATACCAAATCAAACAGTGCTCTTTCTTTTTATTGACACTCCCAGAGAGTGACACACACACACAGACACACACATTGGCCACAGGCATTTGAGTTTGTTTTTGGCCAGTGCTGGGTGGTGCTTGGCAGAAGAAATTAAGCCTAACAACCATGGCATCTGTCTCAGCAGCAGGACAGTCCCGCCTCCCCACCCACACATGACCTGTCCTGCTTTCATTCACTGAGCCGCCTGCTGCCAGCCTCAGGATGGGCCGCTGCCTCTGCCACTGCCCGCCAAACCCCTCCTTACCGGCGTCTCTGCTCTGCCAACCACTCTGTGCCCACTCCCATGTTTCCCACCTCGAGCAACATATCGAGTGTAGCGATATGGGTGCTTCAAATATTCATAACAGCCCCACTGCAACGCGCAGCTCTCCTCTCCCCTTCATTCTGAGAGGCAATCTACATGCCATAGGTGCCGTTACCCTTAACACGGCTTCTGTGGTACTTTGAGTCAACTACCCTGTGTAGTAGCAATATGTACTAAAAGTATTAAGCAGTGCTTGAGTCTGGCCTCCAAAATGATTGAGCTTAGCGCTAAATATATACACGCTCTGCCATCCCTCCATCTACATCTAACAATTCCCCTCACCCTTGACTGAACACAACCGCTTGCTAAAGGGGTTGTACTGTGGGTTGTACTGTTTTACAGTACGCTAGCGCTTGTTTATCAAACGTGCAAACAAGAAAAAAAGAATGGGTGTATGCTGATTTCCACGAAAAGATCAGCATTTATGAATATGGTTGTTGGCGTAGCGTACTTTTGGCATGTCTCAAGTGAGACTTGGCGTACGTGATGTTTGCGCCTGATTCTGCACCATTTTCTACACATGTTTGATATACGAGGGCCAATGAAACCCAACCAGAAGTGGTGAAAGGGCAAACTAACGCGTTAGTAAGATAGCACAAAGATGTACACTCGCTGGACTTCTCCGCACACCCAAATACTGAGTGACGTGACGTGGCTACTGGGGAGAGAAGTCCCACTATGTATCTCGTAGGAAGCCACAGGCTGGATAAACATTCATGTGGAGCAGCAGCAGATGCCTCCGTCTCCCTCTAATACCCACTCCTCCCTTCCTCTCCACTCACATCCTACATCCTACTCACACCCGGCATCTCACATCCTTCTCTCTGGCTCACTCCTTTCCGCCTTCTTCAATGACGACTACCCCCTGCTTGCTCTATCCTTCCCTCTCTATCTCCCTTTCATTTAACCACCTCTCCTTCCTTAACTCACTCTCTATGCTGTCTCCACTTCTAATTTTTTCTCCATCTCTCTCCCTCTGCCTTTTATTCACCATCTTTTCTCATCATGCAGGCCACCTGCTAGCCCTGGGCCCTGCTGCTTATCCTCCATATTCACTCGTTGTATCTCCAGATTATTTCTCTGGGGGGCATCCTGTGTGCTCTCTCCACCACACAGTGTTATCTAGCTCATCAAGTGGTTTGGAGTGAATCGAGTTGAGTGGGGGTTGAGGCTGAATGCTCTGGCTTGTGGCAAACAGGTGGCTCATAAGGATGAGCACTAACCACAGTGAACACAAATGCATATGACGATGGTTGCGTTCCATAGTGATCTTTTTTCTCTTTTTCTGAACTGGCTCTGTACAACACGGCTTATCTTCCATATCATGAAGTTGTGACGTTACACAGTGAGCCCGCTAAGTGCTGGTGAGCTACAAGATGGATGAGATGGCTGCTGGAACTAATGTGGCAGCCGAGTCTCGAGGCATGAGCTGAAACATCATTTGGCATAACAGTTGAGATCTAGAGCTTGTTTTTATGTTATCATTTTAACTGCACTGGGACCCCCGCAAATTGGCATCGATCATTGATGGTTGGCCGGCTTTTAATGGCCGGGCCAGTGTTTAATGTTCCTGTAAGGGAGTGGTTATCATGTAACCTGTTTCACCCTGTCTCCTGTCCTCACACCATCTTCTTTGAGAGAGAGAGAGAGAGAGAGAGAGCATGAAAAAGTAGGGCTGCAGCATAGAGCCCTTATTAAAGCTGTCCTCCAAGGCTGCCCTCTGACTGATTCCCCCTGTAAATCTCCCCTTTAATTGGAGAGGGCACAAGAAGAGAGGTGCCACCTCAATCACAAATGAATTCTGTGTCTCCATGGAAGATAGAGAGCAAGAGAAAGGGAGAGAGACGAAGACAGGCAGAGGGACAGACAGAGAGGTCCACAGAATATGTGGATGGAGACCAAACACAAGTCACAGACATGGTGGGTGAGATGACATATTTACATTTGCCTGGGATGTGGGAGGCAGGAGGTGAGAAGATGGGGGAAAAAAAAGGTAGTGAAGTAATGTAGAGAGACGGTATAGAGGTGTGCCAAGGGTGATGCAAGGAGAGATCGAGAAGGACAGCGAGTGAGGAAGAGAAAGTAATGGAGGGAGACAAATAGAAATGGCTGGCAGTGAAAGAAAAGGAAAAGTAAGTGTATGTGTGTGTGTGTGTGTTTGTATGTATGCATGCTCACAAACATGTGCATCTGTGACTGTGTGTGTGTGTTTAAGAGAGAGGTAGAAGAGAGACAGGCTGATTTCCTGAGTGTCCTCTCTTAATAGGGTTGCTATGACAACAGTGTATAAGAGAGCCAGGCTCCAGCAGAGAGTGTGGTGTGTTTGTGTGTGAATTTGTGTGCACATGCCCTGCTCCTCAAGTGATTCATTGTCTGTGAGACAATACAGTACAATGTGGTAACACCAGCCAGCGCACCTTGGGCATTTTTGTGTTTAACTGTTTGTGTAGTCAACTGCCCTTGCATGAATGACATAGGGAAGTGGGGGGAGGGAGAAGGGGGAGAAGAAAAAAAAAAAAAAAGCTTCTCCGCCTGTGTTACTGCCCTTTCTGGCAGAGTGAAGTGAATGTACAGTGGCTGTAGGGTCCTGGTCATGTTCCTTGTCTCACAGGCAGCCATGTTGAAAGAGGTTAGGTGATGTCTTGCTGGTCAAGTGGTGTTTGGAAGGCCCAGCTGTCCGGGAGCAGAGGCAGTCCCACAGGAGCACCAATCTGTCATCATTATATTAATGGCACGCAAACCACTGCTAGCAATGTCATCTCTTGTGTGTGCCAAAGCTAACGAGCAGTGCCTTAATTGTAAAATTAATTGAAAAACATTTTGATTAGACCACCCTCCCCACCCCGGCCCTCTTCTATCTTCATCAGCTCCCCCTGTTACTCTGCATGGCTAGTGTTCAGTCCTTGTGCTTATGTCCTTTTAAGTTTTCTCCCAAGCCTGGCAGCTCTAACAGTCACACATTCTCACTTCCTTGTCTCCGTCTCCTCCTGCATTTAAATATCTGACCTTTTTCTATTTTCATCTGTGCTGTATTTCCCTTCAACACTTTACAACTCACCAACACTCTCTCTTCCGCCCTCCATTTTCTCCTCCGCTCAGCATACTCATTTTCTACTATCTGTCACTCTCTTCTTTCGTTAGGCAAATTACAACTCTTTTATGTGCTCGATCTCCCTCCTCGTCTCTCACTCCCTCCCTTCCTCTTTGTCTTTACCCATCAGGCTCCCCTCTGTGCTGCTGTCTCTCTTGTCTTTTCTCCTCATGTCTTTATTACTGTTTTATGCTCCCTTCAGTATATCTGTGCATCTGTGTTTGTAGTGGAGGGAACGGAGTTAATTCACACCCTCTTTCTCCTTCCCGTCTCTCCACCAAAGCTCCAGAACCAGAGGCACAGAGGGAAGGAGTGATAAGGCTAGTGAACATTTCCAGTCGTCTTTTATTCTCTAGCCTCTGCTCTCATCTTGGCTCTCCTGATGCTGCTGTTACTCTCCATTTCCTCCATGTGTGAACTGTGGTCCAGTTTGTCATTCTGCTTAACTCCATGGCAAGATTTGTGTGAACACGTGTATACTTTCTTGCAGAATGTGTCACTGTAGCCTGCTCTTTGTGCCTGAAAGCATACTGTATGTGTGAGTATAAGGTGTGAGAGTAGGCTGGGATAATGGCAGCACGAGGTCTCATTAACGTCACCCGTTGTAATAATGATACAGGCAAAGAGGAGACATTGATCATCAGCGAACGGTCAATAACAGGCTGTATTGATCCAAACAACAGTTTGTCACCATGCAGAACGACGTCTCTGCTGGACACCAGGCTCCCGGTGGAGGGTGTTACTACCTAACCACAGGCTTCTATGTTCATTTATTTAAGAGTGAACTTGGGCACAAACAAGTGCCATTCTGATGAATGCCCGTTTTGTGCATTATTAGGAAAACATAGCTCTTTGTCAATGGAAGAAGAGATCCATGGTGAATAATAAGCTCTAAATGCGGGCATTGGGCAACACAGGAGCAGCGCCAAATTCTTCATGTTAGCCTCAATAGCGAATGTGAGACAAAGGAAACATTAGGGAGAACTATAAACATGCAGTACTATATCAGGTGTCTACTTGAGAGGCTGGAGCTCGCCCCCCTTTTCTGGTTTCCTTTCCCCAGTCCACTCTTGCTCACCCTTTTTATAGGACTCAGTCTGTGTTGGAGAATAGCTGGCAGTGAGGAAAAGACAGCACAGTGACTATAACACCAGGTGGAGTGTTGCCATAGAAACACAACGTCACAGCTCCTCGGCAGATAACACATTTGATGCTGTTCTCTTCATTGCGATTCCCACATCCAAGGATGGAGCGGGAACAGGTGTGATCAACAGCTTTCTTAAATATTAAAGAGGAGGTGTCAGGCTGTGTTTGGCACAGGTGGGGATGGTTTCTCTCTGAATTTAGAGTAAAGCTTGCTCTGCTATAACGATCAATTTGGGTAAATAGCATGAGACAGTAGAGCCTTGCCACAGTCACCAGCATGCAACAAAATATTGAGTGTAATACGGTGGTGCAGGCTGTAGGCACAGTTTCCCTGCATATTTGAAATCAAACAATGTTGATTAATTTGAAGTGTTCAAAAACTGCAGCCATGGCCATTACCATCTCATCCCATCTTTCCCCTTTCCTCTTTTATACCGAAGCCAAAAAAGAAGAAATGGCAGTGTTGGACAAGATGTTAACTGTGCTCCTCTTCACATGTACGTGTCTTTGTAGAGCTGACCCTAAGGCAGATCACCAAACAGCTGTGTGTTAGTGCCAGTGAGTAGACATTTGGTCCACTTGACCCATAACGCTGGCACACAGGCTGGGTAACTGTGTCCAAGTCCTCTTCTCAAATCCTCAGGCCATCCGTCCATTTTCCCACTCATTGTTCCCAGGGCAGCAGGCAAACCCAGCTAAATACAGATCTGCATGAATGGGCACAGGTGCAACAGGGGGTCTGTCCCACTGCCAGGTGTAGTGTTTCTGTTTCCTTTGGGCTTATGACACTGTTGTGAAGCTGCAGATGCAAGTGTTTGATCAGCCTGCTGATTATGGAAAGTGTCTAAAGAAAACACCAGATCATGAAACATCAGAGAGAGACGATTTTGCAAGAGAAGAAATACGCGATAATAGTAACACAATTATTTCAGAAGTCTTGGTCTCGCCAATATTGTGAGGATGGACACTGCAGTACGCCTGCAGCTGTCCTTGGGGAACTGTGTTTGTTGAGGATGTGTGTGTCGGGGGTATCTTTAGAGAGGCACGCTGCAGGCAGTCCTTTGGGATTGCAGGACAGGGAGGGAATAGAGCAGCACACTGGTTTCATGTCTCAATCAGGAAAGCTTCAGGAGTGCCTCTCAAGGCTCAAGTACAAGCTAGTATCCATCCATTTGTAGTGTATTTAAAAGAGACTGCCTGCATTTAATGGCTCCTTATTGCTTCATGAATAGCCGAATGGAGACAGTGAACATGAGTCGATGGATATATATGTAAAAACCTGACTGACACATCGCACAGCAAACCTCTCTCCTTCTCTTTCTCTCTCGCGCTCTCCCTGAATACCCTTGATTTCTCAGTCAATTTATGTCTCCCAGGACAGTGCTCACAAATGTTGAAATGGGGCCTAACCCACCCAGCAAAGAGGGAGAGTCGTTTAAGCTAAGTTAAACAAGGGCACTTAGATTTTAAAGGGCCATAATCTTCAAAAAGGGCTGCTTTAAAATCAATTGACAACACATATAAAATAGAAAGACGGACTGAGAGGAGGAAGGTACAGCTGCTGTCAGTTAAGTGACTAACTTTTAAAACATGGACATTTTAATTGAATGTCATTGACTGTTCTGTGCGTGCATCTTAGTTTCTACACATTTGTCCACATCTCAATACACACACACACACACATATATATAGATATATGAAAGTGTGTATCTGTTTGCCGGTCAGTGCAGGTGGGCTTGATGAGTATCCAGAGCAGCACTGAGCCAGTGATTCAGTCGGCACAGTTTGGGCCAGAGTCCAATCAGGACAGCCATCTGGTGACCAATCAGGGCCCTCGCTATGATGTCACAGCAAAAGAGCTCTGCGTTTCTTGGGAGCCGTGAAGGGTAAATGCCATGAATCACACTGGACCTCTGTGCTGTTAAAGCTGGCTGGTGAGGCCACGGAGGCACAGACTATTAGGCCATAGCTACAGTATGTGAACATCAGTGGATTGAATGATGAGTTGTGGGAGGGGGGTGACTGTGCTGCGGACCGGGATGCTGGGTCACTGACACCAGGCTGTTGTGATTTGTGTACCTGTGAATGTGGGCAGCATAATGTCTGTGCTTCTTCACTAACAAGTTCCAGTGGTTTTCAAACTCATGGACACTAACTTCTGCCATCATCAGTGCGCCAGAATATTTATTTATGGTGATTTTGAAAATGTATTCGAGCAGTTTAGTGGGCGTTTTTTTTTTTTAATGAGCCATGTACTGTATCTGGTGTGATTGACAGTTGTTTTTCTCCTAATGTGTTTAATATTTTGAAGCTCCCCTCTCTGTGAGTGCTTCTATCATTTTAAAAGTGTACAGGTCTGTGGCACAGTGAGTCACCCTGACCTGTACCGAAAGTGGAAATGTTCACAGCTGTTTTTAGTTTGTTGTTAGCTGGACAGCAGGGTGGCGGATGACTGGGGGACAAAATATGGAGTGGAGGAGGAAAAAAAGGCCCCCTGCGTGGCATTAGAGGCAAAAAAAAAAGGGACATGATGGCAAGAGAGCATCCCAGTGAAAGTTGGCTTCACAGCACCAGATATTGCTGTAACACTCAGGTCTGTGAATATTTCATCAGCCCTTAAGGCAGTTGTAGTATAAGCAGTTGACGATGGTGGTAAGGCTACAGTAGTAATGCGGTACTGTACCGTATTATGTCTCGGGCTATATAGAAAAGGGGGTTTACTTTTATTTGGGAGCAGATTCCAAAATCACATACAGTATTAATGCAAATCCCTCAAGTTGAGATATACAGTAGCACGCATAGAGGAGGGGGCTGGAATGTTGTGATTACTAAAACGAGTTAAATCCACCCCCTTCACACTGGTGCTTATCTGATCAGTGGAGCAACCAGATAGGCCTTCAGCATGGGATTTAATAACAAACACAGGCCATAAGCCATATTCAATAGACATGACAGGGATAAACATCAGTGGAAACACGGAATGTATTTGCTGGTCTTGCCTGAATATAAGGACACCACGGGTGATAGGAGAGCAGGGTGCATCGGTACATACTAGGTAAGGAGCCCACAAGCTGGACCTCAGATATACTGAATACAACAAAGAGGGAGAACACAATTTAGGAACAGACAGAAAACGAAGGGTGAGAGGTGGAAGCCTTCATGCAGAGAGAGACGCATTTTCTAGGCCTAGCATGGAGGTGCAGGTAGTAGGAGGTGTAAGAGCTTGTGAGACTGTCTGTGTGCAAGTGAGTGCATACTCAGTATGTGTGTGTCTCAGTATGCCCGCTCTGCCACCCTGGTGACTTCAGGTGTTATCTTCTTAGCCTCCAGACGTGACAGAGAGATAATTAGAAATGTTAACACTCACTGGAGCTTGTACTTCTATGAATTCTCAGTTTATTTCTCTCTCTCTCTCTCTCATTTGCTCTTTATCCTGTCTCTCTCTCTCACTCACTCTCTCTCTCTCTCTCTCTCTCACTCTCTCTCTCACACACACACACACACATACACACACACACAGTCAAGTCAAATTCTATTATCTCCTTTAGCCTGTGTTATGAATGACACACTGAAACTCTGGAATGAATTGGCCATACAGCAGTGGATGACAATTAATGTCAGCACCAGCTTCTGTGGAAATAATTGTCACAGCTCAATTTTAATGTGCTGATGACCCCCCCCCCCCCCCCCCCCCCCCCACACACACACACACACACTCATATTTTAACTTTTCTACATGGGATTTGTCGTTTGTTCAGTGAGCATGTTATAAATGCAGTGTTTCATTAGCATACCAAGAATAATTTGTTTTGTCACAGTATTCTCAGAAAGGAATGTGAATGAATGAAATCATTTAAAAATAACCACATTTCAGCGGAATTAATAAGAATTATTGATGGTAAAAATGCATTTTAATTTAGTGAAAATGTGTCGAAAATAAACATCTATATTGTAGGTAGGCTTGTTGACAAACCCTGTTTACTGGAGCGGTAGGAAGATGTTGAAATTCTGACAAATGTCTTGGCTCAAGGAAAGAGAGATGCCGAGAAAGACATGCTCACTGGAGTGTTACGCATGGAAAAATGAAAAGTGACAGAAAGCTGACAGAGAGATGACAACCTTGTTTGTCCTTTACTGGATGATCAACATGTGTTACGCAGATATGGGTCCCCAAGGTGGACACGGGGCGGCTGATACAGAGTTTTCCATGCTCCACTGGAATCCCTCTACCTTTAAATTAGCATCCAAACTCCGCTTACTCAGCTAGCGGCACAAGCTGTGGAGCTGTGTGTGAACGCCGGCGATAATGAAACTGCACACCATCAACATCATTAAAGATAATCTTAGCTAATTTTGTGCTGGGACACAAACTTTTAGGGAGAAGAACAACAGGATGGGCCAATTTCACCCATGCAGGGCACATAAATACCTTCTTAGCGCCCTGGATCTCGTCATTCACCACACCTCTGGTGCTTGGTCTGAGGGATGAAGAAGTACATACAGGTTAGTTTGGAAGAAACAGATCCCAGGTCAAGGCAAACGCTTGTCGAAAGGCGTCTCCAGCGCGTGTCTAATTGAGCACTGTGTAGTTAATTGTTGTGCGTGGGAGGGGAGAAATCAATCTGTTTTCTTGCTGCCGTGACTTCAGGGCCCTGGGGTGAAAGACTGAAGCTGGCAGACACACACACACACACACACACACAAACACGCACACATGCACACACACACATACACGCATGCACTGCTCTGCCAAAACCGAAAACGATGCCTTGCAAGCACAAACTTTCACATGTAGACCCACAACCTTCCTCTACTGGCACACGCAAACACACAACACACACACACACACACCTCAGAGGAAGAGGATGTGCGTGAGGGGTTATTGAGTCAGGGTAAAGTCAGATCCATCTATTGATCGGCTGCTAGCTGAGAGAGGAGTCAGGAACGTGGGACCTGCACAGGTCAGAGGGCCAAGACACTGAGGGGATGAGAGACAGTGAAAGAGAGATGGAGAGAGGAAGAGAGAAGGAGAACGAGAGAAACCGACCAAGCTTTCAGCTACAGCAGCAACACACACACACCCATCCTATGTGGATGCAGAGACAGCTTTCTTCTTTGATGTGGATATTCAGAGAAGCTCTGCTCAGCTTCATGAACATTAGAATGAGATTTCTTCAATTTGTAACTTGGGTTAGTGCCATATGTCAGATTAATGGGGGAGAGAGATTCTACTATGGAGTACTGACGGCTGCTAATTGTCATCCTTATCTTGTTATCTGTATTCATTGCTGTAGATTATTGTATACTTAATGCATAGTATATATAGTTAATTAGCAGGTCAATTATCATATAAATGCCTTCTACAAATAATGGATTCATTTGCCTATCCGGCGAATCAGTCCATTTGCATGTGTTTAGTTATCTTTAACGGTTTCAATTTATTAATGAATTGAATGCCGGTTTGCTTTTAATTTTTGATTTTTTGGCTGTATCTGTGTATAAAAAAACAGTATTTCCTTCGATGCACCAGCCTCCCCCACAGAGGGAAAATGGCTGTGCTAGTTTAGGGGGAATTTGCAGCAAGAATGTCACCTGAATAATTTACTTTTACTTTCCGCTGGATCAGAGCACCAACTCACTTCTGATCTCATTTGATCCACCAAAGATCATTTCTCATTGGCAGGAAGCAGCCAGCACAGTGTCTGAAAGACCCTCCCTGATTGGCTGAGAGTTATTTATTTTCACCCAGTCAAAAACTCTTCTATTATTTATGGGAATGATGCAAACTGGGATCTGATGATGAGATGTGAAAATAGGATGAGAACTGCAGAGACAGCATGTGAGTACAAAACACGGGTGGTGTTGGTGGTGGGGGGGGGGGGGGTTTGGAGGGCCATAGATGTGAGGTTGAGGAGAGATATAGCGAGGGGGGAGGGGTGATAAGGTGGATGAGTACAAACAGTACTATCCTTCACTTGGATAGCAGAAGCAGGCGCCATGAGATGTCTGTTGATTCATCTCCCTTTTATGCGCTTCGTTCCCTTTCTCTGCCGAACCTTTTTACCCGAACAAAGGCAGACGGAGGGAGTGATTCAGAGTGACCAGACGCCCGAGACTCCTGCAACAGAGAGTGGGAGAAAGGTCACATGAAACGGGAGGCTCCATGGAGACCGTCAACCAGAGCGAAATGTGTCGATGAACTGATGTATCCAGGCCTCTGGAGACACGGAGAGATAGAGGGGAAAAAAAAACGAAAAAGCAAAGTGTTGAAAGTGTTCGTGCAGGCAGAGCGTTTAAAGGTGCTTGTCTGTGTTTGTCCATGTCTCAAGGAGCAATGATTATACCAGCGCATGTCCTGTAACAACAGAAGAATATATAATAAGTGTGTGTGTTTGTGTTTGTTGAATACATTGGAGCGAGCATGTGTGTACACTTTCTTAAAAGTGTGTGTGTGTGGGGGGGGGGCGACGCAGACCCTGTGGATCCTCTCTATGCACTAATGGGTGTTCACCTGGTGTGGCTTCTGGCAAAGCATTTCCAGTACTGTGCTGTTGGTAATTAACAGAAGCAGGCAGTGGAAAGCAGCACCTGTTTTAGAGCTTGACTGACTGAGGCCCTGAGCTCTGGGCTCTGAGCTGTGTCTCCCACTGTTACACTCTGATAATCAGACCACCGCTGCCCATTCCTCTCTGGGACCTCCTACTATGACTTTATGCGCTTGTGTGTTTGTGTGTGTTGTGAAAAACTGGGCAAAATTAGGTGGATTCAGAAGAGTTGAGGACACAGACGAGGATAATTTGCCTTGTTTGTCTCATTGGTTTGACAAGTTTGAAAAAGGTTGTGGGGGGGTGGGGGGGAGACATGTAGCAAAGGGCCCAGGGAGGAATTTAACCCATGTCACTGCAAATGCTCTATGGGACACCAATTTTACTCACTGAGCCCATATGCAGCTTAAATAAAGCAGCTTTTACAGATTAAAATGTCACGTATTAATATTTATATCAAGGACCATTATGCCAGGTTTATTGAAGACATGCTTGAGCATTACAGTGTTGTATGATGAGATGCACTTCCTGAAGCTGGCCAAATGAGGCACTGTCGCTGTATTTTGGGGACATTGATATCATCTGACTAGGTGTTCTCCACTGGGGCCTCATACAGACTAAGAGCACGCTGACATTATCTGTTGTGCAAAAAGTTGACTAGATGCCCACTATCATGAGGACTGGGGTCGGCCTGGCCTGTTTACGAGAATCAATTACTGTGGCTGCCAAATGAACAAGCATGCCGTGTATTTTATAGCACATGTCCGTGACATGAGAGAGCAAGTGAGGCCTGCCTTTCTGGGCCACCAACATGGAAGAATTCCTCTTGGTGCTGTCAATGGTTTGTTCCGAAAGGTCACTGTGCTTGTGACAGGGAGACAGAGAAGGAAAGATGGCGGCAAACCGCTCTACAGTGTTGTTTATCTTATTAAGAAGAGTGTAACACCTTTTTTTATTTAGAAACAGATGGGGCAAATTAACTTATTGTGGTCTGCTATAGTGGCATTTTTGTCAGCTACTGCTAAGGAACAGAAATTACTAATGAACATCCGCTAAGCATGTGTCCATGCATCTGTTTGTGTAACTATTTGAGTGCAGTTATTCCTGAGTTGCTATGCTTCTGTGCTGTTATGTATGTATGTATGTATGTGTGCCTTCATGTGCTGTACATGAGGGCAGTGCATATGTGACATAAGCAGACAGCGGGAGGATGAGATACAGTAAGTGAGTGATGGCTATCTTTTGGAATTGGGGCATGTCAGCCTGGCCTGCTGTGTCAGAATATCATAATGCCCACTGCCCGTCCTAAAGTCGGATAACTTTGGCTGGCAGATTGGGGTCACTACTATCAAATTAGATTCATCATTTATACCCAGACACACAAACATATACACACAATGTGAAAAGGAAAGCGTATATATTATGCCCCACCTACATGAACACGGGCACACTCTGCTCTGACAATGCACATCACAATCCTCCAAGCTACTGGAGACAGGTATTGAGGGTCAAGGAAGCTGCACCTTTTAAAGTGGTAAGTGTGGTTAAAATAGCTAAAGCTCTCTAAATGAGGCACTCTAGTGACCAGCTGTCAGGATTAGAGAATACTCGGTTGATAAAAGTCCAGATACTCTCATCTTAAGTTTAATTAAAATGCACTCGCATTAAATGGTAGAAGTGTTTGCAATGCAATCTGCTCTTTGCTTGTGTGAGTCATTTTTTTTTTTATGGCATTCATGGTTGCACCTATAAACAGTGCTTCTCAAACTACCATGTCTGTAATATAATTAAATTATTTATATATTTTACTACTACACAGATGTTTCAAATGTGTTGCCTTGACCGTACACTTGACAGTGCACTTTAGAAATATTTCTTTTTTTTTTCTTTTCAATAACCAAAAAACAACAAACATCTGATTTGTTGAACTTTTCAAACATCACAATACAGCACATAATCTTAGTTCTGTTGGATCGTCCAGACTATTCAGACTAGTTTCACTGAATACAAACTGCCGCCTGTGTAAAAAAGTATGGGTCACTCAGTGGCAACTGGCATGGTGAGAATGTGACATAATAATTAGATGATGGTGCCGCTGACACAAAAGACGGTTACTTCCATTGTATGGGTCTCGGCAATGAGATGAAAAGAATGTCATCCTATTTTTAAATGTCACTATCCTTTTTTTGTTCTGGATCCCTGCTCCACTTTGTGCCACAGATCTAAACTAGGTCAACATCACATGTGGCGCCCCGATGGGCTCTTCTGTGTGAACATGTGGGAGTGTGTGCATTTGGGCGAACGTGCGCTAATGCTTAAAGCCATGATCATGTGTAACTTACCGTGCATCGACACCACCGCCTCGGAGGCACTTTCAATATTACCAAACATCACGTTTTAACGAAGCAAGCAACACTTTATGAATCGAGCAAACAGGCTGCCTGCGGATTGCCTACTGAGCTTTGGAGCGACAGCGCAATGGACGTGGATGTTGGAGTCACTGTCCGTCTGGAACTCGTTTGTAATATCTCAAAGATAATCTGACAAACGTTAGATACTTACTTATTTTAGTAATTACAATTATTACATTTACAATTATTAAAGTACCTTGTCGGGAGCGAGATATTTGTGTATCTTTTGTAATCTTTTTTGACACATAATTATTGTCTATAACGGCCAACTAGTGAGCATGCATCATCTGCAAATTGTTTTATTTTGTCCCATGCCTAATATTAGAGAGACATGTGAGAAGGCAGGAGTGCAAAAGAACTGTGTTTATATCACGATGCACTCCAACTGTACATATCCATTGTTTGTTTTTGTGGTGTGCAGCCAAAGAGTGTATGTACATAATGAAGGCTTGGAAGTGGTGCACTGTAGCACAAAAGTGTGGCAGGGTTGCCCTGCCGGAGCTTGCAGATTAATAGACACTGATAATAACACACACAACACACGGCGCCTCTGTCCTTAATGAAGACGGATCTAGCCGAGCCCGGCGGTGCACAGGCACTCAGGGTGGCAGCTTGCCAGTCACAGCCATGTGACATCTCAATGCAAAGGGCGTCAGGGAGCAAGATTCACGAGAGAGTCCAATTTCATAACATTATCATGTTATATCATAATCCATTGTCGGTGGCTCATAAGATTTGAGTCCGGGCCGACAGTTATCACTCTTGTTGTTGAGACTTAATGGTCACAGTGAATTATTCATTTCCTCTTATTGATTTGCACAAGCAACTCATGCTGACAAAGTTGTCAGCGCAGGTTGACTGATACAGAGCCCATCTAATTTGACTGTGAGGCTATGAAGCGGGGAGATAGAATGAAAAAAAGTTACGTGTCACAGTGCACTCAAACACTTTCATTTCCGACTTTCGGGTTCCTCCGTGTCTCCGTTCACACATTTGCAAAATTACAGTTTGGAATCGATTGCTAATGTTTTTCGGTGACTGTCAAACTGGGGCAGAGGGTCTGATCCCTGTAAGATATTAGAAGCCATTAGAGTCGAGCTGCACCCAATGTTTGTGTGACAAGACAGGTGGGCAGTGAGGTCACTTCCTCTGGCAGCTGTGGCGGACATCACAGAGCAAGCATTGATGAGTGGTGGCGTTGCCTCCTGTTGCATCAGTAATAATGAACAGTGACAAGTTCTCCACCGCCACAATAAATCACAGGCCACACTGGAGACACTGAAGACCAGGCCGGGGAGCATGCTCTCTCTGCTGCGTGGTGTCACTGCTGATGAACAGACTGACTGCTGGGCTGGATACTGGCAGACAATCTGTTTCACTCATTCACAGATGCAGCATGATTATCACACACAGTGACCAATGACCCCTCCTAAGATAGTCATTTACTCTGATTAACATGTACACCTGTCACTCAAGAAGAGTTGGCTCTCACTGACTGTTTTATAAGCACTAAGGTTTTTTTTGTGAGAACTACTACTGTTTCAAAAGTATAGACTCTAGGGATGAGGAGGAGTGTGGGTTGGGATTTATGGGGGGCTGCTGCTGCTGCTGCTGCTGAGGGTGAATGCTGAGGCTGAAAAAGTACAAGAGTGTGTATTAAATAAAGTGAGAGGGTCATTCTCCCTCTCCCGCTTCCCTTTGCCTGTACGTCTTTGACAGCCACACTTGCTCTGTTTGATATCCCTCCACTGTGTTCTGCAGCTCTGCAGATTCCCTTGTCTCATTTGCATTCCCTTTAAGCACACTTCCATTAAAGCCTCCTCCTGTTTTTTGTCTCTTCTCTCTTTGCCTCTGTTTCTTCAAATAGGTCCTTTTTTTCCCTGGGTTGCCATTTTGGAGGGAGCCTTATTCCCTGTTGACTACACAGCCTATCCCCACTCTGCCTGAGTCAGTAATCAAACACATTGGCCCTAATACACAGGCCATTACAAGAGCTCTGATGTTCCATCTGCACACAGCCGGCACAATGGTGTCATTATATAAACAGCCGTGCTGCTGCTGCAGCAAGCAAGATACTACCACACCAGAGCTCCAGCCTTAAATGACCTACCACAGTAAATGGAGAAGTGTTGGGATGATCTGACCTGAATGTGCTTGTGTAGTCACTGCTATCTTAACAGCATTATCCATCCTGAATGAATGCTCTTGTGTTAACATTACAGTTGGCTATTAGTTTTCACTTTGGCTGAGACCTTGCAAGCCATGGTGCATCAATGCATATGCAATCGAGTCATGTTTCTGTGAAGGAATAATATCTAATAATACTATGCTGTCTTTGCTTGCAATAATCTCACCAAAAAGGATTAGGGAGATTAGTGATAGGCCAACCTGGAAGATAACAATAAATGGGCGTGGGAGGGCAGCAGTGATTTATACAAGCTGCTATCATTTTTTCTCTCTGCTGTGACATTGACTTGAACTTGTTTTGGCAGCTGTTGAGCATACAGAGCAGTGATTATACAATGTGGAGTTTTTTTTTTGTTTCTTTTTTTACTGTAAAGTTTTGGGACATTCAGAGTGAAAATGGCATTGGTTGTTGTTGCTGAACTTCATGAATAACAGTGTCGGTTGTGCTAGGCCTTGCCCTTGGTGTCACTTTCAGATGGAGGCAAGCAATTTTGAGCTGTTTCCACACTCGCTTGTGGAAGTGTGTCCAGATTATCACTTTGGTTCATTTAAATAATCAAATTTAATTCAGCTGTTATACCTAAGCATCCCTGAAGGCGGGTTTGATTGTAAAAAAAATCTCGTCTCCCACTCAGCAAAGCTCAATTGCAGATGGTGATAGTAATGATATTTCAAAGTATGTCTGTTACCTTTTGAAAGAAAAAGTAGCACAATTATATTCACTTTGGCGAGTGATTAGTTTTATGGAGGTGAAGAAGTAATTAATGAATTCTGTCTCATCCTCAATTATTGTTACACTTCCTTCTATTGCTCCCTCTTGCCTAACTCAAGAGAGTACAAAGGAGCATCGAGTGTGACAAAGCTTCAGCACCGATGAGTCAGAGGGAGAATTACTTAAAGGCCCTTAGGCAAAGCATACGGCTTTATCATTCTCTGCAGTCTCATCAGACTTTAACAATACTACATGGCTAGCCCTTACTGAGTCCAGTGTTGCTTTTCTTTGAAATAATAAGCCTATTTCACACACCGGAGTGAAACCAAATCCCCACAGAACTGAGTTAACAATGTATTTGTTTGTATTTGAACTGAGTTTTTTACTTGATTACAAATATTTATAGCTGCAGCTTTCATCAGTGTGTGATCTCGCAAAAAGACCTGATTGCCTTTCAGTTTTACATGCTCATCAGTGGCATGGTGCCAATCATTTCCCTCATAGTGGGAGCTTTGCTTTCAGGACCGACTGTTTGTTGTTGAAGCATCTGACGTGTAAACATCAATCCTAATAGCATGGGAAATGCGTGCGCTCCATGTTAAGATGTAAAAACTCACCGTCATAATTTATGACTGTCAAATCTTCAAATCAAGAGTAACCAAATAACTTTAAACTTTATCTTCAGATGTGTTGAAATGCTAATGAAGATGTTGAGCAGTTGTGACAGCGCTTTGTTTGTGTGAGACTTTTATTTTGGCAGGATTTTTTAAAGGAAATGCACTTGTAAAGGTTTAGTATTTGTCCCAACAGTGGTGTGTGTCTGTCACATTCTACCTATTGACTGGTCAATAACGCACATACTGCAACAATTCACACACTGAGTTGACTCACACTTATCATAGTTTCTCACCTTGAAATCAGATTCCTTGGTGGGAGAAAACAGGTGAGAGAGAGCCTGTAGCTATTCTAGCTGACAGTTGAACCAGCTTGTCTAACTATGCAGCAAAAACTGTCTACACAAACTTTTTTCTCTCACTCACTACTTTAGATGTTGGTCGGATAATGCACCCGAATGCCTTCTTATTCTGCACAGAGATGAGTTGCATGATGGCGTTAATGTAAATGGTCACAGACAACCACGACCTGAAGCAGCACACCCCACCCCTTATTAAGAAAGGACTTATGACACCATGTTCTTGATGAGCGTGTCTGCTAATGCAAACAGATCCTAATGATCTTTGTGATTATTGTAATGATCCAATAGAGGTGGATAATGAGGTTATTTGCTTCGGATCAAGGCAAGCTATAAATAAATAGCCGGTGAAACAGCGGGTATCACTCAAAACAAGATGGTGGAGCTGCTGTGTACTTAAAATGCCACCACCTCTCTGCTCTTGTCTTTGTTTGGATGCACCGGACTGTTGCTGACCCTTCCTCACACCGGCTCTCACCTTTCCACCACTGCAGTGGAATTGCTGTCCAGTCTCCCATTTTGTGGGTTCTGGTCTCATTTGGGATGTAATGCTCAGCTCTATTAGAAGTGAAACAGTGATGATAATAATGGTGGATTGCATCAGTGCAGAAAGTCAGCCTCTGGCCTCAGGCATGTAACATCCTCCAAGTAGGGAGAGCATGCAGGGTGGAGACACCCATTTCACACCCTCCAAAGACTACTAACCTTCCTCTACCCAAAGGCAGGCTGACGCATAAACACAAGCAAAGGAAATATATTCTCCTTCCCCGTTATTTCCTGCTTTATTACAATTAATTTGCTCTTCTCACTTGGCTTTTTTCAGCAGTGTTCCCTTCCACTCACTCTCATTTATTTTTTTTTAATACAGAACTCCATCCTTCCCTTACAACATTTGTTATTTTCTTTTGTTCCTTCTCTGTTTATTAGTTACTCAGAGTGCACAAAGCGTCTCCTCTCTCTTTTTGTTCATTCATTCGCTTTTCATTTCTTTGTTTTTCTTCACTCTGGCTTCCCTCCATCCATTCTTCCTTCATTCCTTCTGTTCCCACCGCCTTGAAATTGAGTGTCTTGTAATGTTAGCTTTCTTTTTGTCACAAAATAAAATCAATTTATCTACCCTGCACTTTCTCTCCCCTTCAATCCCAAACCTGCCCTCTCGCCCCCTGCTTTCTTTTCCACAGGAGAGCTATTTATTGAACTGTACAGACAGAGGCAGAGTCAAAAGAAACAAGAGGAAAGACAGATTTTTCTTATTAAATCCACAAAAGTTGGTAAAAAAAAAACAAAGGCCTGTAGCTGCACAGGAGGGGATCACGTTTTGAACAGCAAGATTGCGGAATGGAGGGTGGAGGCTAAGGTTTCTACTGTACCATAATACATGTTGGTTGCTATTTGTTTAAGGCTTTTCTACTCTTTCTCCTGGCCTGAGCGTGTCATATCTCTCAGCTACTTCTAATAGAGGGTGGTAACAAACACACACATCACATTAAGGCACATGATTGTGCTGGTGTGAAGGTTGTGTGTGTGTGTAGAAATAAGCATTTGATCAGCTGAGGTGGAACTGCTTCGTCGCTTTTTGTTTTCTTTCCCCTTTTCCTCTTTTGCCATTTGCCCTCCCCTTTTCCTCTCAGTCTTGTGCCTTGCTTGTACGCTACGTCATCCAACATACTAAACCACACAGAGACACCCAGGCAGGTCATGGCAGCATGCCGGGCGTTGCCACAGGGGAGGAGGATAAATATCAGAAAAGGTCAGAAAGAAGGAGGGGCTGAGAGGTGGATGGAAAGCCAAATCAGTGTTGATTATGAGAGGGGAGTAAAGCTACCCAGTCACTCAGTTCCTGCCATCTTGGCTGCCGGGAGGAGAGAGCTGTGTGTTCATGAGTAAAAATCAGTCAAATCTAATGATTAAATGATTCACTCAATCTTTTGACTTAGTTTAAAAAAAACAAAAAAACATATTATGGTCACATATTCTGCTACAGCAGTATGGGAAAATCATTAATCCAACGTTGTTAAATGTACATTTTTATTGGTCTCGTGCAGTTTCAATTTCCTTTTTTTGTAAATCAGCATAACATCTGATCTGACATCCCTGAGCTTCCTAGCATCCAAACACAGCTTGTATGTGTGTGCGTGCGTGTGTGTGAGAGAAAGAGAGAAAGAGAGGGATGAAGAGTACAAATATGGTTTGTCTATGATATTATGCCCTTCTGTAATGTCCACAAAAGGTTTGTAGGATTAATCAGATAAAGAGGCTAAAAGAAATCCTCTCAATATTCCATCTTTCCACAAATACAACACACACTCACACGCACACACGCATACATAAAGACACAATCCTATCTTCAGTAACACTAACAATGCCATCTCTATTGTTTTCTGTCTGTCTGTCTGTCTGTCTGTCCGTCCCTGGAGGGGCAGAGCAGGCTTCACTGTCACAAAAAATCAGAGCTAAAGTTCCACTAAGTGATTTATTTCATTATACAAATGAGAAGTGGTCGCCCTGCGGCACCGCTGAACTGACTGTTTACTATTTTCACCCTACTGTTCTGTATGCGAGCCCGTGAGCAAACATGCATACATGCATGCACACACCAAGTACACAGTATGTAGTTTTCACATGTTTGATATTACTCTGTGCGCATCCCCGAAACATATGTAGCATGTCTGATTTAATCAAGCATTCAAACCGTGTGGAGTGATGAGCTGGTAGTGGCAGCAGCTGTTGCCTTGCCATCCTGCACAAAATGGCCTCAGATCTGCTTGTGTGATCATTCTACCTGACGGCCACAGGAGGAGCTCTCCTCTCCTCTTCTCTTTCCTGTAATAAATGCAGACTAAATCCCTCAACATTTCCTACTTGGAGCGGAAAAGAATAACAAACAAAACAGCAACATTTCTCCTTACAGATAGACCTATTCCATTTTTTTTTCATTGTGCAGATTAATAACACTTTCCCATTATTTCTATCCCCCTCTGCTTGCAGGATCACCCTCAGGGAGGGTGTAAGTTGAGGAAGTGCCACCTCACTCACCTGTACCTGCTCCCAGCCGACACTTCAGCACTGCCGTTCACCCTGCCCCCTGGTCAGGCTCCAACATGGCTCTTGCAGTCTGGATCATCTTAACCTGTGCTGTGTCTTTCAGCAGCATAGCTCCTTCCTCGCAAGGTACGTAATAAATATTAATGCTGTGCATTATTTTTTAATATCATTACCTGCCATTGCAGATGTCTGCCTGCATTCACTATGCATCTGTTTATTTATAAAAACAGTGTATACACTGTGTAGAATGTTGTTTGCTGCTCTGAGGCAGCTTTTCTTGTTGCACAGGAGCTCCTGCCGTATTCAATGTGCACTCTATGTGTCCAGACCAAGTTATTGCAAATGAGCATGTAATATTTATGTTAGCTATGTGATGAAGGTTCTAAGTATATAGACCTGCTGACCAGGCTAAGAACGCCGCACTTGATTGACCATACTGTCTCTACAAGAGTCGGAGAGTGTGTGAGTGCGGTGGAGAGTGTGTGTGTGTGTGAATGTCAATAAAAATGTCTTGTCATCTTGATGTGATTTGGAGCGTAGAAAGAGTACAGGAGGGAATCCGTGCATGTAATGGTGCCATATGTGTGACCTCCTTGAATGTGCCATGTACCATAAGACAAGACAGCTTTAGTTGTATAGCACATTTCATACACAAGGGCAACTGGACGTGCTTTACATAATAACAAAAAAATAACATTTAAAATTTGGGAACATTAAAATGTACAATTTGAAATACAGAATAATAAAAAGAGGGAAAGAAAACACTAATGGATCATTAAAGACGATGAAACAATAATTAATAATATAATAATAATACTATGGTTATTATATTAGTGTTATTATAATAATCATAATGTAATAATAATAATAATAATAATTATTATTATTATTATTATTATTATTAAGCCAGTGTAAAAACGTTGGGTTTCGTTTTGTGTGCTATTATTTAGCTATTGTATGCTCGACAGCAGGTGACCTGGGTGGATTGAAGTGATGCATACTGGCTTGCTGTTGAGAAGCCATTTAATTGCAAGTGTAGTTTGAAATGACATTATGACAATTGAGATCCCTGTAGTTAGAATGAATTCAATAAATTAAATTATCCAAGTTTACAAATAACATTGTTGTATGGCAATGTAATTAATATTCTTGGTTGATGTCAGCCCCCTCATGTAGACTAGCAGGTGCAGGAAATTGTGTCTTGATTTGTCCAAGACGTTTGGTGCCGCAGAAACTAAAGGCACACACTTCAGAAGGGAAGCAGCAGTCAGAGGATTGAGGATGGAATAGAGAGACTGTTGGGTGTCCGTCCTGCTTGTGGCCTGCCACACAAACAGCATCGCACCATCTGTTGTATGCTCTCGGTCAGCTCTGTGCCAACCAGCCGCTGGGTGATGGACAGCTTGGATGAGGAGGAGGAGGAGCATCAGGGAGAGTCAATGTTGCCACAGGGTGGGGCTAGTGATAAAGCGGGAGGAGTCAAAGAAGCTGAAGGGAGGGTGTGTTCTTGCGTGCCTGTGTCAGCATTGGCTCTTATCACTCCCCATGTGTAAGCTCTGACTGTCCAGATGTGGTTTTAATTTGAGTGTAGTTGTGTGTTTTTTTTTTCCATTTCAGTTTGGCTGCTTTTGTAACATTGGTTGTGTGTAGTGTACATTCTGTTCCATGTTCATCCACCTTTGGCCCCTGGCATTGCATTGCTTTGTGCTCACTCTCGCTGTGTGTGTGTGTGTGATTGTATTAAAATGAGCCTATCCATGTGACCTGGGACTTGCATAATATTAATAATGCATTAATAACCAATTGACGGTTATCTGTATGCGCACAGGCACACCGTTTGTTTTAAAGTTGGAATGTTCCGCTCTTATTTTTTTAATGAAATCACATCCGCAGACATATTGATAAGTGCTCACCGAAACCGTTTTGTTGCATAATAATTCTCGCAGTGATATTTTCGGCTGTAATGTTCCTTCTCTCTCTCTCTCTAGTGTGACTGGGGGAGCAGGAAAGAAAGAGGGAGGGGAACAGGAAGGTATCATTTTAGGAGAAGAGCATAGTTTTGATGTGACGAGAGCTACCGGAATCACTCTCGGGGTAATCAGAGCTCATTTTGAAACCTGCAGGATCATCACACATGGTTTCACAGTCTAATGTGTACCCCAGCCCTTCCTCAGTGTCCTGACTAAGCTGCTGTGCTTTAACCTCCCTCCACTCTTGGCTGCACATGCTAATATTTAGCCCTAAAGCTCCCACATTTACTCTGATCTGGAATCAGCTCTTAAAAGCAAATGTTCCTAACCAGCATGAGCTTTGTACACACGCCTGCTCAGCCCGACAAAACTCACTCGCTTGTTTGGCTCACACGGTGAATATTCATCTTTTTAAATTACTATTATGAATTTCACTTTAAAATGCACAGGCTGTGCGAAACAAACACTCCATATATCCTTAATGAATGGAAACGTCTTACAAACCAAGACCAATAAAGTCATATTCATTATACGCAGTATATGCCAAACTTCTCCTCGTGCCCGTCCCAGCAGGTGAACTGACAGACTGACGTTCATAACCTGACAAACAGAATGTCCCGCTGATTCCACAGAGCGCTTGGAAATGTAACCAAATTCAGCGTTGTTCTTTGGAGAGCCCATTAGGGTTGCTTAATGTGGCAGGCATTGCAGGCAGCTGCGGCGTGTACGCCATGATGCCCTGACACAGCATCAGAATGCACATCTGTGTACTGTACTGTATTTTTGCACACCAGCATTAGCAGCCAGGCCATTTTAAGTCTAACTTTTCAGTCTTAAATGATAATAATTGGACGTGTGAGGATTTTTAAGTACATTATATTCTGTATGTGTATTGCTATATGTGCATTAGTGCATTTAACACACGCCCCAGATGGCAGTAGTGGAGTGTTTGTACGTGTGTGTTGCAAACCTACTAGGATGCCAGTGCCAGATGACTGGTGGAATCTGTTCTCATCTTTACTGTATTTAAGCCTTTGCTCTCTGATCAGTCGCGTGGAAAGGCCCCTGGACCTTTAGTGCACATGCAGACATTTTTATTCATCTTCCCTCCTTTCCCTGGCTTTTTTCTCCTTTGCCCTACCCTTCTAGCTATTATTTAAAGATGGGGGACTAGCTTTTTTTTTTTTTAACACATCTTCTCGACAAAGTGCTTTAGTCTCTTGACTGCCCTTGGATGGTGACAGAATGTCTGAATGGGGACTGGTCACAATGCAGTACTCTGGGTTCTATAATACAGGACTGAGTTGTTATTTTTCATGGAGGGCCACATGAAGAATTCACCATGCTTTAACAAGCCAGATGCTTTTTTATGACTGAAGCTGGCAGTTTTATCCGGACACTAAGTGTTGCTCATCCCTCAATTTTGAAATTCTGAGTGAGGATTTAAAAAATACTTGACCTGAAACCACATTCAATAACAGATTCATGCAGAGAGAGCGCGGGCAGACTGTCAGTCCCTCAATACTGTAATATTAAAATGATCATTTTAAAACTGCACCCTGCTCATTGATTCATAAGAATTGATTCTCTGATGGGCTTGTAGTAATAATATTTCAAGAGGAGGCAATAAAGCTGTTGGGCCCGCTAACCTTGCTATGTACACTTGGCTCCTTGTGGCTGAATAATTTGCTGAATGGCATATTATATTATATTGCTTAATATGTGTTTTGTAAAATCTACACTTGCACTTATAAGGTGAGTCTGAAAGACGGAGCATTTTTAATGCGCATCACTGAAGCTGTGAATGCCATTAGTTCTTCAGAATGAGGTGATAATGAATTACAGAGACAAACAACAATTTACACTCACACTTACACGCACGGTCAGTGTAGTAAACCCAAATGATGTGGATTGTGGGAGGAAGCACCCTGAGAAACCCAAAGCAAACATACATTTAACCTATATGTGAGAAACCCAAGGCAAACATACATTTAACCTATGTTTGCCTTGGGTAAACATACGTGAGAAACCCAAGGAAAAAAGGAGGAGAACATGCAAACCCCCACAGAGAAAAGTCAAATCCTCTTGCTGTGATGCACCAGTGAAAGCCACCACACCAAAGAGGACTGTCCTGCTGAGTTATCATTTTTATCATGAAGTATTTCTTTGACATTTGTTTGCTTTCATACTAAAATATTTCACTTGTTTCTTGAAATCCACGAAAAGTATCTTCAACAGCATTAGTTGCCCCATTTAGCAAATTCTGTCCTCTGATAGCTTTGTGTTTTATAGACCACGACCATCCAAACTGGCTGACTGTGTTTGCAGAGACAAGTAAATGGTTTCATTTCGTGTGAAAATGACCCTTGAATATGTTGCACTGTGTTTTTCTTTGCCAAATCCACAGGCTTCACAGACACTAATTGCCAATCAAGTGCTCCATATCATCTGGATTTTGTCATAAAGAAGAGCTGTAAAACCTTTTTCTCTCTCGCTTCCTCTTGTGCACGTTTAGGCTCTTGTAGCATCCCTATCTTTTTTAACAACAGTCCTGTACCTCTCACTTCTCTCACTCACCTCCAGTTTTCATCCAATCTTTCTTCTCTCTCTCTCCACTAACACCTTAGCTATTACTCCCTCTCTCTGTGTTGTAATGTTATTCCCCCAAAGACCCCCTCCCGCCCGTCTCCTGCCTTTCTGTCTCTCTGTTGGTCCTCTCTTTTTTTTATGTTCCCGCTCCTCTCCTTTTTACACCATCCCCGTGTAACCAGCCCTGCTCTGTTTTCCTCTCCCTGCCCTGATATCTGTTAACAAAGCATATCTCATATCCCTCGTCGTCACTTCCATCTTTTCACTTCTTGTGCTTCTTTCTGCATTTCCCTTGTTTGTTACTGTCCTAATTTAGTCTCTGGTGTTGGGATATGCTGTGCTCTTCAAAGCCCTTGGCTGAGAGCAGTAGCTCACAAAGACGACTGTCTGCGTGAGTGAAAGGTTAATGGACGGCCTTTGAACATATATCGGGAGACGGGGGCGGGTGGGAGTAGGAGGAATAGGCCAGTGTGGAGTGACGGTGTGTTCTTTCAAACCTTCCTTTGAAGATGATGTATGTGTCCATTTGTTTATTTGTTGTTCACAGCGTTGTGTGTGTCCACTTTGTTTGTGTTTGCTTGTAGTTGTGTGAGTCAGGGTATGTTGGCTTGTGTACATTGATTTGTGTACTGCAAACACATTCCTATAAGGAGTGGGGACTGTGTTGTGTGTGCAGTTGTGTGATAGCTGCCTCTTTTCTCTCACGGCCCCACTGTGTAACTTGGAGGCTGTCTTGTCTTGTCTTGTGTGTGTGTTGCAAACACGTCATGTGCTTGAGTGTGTGCACATTTGCTTCTCATGTATTCTGTGGACTGCAGATTGATAATTACCAGCAGCAGCAGCTTACGGCCGGGAGCCAAGGGCAGAGAGAGAAGAGAGGGGGGAGAGAGAGATGGATGAGTGGAGAATCTGCTAAAATGGTGAGCTGGAGTAAAGGAGGAGGAAGGGAAGGAAAGGGAAGAGGGAAAACTGGAGGTGAGGGGTCAGGACAAGTAGGGGGTGGATGAAGACATGGAAGGAATGAGAGGTGGGCAACGAGGATGAATGGGGAGGGTAAATGAAAGAATTTCTGGGTAGATGAAATTGGACGAGGGATCGAGGGAGGTGAAAAAGAAATAACACAAGGAGAAACGGAAACATAAAATATCATTGCACTGGAGGTGAGCAAGACGGCATAGAGGATTAAGAGGGATTCATCAGCATTTGTGGCCAAATCCCTTTTTAATCATTGATATAATACAAAGGTACATGAGCGTCATACACAAGATACTTACAAACATATCGATCAGCTAATAAACATGCACTGTAAATACACACAGACGCAACATCCACAAACCTTTGCCTGAGAGTGTAGAGGGGTTAATTAAGTGTCTGGTGCTGCAGCAGGGCTGAGCATCGACACTTATCTTTAATAAAATGCCTTTGGATGGAACTTGCAAGTCTTCCAAATACATACACACATCTTTTTGACCACAGGTCTCCACTTCATCTCTCACACTCTCTTGCTTCCTTCCTTTTCTTTCTTCAGTCCCTCACCCTCTTTCTCACTTTTCCACTCTGCTCCCTTCTCCCATCTCCATAGCTGATTCACTTCATCACCTGCAGATTTACTCCACTAGAGTGTTTATATGAATCTAGGTCTGACTCACTGGCCTGCCTGATGTGATATGTGCTGGAAACCAAGAACAGGAGAGAAACAGAGTTGTGTTGGGCTCGTAGCACAGCTCTCCTCCCAAGGGAGATGGAAGATATTTTACATCGGGTGAAGCTCCTACTTTTTAGGCAGGCGGATTTTTTATTTTGGGCTATGCTGTGCCCCCCTACTGAGGCGCTTTTATTGCATAATTAGGCACTGGGGCTAGCGATGAAGTGGTTTGACAGTATGAGCACGCCTGGGCTTGCCTCACTCTTCCATTTGTGTATGTGTGTTGTTCAGTGTCTCAGTGGCTTTTTAGCCACCTCTCTTAATCTATCCACTATGCCTGCCACTTCCCACCACACCACCCCTCCACCCAACAACCACCACCACAGCATAGTTGGTCCTCACACGCTCAGTACATTTCCATGCACAGTTACTGTATGTCAAGTTATGGTTGTAGCTCAACTACACTATTCGACTGGACTTGACCCAGTATACAACCACTAGAGAGGAATCAATTTATTGAATGAAGGGTCTCTCTGTTAGGGACAAAACAACCCCTTTCTGTTTGTTAGTATTAGGTAGTTTCCGGTTCAGTATATGGTTGTTCCATTTTCCTACCATCCATAAACACAACATAAGAGCATAAAATAAGTCACCTCATCTGTCCAGAAGATGTACCATATTTTTGTTGCTGTTGTCTTTTTCTTCTGTTTACTAGCTTATTCTATCATTTATGAATATTAGCCATGCACAGAGCACCTGGGCCAGCTTGAGTACAACTCTGGTCCGACTGAAGGTATACAAACTACAAATCACATTATGTAAAGTGTATAAATTGTTTTAAAAAAGTATGGTTTGAGTCAGACTGGTGCAATAATATGTCATGTACACATACTGAGTGAGAGTTCTCAAGGATGAGGGTTCAGGCTTGCATGAGTCTGCCTGCAAGACATGTTTGTGTGCATCATGGCCAATGCATAAGTATGTGTTGTATGAGGGTGTGTGTATCTTATTTCCAGTTGGGGCACATTTAATTCTCTTTAGAATGATGTAATTTTATGGGCTCTGCTGTAATTCAGTTCAGTTCAGACTTGGCTGCGGAGGCGATCAGAACAATAGGCCCTGTCCAACAAAACATCTGCCTCACTCCTTTTATGTCAGTGACCTCGTGCTTCCGGAAAGAATGATCGTCATGTTCATCCTTTGTCAGCATCTAGTTTGATGATTTTATATCTTTTTCTTTTTTTTTACCATGTCTCATTTGTGTTGTCGTTCCATTTCTTCGTCCCTGTGAGCAAGCTTCACGTGGCTTCATTGCGGTGGATGTGCGTCATTTTGCTGCTGCATTGTGTTCTGACCCTATTGGAAGGCTGGTTCCCATGCAGTCGCCTCCATCTCATCTCTGAATCTTTTGCCTGCCATACAGCAGAGTCAGAGGAGATTCTAACTATGAAGCCAGTCATATTTATTCACCTTTATTTATTCAGCTATCTTTATGGGGACCTGTTATTGACATTTATTTTCATTTCATATCACCTTATCCTAACCTTAATAACTTGATGCTGAACCTCACCTCGACCTTAACCACCCACCCTTTCTTACTCAACCCTAATCTCATGTACTTTGTCTGCCCTTTTCTTCTCAAAATATGGAACCTTGAATTAAACCAATCCAATCCAACTTTATTTATAAAGCACTTTAAAAAACAACAACAGCTAAAGCAAAGTGCTGTTAACTGTTGGGGTCCCGCATTTTGGTCCCCACAAAACATATTCTGTAGTGTGCTTTAGGTGAGAAAATACAGGTTTGTGCAGCTATTCCTCTTAGGTCACCACATTTATTACATTAATTTGGACAACCTAAACAAAGTCTTAAACTGATCATAACCAGTTGATGCCTAACCGTAACCCAACCACAATTCAAATCTAAGCCCTACACTTAACCAGTTCCTCAGAAATTAGTTGTCTGCCCTCTTAGGACCATATTTTGGTCCCCATGAGTACTGGTCCTGTCAGTTTTTATACCAGAAAAGGTCCTAAAGAGTCACATAGTCCTACTAAGTCACACAGCCACATCCACATTCATTCTCATGTTAGTCCTGTAGGTTTGTCTCAGGATGTCACTTTGTCACCAGTCCTTAGCTTGAAGGCTGCCTCGATGTGACAGTTCTGGCCATATCGCCTCTGCTTGTCTGTGGTGACAGGCCACGCTCCAGTGAGTCATTACGCTAACGCGCAGTGCTAAGTGAGTCGCTAAGATACAGCACTAAGCTGATAAAGTGGTGGAGAAATTGGAAGTGGATGATTCTCTCCTAGAGAGGTATTCCCATCACTGAGACCTCTCAGTTGTGTCCAATGACTGTAAAATGACTTGTTCTTTGTTCTTTGCTTTACTAAAGAAGTAAACTGAGCCTTATGAGGAAGATAGCTAATTTGGCCAAGGCTACATTTGAGGGCAAAATGCATGGAGATGTTTGCAGTATACCATTAATAAATCATTCTTATCTCCGGGTAGAAAGGGGATACTTCTTTATTAGCCCTAGATTCATTTAAAATTCATTTTGAGAAGGGTCATATAACAAGAATCCCCCTACGTCAACAGCATTCCAAGTTTCTCAAGTACCAATACTGCAACTATACTTCAGTGCTATTCTAATGAGAAGCATTAGAAAATGACTGCTGGAACAAGCAGGGCCTTAGAGGGGGTGATCACATTTCTGCCCCCCAAAAGACAGTTAGCCAACCAGCTGACAAGTCAGCCTTTGGGCCACAGTGCTCCATAAGTATAATCTCCTATTGTGACTGAGTTGCAAAGTCAGTATCACAGGCTCAGGCTCTCTGTCTGCAAGGCCGTCCTCTCTCACTCAGTTATTTCCGAGCAAAGAGACTATTGAGCATCGTCCGAGGTCAAATTGTGTGAAACATTGAAATGGTGCTGTTTAAAAGTGCACTGCTGATCATGGACTTTTTTTTTTGGCAACGTCTCAGGGAAGAGAGCTCCTTCTCTAGTCCTACTGTGAACTTTTCAGAATTCTAAAGGTAGTCTCAGTCTTGATGTAGGAAAAAAAAAAAAAATTGTAATGTTTCCCCAAGTGTTGACCATGACTTTTGGTTGTGGGTCACATCTTTTCTTTTCCAAATGATGTTGGAAGGTTGCCAATATGTGTGTGGGCATGAGAGGGAGAAAAGGCTTTAGAGACACATAGTGGTAGAGAAAGGAGGTGTGTGTGCAAAAGACGAGTCTGCAAAATCATGTTCTTGTCATAGGGTCCAAGCATCTATCCACCCTCAGGCTTTAATTACTGTGTGAGGATAATGAGTCAAATTCAATCAGTGCTCTCTCTTACTCATAATTTGTGTGGAGTTTCGATTATGAAGCCAACTGATCCAGACCCACTGACCAGCTGCCATGGAGTGACACCAGCCCCCTGTCTGATGTGTCTGTGCGCCTTTGTGTTTGTCCGTGTGTGTGTGTGTGTGTGACAGAGAGAGAGAGAGGATGCTGTCTTGCACACACCATCTTACTGGTTTATGTCATAACCAGTATGTGGAACAATTGGAGCTGACAGATATCAACACAGTGTATATACCAAAGGAAATGCGTCATAGTCTTACCATGAGGAGTAGATCCACCTATACATATGGCTTCTGCTGCAAAATACACTTTTTCATCCAGCTATTATGAGTCTGACAGACAAAATAGCCACGTGTATATGTGTGTCTGTGTGTGTGTGTGTTGGCCAAAGAGACCCTGAAACCTTAATGGATTCCTGCAGAGTGAGGGACAATCGTAGCCCATGGCCAGCCAAAGCTTATCCTCTGTTCATCTCAGCTCAGCTCAGACCTTACCACAGCCACAGCCAGGCCTTAGGCCATCTGGCCACACAAACACACACACACACAAGAAAGAGAAAGAAAGTCCCTGAAGTTAAGTTCCACACTTGTTTGTAAACATGTCATCCGTTATGCTAAAATCAGTGCTCCCTGCTGAATTTACGTTAGAAATTCCACCTTAAACCGGGAACTTGTCAAACTGTGGAGAGTGTAGGTGTGAAATATGATACAATATGTGAGAAGAAGAGATTTGCTATGGTGCCAGGAATAGGCAGGTTTTAATGGTTGCTGCCACCAATGAAGTGTTCTGGCTCAATAATAACTATGCTCAATTATGTCTAAATATATACTTAAACAGTCAGGCTAGAAAAAGAAATACCTGAGCAAGATAATGGATTTTTGTTATTCATCAGATTCAGCACAATGGTAGAACAGTTATTTCTTTGTATAAAAGCTGGATTACGGAGATTGTGTAGACTTATCATGTTTAATTATTGTGCTTCTCGTGCCCTTCTCTTTGATCAAGCTCCGTTTGGCTAAATGAATGATGATGCCAGACACAAGTAGTGGCAAAAAATGATCTACACAAACATGAGAAGCAACAAAAAAGGCCATTGTTGATCAAAACCGAAATTATCTGTATTTATTCACTGCTGTTGAAACGGCTCAGTCTAAACTTAAACAACAGCCAAGAAATTAAATCAACAGCTCTGTTGGCCGTTTCATCGCAAAACATGAACACTTCCGCTGTCGCTATTTACATTAGAGCTCAAATGGCCCTGAAATGTTTGCCATATAAAGTCGTTTTAAAATATGAGCTGCCCCCTGAGATGTTTGCTAATGTTCCTGTTGTGATGGTCCACAGTATAAGTGAGAGTGTGATCACTCCTGGTGGCCCCCTTCACTTTCACTTTCCTCTTGGCTCACTGTGTGGTTCTAATGGCTGGCCAGCTGTACACTTTTGTGTACTTACACCACAGGGTAGTTAAGAGAACAAGGCCACACACTGACACTATGTATTGTAATCCCACTGTGACACCAGGGTTGTGTGTGAATGCATGCGTCTGAATATGTGTGTGCTTGACTGTGAATGTGCACACTCATCTGCCCAGTACGTCTGCGTATGTGCTAATTCGCTTGTGTGGATTTTTGCATTTGTGTGGGGACTTGTTGGTCTGGCCTCGCCTGCTGTTTGCATCTCCGTGTGCTTTAATTAGTATGCGCTTTTGCATCTAGGCCTTTGTGATTTGGCACTGGCACTGCATGCTGGCGAGGCATAAACGATTTGAAGTCTGCCTGTGCAAGTTATTCAGCCTTAATGGCGTGAGTTACACAATTGAACTCAAGTTCCTGCTACATAACTGGGTAGCGTTTAGAAATATGAGCAAGTCCCGTGGCAGTGAATCATGTAGCACATTGCTGCAGAGCATGTCGGGGATGACTGACATTGACATTGACCCAGATGGGCACTCCTCCTGAATGGACAGCGGCTGAAACCTAAGCGGAGCCAGTTCAGAGTCGGGAAGTGAAAACAGCCCTGCTCTGTGGGTTTCAGCAGAAACAGCAGTGGGGGAGAGGGACTGACTTAGTGCCCTTGTCTGCTGCTGAGGCTGTCTATTAGGGGAAAATGCTGTGTATTGAGAGCCTCTGTTTATAAAGAAAGACGCTCCAAATTCCACCCTGCCTGAGTGGAGCAAGCATTGTTCTGCTTACATTTGACAGTATGCCCACTATCAGCTGCATGTGTGCCATGCCCTCCTCACTAAAAATGCAGAGAAGTGCTTCTTCAGGACAGTGGACAGCTCCACACCTGCCAGTCTCTGATGCAGCTCCAGTATTTCCTGAAAGAAGTTTTGTCAGTTCAGGACCATGGACAGTGGCTTTTAGTTTATGACAGAAGCGTTGGTTCAGAGAAACACAGGTTGTCCTTCAACTCCACAAACAGCTTCACTGCCAGATCACTCACTCTCTACCTCTCCTCTGTCTGGGCCTCTACCTTGGGCTGTAAAGGAATTTGGCAGACATTTTGTTATTTCTGTTTGTGTGATGCTGACTGTAGTGGCAGTGGGAAATGTACACAGTCACGGAGAGCGCTGTAGAGACAGCAAGTGTCTCCTCTCAGTGCCTCTATGCAGCCCTCTTCCATGCCTCTCAGCCTCACTCAGCGATTAACCTTGAATACCCCGCTGTCCCTGCCGACCCCTCTCCACAAAGAGCCCCGCTGCTGGCCACAGCAGCACATTGACATGCCTCTCAGATGGCTGATTAACAGCAGTGGGTGTGCAAATGGTGTCCGCCCCAGAGGTGAATGTGTACACAGACATTAATTCCCGCCTTTTTTGCTTGTTCTAATATCAACTTCTCCCTTAGTGAATCCTGAGATGCTCCGCTGACACTTGGAAGAGACTTACAGATGCTAAGAAGGATATGGTTCTCTGCAGTGAACATAAGTTCCTGCCTGGCCTTGTGTAGGAGTTTGTTAATGATTGAAACTCTCACAGTTTGTTTCACAAGTGGAGTGATTGGAGAAGCTGGTAGTGCTGCTAATCCTTTATGCCAATAATGTGATGTGTGATGATCCAGTGTAAAAACTGAATTGCGAGGCTGTGCATCAACAGCGCCGAAATATTACAACTCACCGGAGGCATGTCGATAGTAGCTAATTTGTGTTTTACACGAGGACGATAGGCACCACTTCCATTCCGCCTGCTCCTGTCAAATAATACATATCATATTTACAATGTGGTCGAATAATAAAGTGCCTCCTAAAAGTATTAAGGTTCATTGAATTATCAATAACTTTTCCTCCCTCCTTCTTTCCACTCCAGCCCTGAGCCGGTCAATGATGCCCTTCGGCTTGATGCGTCGAGAGCTGGCGTGTGAAGGCTACCCGATTGAGCTGCGCTGCCCTGGGAGTGATGTCATCATGATTGAGACGGCCAACTATGGCCGCACTGATGACAAGATCTGTGATGCAGACCCCTTCCAGATGGAGAATGTGCAGTGCTACTTGCCAGATGCCTTCAAGATAATGTCACAGAGGTATCTATTGATCTGTTTTGATCTTATGTGTGTGTGTGTGTGTGTGTGTGTGTGTGTCCAGAGTCAAAGCCTGTTAAGGTCTGAAGAAACAAGTTACTATATTTCACAACATAATTTTGTCCAGAATTCCCTGTTTTCCTGTCTGAGGTGTATATAGCTTATGTGGACTACAGAAATCAGTATCGTTGCTCAGTGCATCAGCACGCCTTGGTGTATGGAGGTGTCCGTGTGCACGAGTACGTGTGTGAGTATCATACGTTTTGGATTGTTGCGCGAGTATTTGAACGGCTTCCTTCAGTTGCTCTCTGTGTTTGTGCTCAGCATCTGCTTCCTCTGAGTGCAGATCAATGGGAGCCCTCTCTCGGCAATCCATCACGTATGTAATGGAGGCACAGGATCAGGGTGCTAGCTTGGGGGGGGGGGGGGGGGGGGGATTGGGGGAGGGGGGTTGGATGCCAGAAATGATGAGATGATAGAGTGAGAGCAGCAGCGATTTGAGATACGAAGGGAGGGAATAGTACAGGGAGGAAATGCTTAAAGCTGGAAAGAGAAGGATTATGTGACAAGAGCGAATAGAAGGAGTGTCTCTGTGTGTGTGTGTGTGTGTGTACCTCAGAGTGCAAACGTGAGAAGGCATGCAGAGATGTGGTTTAGTCAAAGGTATTATGTGCATATGAATGTTTTTCCTGTGCGTGTGTGTGTGTGTGGTGTAGCTGTGTAGAATATTTGCCGTACCCCCCCCCATCCGTCCTTCCCTGTTCTCTCGCCTCTAATTGCTCCCACTCACAATCCCCCAAGAGACCACGCTCTGACGTCACTCGCCCTTTCTCTGCCTCTTCCCTCCCTTCTTACTCCTTCATCCTACTTCTTTCTCCCCCTCCCTCCCACCCTTGTCTGTTTCCCACCTCCCCTTGGGTGCAGCTGTCACATGATCTAGTCTAGTGTGAAATTACTCCCTTCCCTACCGTTCTCGTCGTCTTTCAGAGCCTGAAGATGTTTTTTTTTTTTGTACCTGCTCCCCTTTGTCTTTCTTACAGTGGCACTTGTTATTTTTCTATCACTCACTTCCTCCTCTCTCTCTTTTTCTCCACTCCTTTCCCCATCTGTTTCCTCTTGCAGGTGTAATAACCGCACTCAGTGTGTTGTGGTTGCGGGGTCAGATGTGTTCCCAGACCCTTGTCCAGGGACCTACAAGTATTTGGAGATCCAGTACGAGTGTGTCCCTTACAGTGAGTACCGAGACCCTGTCACCCCCTCACATCTCCCCACCCCCTCAACCCATTCACTGTCCCTCCCATCCCTCCCTGTACCCCCACCTGAACCTCTTGCCCCTCTTCAGCACCCCAAAACAACAAATGATGGGCAAACACTTATTTGCGCACACTTGTTCTCTCTGGCTTCTTTCAACAAATGCAAAACAAAGCAAGACAAACAGTCACCCTCGGCCACTCTCGGTCTCTCTCCTCTTTCTCTCCTGTACACTTACACTGCTCAGACACACTCATGCACACACACTCACACAGAGTGCTAAACCTTTTTTCTTCATCGACAGAGTGACACACCAGTTACTGAGAGGGATTTTCACACGTGGGAAGATGCTCCACAAACACAGGGTCCGATAAGGAAGTCACACACACACACACACCCACTGCAAATATGGGGTCAGCCCTCATTGGTGATCACTGTAGTGTAGCACACTCTGCCCCACGCTCACACATAGATTGACCCAGGGGCATGCTACTGCCTTTATCTGGTGCCAAACACCTTAGCCGTCCCTCTGATTTCCAATAAAAATTAAAATTGGGCACAGTGAGACTAGGGGGCAGGGGAGATTGTGTGCATGCAGCGCCTCACAATAGGAATGTTAACACAAACAGCAAAAAGGCTTATTTTAGACCACCTGACCGGGAGTACCACACATTTTTGTGTCCCCATGGTAACGGCTGACTTCCTCATGGCGCTGCTCAGAGCTGCGTGGAGTTGTGACACACACACACATACACACATACCTGAGCATGCACGCACGAACACACACACGCACACGCGTGGCTTTGCTCTCTCCCCCCCTCTTACACCATGAAAGCATGTACACACAAACAGGAACACGCTCGCAGCCAAAGGAGCAGACACAGCAAGAGTTATGTGGTGTTGGTCCTCGCTCATGTGAAAATCTCTGCTCAGTCTCCCCTCCTCCCTCTCATGTATTATTACTCTCAGCATTGATCCCTACACTGTGCAGGAGCACTTGGTTGCAGAGGAGGGGAAGTGGTGCTCCTCTTCACCAGGAAGATTCAGAACTGGGTTGCACAAAGGGGTGGAGGGACAGATGAGAGTGTTGCTGGGGGGGAAAACTAGGGTACATTTTTCGGTTGATCAAGTTGGGGCATGGGGGTGATTCTTTATGCTTTTTCCTCAGATGCAGATGTTGGCGAGCCACGGGATTGAATCCACACCAAGCCGCTAACCTCCTTTCTTCACTTCTTCTCCCTCTTGCTCCTCATCCTTTTTCCCTTTGGAAATCTCTCATTTACCCTTTCTTTGCTTTCTATTCGGTACAGCCTTCCCATCCTCCTCCACTCCTCCTTTTCTCTATTCTGGTTTTCTCTCTTTCACTTCTTGGTGTTTCATCTCTGTCAATTGCCCTATTTCTCTCATTCTTCTTCTATTTTTACTCTGTCCATCAATCTTCCCATTCCGTGTCTCTTTTGCTGTCTCTGTTTCTTTTACAGGTGCAGAGAAAATTCAAATACTCAACCATTCAACTCTGATGTGGACACTCACAGACACTCAGGACTTCATAGCATCTCTCTCAGATCTTATGTGTCCCTTGCTCAGTGGTTCTGTGTCCTCGGTTTACCTTTCAAGAGACTTTGTTGAGTCAGGTTGCAGCCTCAGTCACAAATACGAAGTTTGCTGGATTTCTTGCCTTTGTGGATTATATAGTGTGAAGTTTTTCCTAACAACCTTCTAAGTGGTAACACGTATTCTATCCTGTCTTTCAGTCAGTATTAGCTGTGGTCAGATTATGCCTCTCCAGGAACATATTTTTGCTTGTTAAGCCTCTGTTGATCCTGGTCTGCAATTTGGTGTCCTTGATGGAATTGTCCACAGGGGGGTCATGGTAGCATGGCTTAGTTGTACTCCCTTCTCCTCATGCATTCTAACCTTGTCTGACTGCACAAGGGAGCTTGTTCTCTGTCCACAAGGCAATCAGTTGGATGATTAAATAGTTGCTGACTTGCATTTTCCTCCCTGTGTTTGAAAAAATAAAAAATAAGAACTTTGTTTTTTGCATCTAAAGTATGGTTCGGCTTAGAAAATTGGAAGCTGATTCCTCTGTGATATAAAGTCACACCTGTCTGAAGTGACAAATAAGAGCCAATTACCCCTGTCCTCTGCCACTCTCTGCTAAAGAAACAACTCCTCTACACACATCACACACACACACACACACACACACACACACACACACACACACACACACGCACATGTACAAACAGAACTTGCTCTGTGGCTGCTTTAAATGTTTGTGCTCATCTGACAAACTAAATATGACCTGACACATTCAGACTCGGCAGTGGAACTGCTCATCCTCAAACCTAGACGCAGTCGCACCGCATGCCACTCAACTCGGCCACTTTTAATTACCAGGAGAGGGGGGCGCATCGCACTCTTCAGTTCTGCCTCAGCAGAGATTTGTCAAGATTAATTGAATTTGCTGCTGCTAATCGCTCTGGTAATGCCCCGTCGTTCACGTTTGGCTGGGAACGCTGGGGCACTCTGACATCATCCAAGGCTGATCCATGATGTTTTCTCATCGGCTGTCTTGACATAAGGGTGAACAATGGAAATATGGCATAGTAAGGTGGTGTGTCACAGCAGGTGAGATGCAATGACAGCCATGTCGATGTTTGTGATGTGTGCGTGTCACAGAGACGCCAAGTTAACGGTCACCTGAAACAGAGAGGTGACAGCTGCAGCTGACACACACACACACACACGTGGACAGTGTATTTTGTAGCAGCAGCCATATGTATTGGTGGATCCACTCGTCATGGTGAGAGTATGACTCATCTCCTTTGATATATACACTGTGTTAATATCTGTCAGCTCCAAGAAATTGCTACCAACTATTCCACGGATGCTGGTGATATTAACCAGTTGCGTAATTACAAGAGCTCAAAGAAAGCGAGAGAGAGTTTTGCACGCTGCTATAACTTGGACTGCCTAAACAAGGCATTATTCCTAACCTTAACCATAACCAGTTAATGCCTAACCCTAACCTCAATCTAACCACAATTTAAATCTCAATTTCTAAATCTCTACTACTGATCCTGACATGGTCCGTGTTTATGCCAGAAAACAATACAAGCACACATACACACACACAAACTATGTCAGCTATGCTCAGACAAGGTCCCAGGATGTGTGTGTTGCTGTGTGTGGGATTTCTTTGGCAAAAGACGACATCCTCCAACAAGTCAAATCATATCTTGTTGAGCCAAAAAGCCCTGTGAGGCCTCCATATAACATTATTTTTGCCAGCCGGAACCGAGCAAGACAAAACAGCTCAACTGAACTCTCATTTCACACTGTCACAGTCTGTTGTAGAGTGCAGGGTTCCATTTAGACATCACAGATCCATGCACACAGCTGCAGCATGTACTTCATGCAGTGGGACGTCTACACTGCAGTCCTGACACAGATGTACACCAAGAAACCTGTCCACCCTCCTCCTCCAGGACACTGTGCTACATCATTATTGATTCCCAATGCTCCTCACTGGGGTCATCCATGGTAGCCATGCCAGAACCATTAGGCTTAGTGTTGTGCCTCTGCTATTTCATCCGCTGTGATTTATTTTGTTAATATGCACAGTGCAGGTACTGGCTATTAAAGTGCCTACTCAGGCTGTGCAGGAGAGATTTGTCCAATCTTCATTGGTAACTCCATATTGTCTACTTTTACACTCGTATATTTGTGACTCTGTCACTGTTTCACTTTATAAAATTGATTCTTCCCCACAAATGTATTCAACACTGGCTATTCAGTACAAGACAGCACATTTTGGACACAAAGCTGCTGGAAATTGTAGTTGGATTGTCGGGATGAGTTTGTCAGTAGAAGGAATAATGGCAGTGTAATGAGACAAGTTTTCAGGGCAGGAGAGGAAACACTTTGATGTAGCTAAAATGAGAATGCGAATCAGGAGGCTTTGCTCGGGCTGCGGAAATGGATGACTACACTGTGAAAAAATGCAAAGTGAGAGAAAGGGGAAACGGAGCACGGAGAGGACGAAAGAAGACGGAGAGGACGTGTTGTCTCTCTGCACTGTGAAAGAAACAGACGAGGTTAAGTTGTCTATAATATGTGTGTGTGAGAGTGTGTGTTTCTGGCTGTACTCATTAGTGTGGGAGTAATTGATAGGGTTGTAGAGAGAGCTGAGGAGTGATTAAGGAGAGAGAGGGCAGTGGCTTATTTCTCAAAAGAGCCCTGAAAGAGAAATGCTGAATGAATCAGACAAACAGCCAACGTGGCCTTAAACTCACCTTCTGATTCACTGTGAGGACAGTTTGATGAGCTGCTGTCTCTTTTTCCTGTGTTTGTGTGTCTCTAGGTTCGTGTGATGATCTTGTGTGTCTCTGTGCCGAGTGTTTATTTTCCAGGAGAACCAACGACATAAGAAATTGAGTCAACAGAGATCTTCCACTTCCCTTGTTCTTCCCCTTCTTCTCTCCAGTTGCAGCACTGAAGAACTTCTTCTCTCTCTCTCTCTCTCTCTCTCTCTCTCTCTCTCTCCCATCACCACATAGTTTTCCTCTTTTTTTAGGCAAACATCCATCTATAACATCATATATCATCTATCGTACCATTTTTGATGAATATGACTTCAGACTTGTTAGCAAGGCTCTGCTGTCAGACGATTGCTCCGTCTAAAAAGGAAAATTTAAAAAAAACCTCAACTTGTTCAAGCTCTGCTGAATTCCTGTGTTCCCATACACCCCCCCGCTGTTGTTCCGGTCACGATGAAAGCTGTGGATGCTCTCTGGCCACTCTTTCCCTCCGCTAACCTTGGAGCTAATGATTGCACTCGCAGTTGGTGGCAGAAATGTAATGTTTTCTTGCCCCGTACCCTATAGCTTCACCGGACTTGCTTTCATAGCATTGCCATGTTTACCCCTCAAGGCTGAAAATGGCTGCCATTCCCCAGGTCTTCATAGAGGTTGTTTGTCCTCTTTGATCTTCTCATTAGAGAATAAATGATCACTGAGACTGTTGATGCTAATGCTGCACCGTTGCCAAGATGCAAGCAGACCAGGCTACTGCTGCTAACACTTCCCTTTTCCTTTTCCTTGCTGTTTTTCACTGTACAGCTTGTGCTCTCTCTCTCTCTGTGTCTTTCTCTCGTTGCTTCTCTCACTTTCTCTCGTCCTGTCTTTTTCTCTGACTTCCTCTCTCTTTCTCTGTTCTTCTCTCTCTCTCTTACCTTATTTCTTTCTTTATGGGCAACACTGAGAGGTGTCCGGACAATTTTACAGCGCTCCCCGGGGAACGTCAGACTTCCCGCAACACATACATGACAATCACGCTCACAGCAGGAATCCGCCAGCCAAGTGCCTTTTGACACGTCCTGTCCCGAGAGACACGACAATCCACTCACACACCATTTGCTCGTCATCAAACACCGGGGAAAGACGTGCGCCAGTGCCAGCAGTTTGCGAGGCAGGGCTGAGGTCCTCTCTCGCTCCTCGCTCATGGACCTCCCCAGGCTTGGCAACACAAGATGGGCAACAAACAGTGGAGTGGCCACGGATGTTGAAGGAGCCACGCCTTACCTGCTCATGTCAGCCGTACAGGCCTTGGTGTGTGATGAGCTTGCTGTAGACAACCCCCCGCTCCCAACCCCCCGATCCCGTCTCCTGGTTTCTCTCTGTGCTTCTGAGGCGTTCCACTCTGTCAAACCCTCCCATTCCCTTGTTGTTTGTTCTCTTTTCTTTGATGAGCTAGCTTTGGACAGGCAAGCCGGCAGCTCCCCATTGATTGGATGGTCGATGGGTTGAGCGTTTTTGCTTTTGCTTTTTATAGCGAGCACCCTGACTCTGTAAATTGAGCAAAGCCAGAAGCACTGTTTTCTGTAGATGAAGGGACCACTCTAATGCCAACACACTGCTGTACTTGGAGTCAGTCTTAGAGGGATGCAATGATCCATCCAAAGACAACCTCATCCTAATCGCCACCTTTCCATCTACCATCCCCCATATCTTCCTCCACCTTTCCCACTCTGTCTACTTCCACAGCTGAAGAGGACCACAGCACGAGATATTCTTCTTTGTTTTCTTTCTCCAACAGGTTCCTCGGGCTACAACCTCGGCACAGGGGAAGTGGGAGGGAAAGAGGGAGCGATGTGGCAAAAAGAGGGGTGGAGGTGGGGTCGAGAGTGTGTGGTTGGGGTAGAAATGTGTTGTTGTGGAATTATTGATAAAAATGAAATGAAATGGAAATGGATTGAAACCCGGGTCAGGCCACTTCCCCTCCTCATTTTCCATTTTAGCCATCCTTTCTCTGAGTAGCCAACCATAGCACAGAGACAGATAACTTGCTAAAAAAGAGAGAAAGGACAGCGTTTTATTTAATCTCAATTTTCTCTTTTTTCCTGCACCTGTTTTTCTTTCATTCTCTTTATTTTCCCTCTCCCTCTCTCTTCCTCACTGTCTTTCTCTTTTATCTTTCTATCTCCTTCTTTCTCCTTTTTCCGATGCTTGAATAGAAGTGGATCAAAAAGGTAAAGACCATGATGAACATAACAACCACAGCTCGCCCCTTCCTCCCTCCTCCTCTTCCTCCCTTGTCTCCCTTCCTTCCCCCATATCCCCTCCTAACCCAGCACCTTGTGTAGTGGTCATGTTTGATGTTGATATCCCTCCCTTTTCTTTCTCAGTCTCTAATCACCTCCTCTGCCCTTATCTTTCTATCTCTCTTTGACTTATAACCAAAAACTCTAAAATCCTTCTAGATTTCCTCCTTGGTTCTGATGACACCAGCCTGACCTGCACGCATGCACACACACACGCACACGCACACGCACACGCACACACAAAAAAGACATCACAGGAGGTCAGTCCAGTATCTGTGAGAGATAAATGAGAACTGAACACCATTCCTTTCCTGTACGAAGTATTTCATCTCAGTCTAAACTTACAGACAGCATACTTTCATATCCTCTCATGGCAAATGTCTCCTCTTTTTTTTTTCATTTCAAAACACATTTTCTTCACATTGTTGCCTCTCACTCACTTAGTTAGTAACATTTCCTCAGCATCGTTCCACTTATTTTGAAACTGAGCTTTATTTGTCCATCCAAATATAGGAAAATAAATTGTCCTCTTTCTCTTCACATTACTCAACAGCTCCTTTTCTCCACATGTTATCTCTTCCCTTCTTGTTTTAGTTTCTCGGGACTGATTCAAAGTTTGTTGTTGCTGTAATCTCAAAGTTAATACATCCTAATAAGATAAAGTAACTGGCCAAACTTGCTCCTTTTTTTATCATTTTTACAGTCCCCCATCTCCAGGAGCTTCAGCGTCTTTCTCTCATTCAGTGTCTTTTTCAGTAATTTACTCTTCCATTTAACTGCTATCCTCTCACTGTCCTCATATCTATCGCTGCTTCTTTCCTCTGCTGTGTTTCTCATCCCGCCTCTCTATTGTTCTCTTCCTCTGGCTTTGTTTCTGATTGGTTTATCTCTCAGATCACACCCGGCCATCACAGGCAGCCGCAGGCTCTTATGAGCATCTTTTACACTTCTCTTTTTCCTTGCTCTTCTTCCTTCTACCCCTCTCTTTCTACTATCATTTCTCTATTTTCTTTATTGCACATGCACTGTGAACCTGTACGCCACAACCCCCCCACCCCTACCCATGTACATCAGTCAATCCCCCCGGTTCCTTATGTGTTCAGCAAGGCTGTGAAGGGGGAGGAGAGGATGGGGGAGGGAGGTGCATCTTGCTCCGGCACTCCAGCTCCTTGTAATGGTCTCTCTGATGCTGCAGCCCTGCAACAAGCACAACTGAGGAGCTCCAATCAGTATGACCAGGCACTTCAATCACTAGCATCTTAAAGAGCAGATATAGGCTTGACCTACATCCGAGGTCAGGCTGAGAGTAGTCGCCATTAGTGCCAAAATCCCAATGAGCCTTCTCCCTCTCAGGTCCCCACCCTCCTCAACTCTCTCCGAACTCCCCTCCTCACATGCGTCTCGACCTTAGCCGTTCCCCTGTCTGACCCCATGACTGAATCTATATGTTGGAACAACTAACTCTTATAGAGACCGCCATTAAATAGTTTATGGACCTCTTTGTCTGTTGTCGTGTCCATGGCTTTTCATTAACATGGATCATTGTCTCTCACTTTTCTCCCACCACAAGCAGCCATTTTGGCTCACTCTGGCTGCTTGCAGTGGTGTAGGAAGCAACAAAAATCCTCCTCCTCATCCTCCCTTTCCATCTCAACCAACTGGTTATATTTATTTACTACTCTTCCTCCCAGTAACACTTCAGTGAATATCCCTGTCCTCTCTCTGCACTACTGCCGTTACCCACTGTGATCCATCTCTTCACCGCTGTTGAACACTTCATTCTCTGTTAATGGCGCACTTAACATTCCAGACATGTGCTTGACTCATGACTGTCACATTTATCTTCACTGATTGATCAGCTGATTGACAGATTGGGATGCCATGCATCACGCAGCAATGATGTCACAATGTGAAGATCCTGTTCAATAATCAATTCAATTCAATGTCCAGCTATTGTAAGACTACGTCAGCCATTTCACCTTCCCATCCCTCTGTCTCTCTTCTCACCCTTTTCACCAACAGTCTAGAGAAGTAAAGTACATACATCATCATCCTTTATCACTGCTGACGAGGCCAAACATGTTTATGTTGTACTTTTTTCACATTCAGTGTGTTTTCTTCTCAAGAAAAAAAAAAAAAGGTCGAAAGGGAAGCAGAATTAGATGCCTGACATTACTGGCATTCCTAGTATTATCAAAGAGGGCATGGTGTAAGGACAAAACCATTACTCACACAAACTGCTCTCTACCTGTGATTCTGGAAAGTGAGAGGAAATGAGTGAGAAACCACTGCATCGTGTGACAAAGAGGCACGAACAATGGCTGCAATCTGTGAAAGACAGAGCAGTCGCTATAGAGACGATGAGTCAGGCAGCGTCGCCTCATTAGGAATGACCCACCAGACACAAGCACAGTCATGTGATCGAGGCAGCGCACCCTATTTAGAGGCAAAGGGAGATAGAGAGAGAAAGTGTGGGGATTGACTGTACATGCCGAAGTCATTCCATGGTGGGAGCCAAAGCTTAGGCAGGAGAGAGAGAGTGAAGTAGGTGGTCATGAATATAAAACACAGTGGCTGGATTCAGGACTGTGATGGAGAGACAGGACCTCTGGGAGGCCTGATTTACAGCAGGAGGAAGGGACACGCAGGGTGGCGGTGGCTGATGTTACAGCCACACCAGCTTGTTGTTACCCCACCACTCAAGCCTCAATCAGTCAGTATACCCTTTGTAATCTACTGTATCTACTGTAGCCACTTTCTGTAGCCACTGCAGCCATGTCCCCACCAACTCACTTGTCACTCAGTGTCAGCTTCACTCCAGGGAAGATAAGACTTTGCTTTCAAAGCACAGTATATCTTGCTGTTGCCAGTTTTTGGTCTCAGTGAAGGGTATTCTCTGGGGTAAATGTTTGGCTTGATAAAGGTGCTAGTCTGACACCTGCCTCTTCCACTGTCAGGGGAGTGTGTCCTTATGTGAATCTGTCTGAGTGTTTGTGTACATCCCATGGATGTTTGTTTGTCAGTATGTATATGTCTGTGCACGGCTGTTTGTACTTTTGTATTCTTGCTCCTATGACTTGACTCCTCATTAATCTAAAAGGAAGCAGAAACACAATTGGAGGCCCTCCCCTCTCCTTCCCTATTCCTTGCTTCCTTTCTCTGTCACTATATGTCACTCCTCAGCAGATTAACTCACTCCTAATTCTCATTTCACAGGAAATAACCTATTTACTCTCTTACTCCGCTTCTCTTTCTTCTCTTGTTTGCACACAGAACACGCTCACATCCTTCTTCAGGCTTTCTTCTCCTTTCTTCTTCTTCTGCCTCTCTATCTCTCTGAACTGCACACTTGCACACCGCACATACAACACGCACATACACACACACACACACACACACAAAGGGATGCTGATGGTATGCATATCAGCGCACCATGAATAGATTCACTCCTCACTTAAAGTCCATTAACTGTCCAGCATGGACGTGGGGTACCATGCCATGCTCATTTCTGCCCCCTGCTGCCTGCAAGCTGCACCTGCCAGTAACAGGTGTGGGATTCAATTAGAGCAGCATGTTCCCAGCAGTCAGTCCTGTGTGCGGGCCATAACTGTGGACTGAGCAAAGGCTTTGGCCAGTGGAACTCTCAGATATCTGAAGCAAAGAGAGGAAAAAAAAAAGCACAAACACCACAAGGACACACTTTAGAAACAGCTGCCAACGTTTGGCAGGGGGTGTTTAGATCATCAAAGTCGTACATTAACCATCACCATGATGCTGTCACATCAAACATGAGAACGCCAGGGATTATAGAGGACAACCAAAATGAAAAGACTAAATTTAGCCTAAAGCTGTCACAGCTCACTTTTAATTGCATTACCAGTCAATCACAGATTGCTGTTAGTCACTGTATGGGGATATTTGTTGTAATTTCTCTGAAAGTTCTAGCACTTTCATCATTTTATAATACTGCCTCATATTGACAAGAAACAGCTGACCTGTGCCTGGAAAAGGGATTATGGAGATAAATAGCCAATTATTACAGCAGCATTCCCTTGTATGTGTGGTAGTAATTGGCATGCTTGAGTATGATAGCTACAGCCTGGGTTTTAATCCCTGATAAGGTAAGTTTCATTAGCCATCTGGCTAGTTTGTAGGGTTTCTGTGCTGCTTAGTGACTTCACTGAAATGATCATGACTACAAGATTTCCATCCGCACCCAAATAGGAATTAATTTATAAATCAAACTATCTCACATAATCCCAGATGGCTCTTATTCCAGCTAACCTGCTTTTGCCAGACTAGGATAATGCCTAATCTCCAGACTTACGCCTAATTCTTAATGCATAATGGCTAATACCTCGTTCATACTGTGGTCATAATAGCCTCTTATACTACAAACTCCACTGCTGTGGTTTGACTGCTCTGGATTCCCGCTGCTACAATCACCCGTCACAGTTAGGGGGAGGGAGAGGGGGGTTAAGACAGTAAGGGAAAGGCAGACTGAGCTGGTAAACAGGAAGGCAGCCGGGAAGGCTGGGGAGCGTAGGTCAGAGTTAATGAAGCCCCCTAGGCACAGTTTTTGGGGTGTGAAGCGTGGCCACTGTTTCTGTTTGGCTTGCGTGCAAATGTGTGTGTTTGTGCGTGCGTGTGTATGTGTGTGTGTCCCCTCACAGCCTGTGTGTTCAGCCCGGAGGCCGTTGATGAGCCCCTTTGACACCAGGCCCACCCAACAACCAGTTCATTACAATAAACCAAGGCTCGTTGATAGACAGTCGGCAGAGTTCATATGGGAAAGAAGGGCACAGAGGAGCGGGGAAGGAGGATGACAGACTGTTAGTCTGTGCTGTGCTGCAGTGTTTTTGTGATGATGAGGCCAATAGAGTACAGACTGCAACCAATTTAGGACAGGCCTGCAAGGTTAGGTGCAATAATGAACAGAATCACATAGTATTTTTGGAGGAGCACTGTGGCGGGCACAGTGTATCGAGAGTAAATTGTATTGCAGATAACAACTGTTTTTGAGCCATGATAGATTTTAGTTCCTATGCTGAGTCTTACCTCTATATTATGGTCAGACGATGTATTAACCTCTAAAACTCCGGATCCACAGTCCAAAGTTTGATGCTGATATCCAATATCTAGTAATATAATATTATCATATACTTTATTCAATGAAATGAAACGTTAAAGAAAGGTTGTATTGCACTTTTGTCTATTGATCAATGTAAATAACATTCAAAGACCAAACACTAGCCAAGGTGAATCATTGCATCATATTACATTTATTTAAAAACATCTATTATACTTAATATGATAATTATATCCTTCCTTCATTGACCCTTTTTAGGATTTTTTTTTTTTTTTTTAAATGCCCATGAGACAAACACATTTTCTTTTGAACGTCACTACTTGCTTGCACGCTTATTAATGTTTAATTAATACTTGAGGATTTAGTGTTGACCTTCCATCTGTATAGATAAAAGCATCTCCCAAATAAGGAAGTATACTTTTCTTGTGGATCATCCCACAGACTTGCGTGTTTGTATGTTTTTGTCCTTTATTTTACCTTGAGGCAGGGTCTTACTGGCTTATTTAATGGGTCACCTACATGCAGAGACGCTGCATTGCTTTCTACATACTGTTTATTTCTCTTTTTACAGTAGCATTGCACTTTCGAGACGGTGTCCTACTTGATAGTTTTTTTTTTTCCCAGCACCACAGCGTTCTGCTCACATAATACCACACCCAATACAGACTTTATTTTAAATACTTTGGAGCAGTGTACTTATACTGTGTCTGGAATGATAAAAATGTCATTTGATTGTAGTGTGATGGAGAGTTAGCAAGATGTTCGTCCAGAAATCCATTGTTCAGCTGTCTGAAAGTGCCACGTTCAACTACTGCTCTCGCAATTATTTTGCGTATTTCAGTCACCCACGTTCATTTTTGCCAAACAGACACCTCAGGCGTCCCTGCTTTTCGAGTGAGGATTTTTGTTCAACAATGGAGCATGACAAGCCTCCTCCCTCTGACGAGTCTGTATCCAGAGTGTTTGTTTATGCCTGAGCATGATTAGATTCCTATTTGGCTGTCAGTCTCTGTCCCTGTTGGACCCCCTCAGAAAGAACAGGCTAATTCCTAAGTGGTCTGGTGCTACAGATCACTAACCATTATCAACAATAGCACGACAAGACACACAAAAAAAAGCTGGATTGTCCTGAAAATCCTGAAGTAGCTTCTCCATCTCTCTGTTATTAATTCTCCTCCTGCACTGGACCCCATACGATATTCAAGACAGTTTGAGGCTAGACTGATCCATCATCCTAACAGTCACGGTGTGACAGTGTGTGTTGGCATGGGGATGCATGTCGTGTACTCACTTCGTGTGGTATGTGTCTGTCTGTGCATCCGTGTGTGTGTTGTATGTCATCTGTGTTCAAATGCCCCTGCAGCGTCCAATTAGTTCCGAGATGCGCTCAGTCATGAGGTGACCAGCAGGTGCAAAGTTCTGTTGCAACCCCGAGCCAGAGAGTCACATAAATAAACCGGCCGAGGAGATGTGGGGACTCCTCAGCTGTTTTAATCTGTACTCTCCCCAGCCCCCTTCCTTTCTTTCTTTCTTCCTCTCTCTCTCTCTCTCCCTCCCTCCCTCGCTGGTACCTCTCTGATGATCACCTGGCATGCTCATGAATCCCATGGCTCTCTCTCTCTCTGTCAGGCAAAGACACACTGCCTCAAACAGCCAACTTGAGCTTGTGCCCAGCTGATGACCTCTACCTACCTAATGTAGACATACTGTGTGTGTGTGCGTGAGAGTTATGAATCATTTTTCGTGTGCTTCTATATCCGTCTGAAGGAGGGACTGCTGTTTTGTCTCCGTGCATGTCATTTGTGTGAACGTGTATGAAAGAAGCCTGGCCAACCTCACATCTTTACCCCAGGAAGCCTTTTTATCTTTGAGGCATTGCTCTTGACTGAGAGCCAAACGTGTGTCCGACTAAAACAAGCTCCACAATTACTGTTTTACCACCCAGCAGCATCGCAGAGAAGCACAGGCCTTTGAAATAATAATAATAAAAAAAAATGCACTATCAAATAAAAAGTGGGCCAAAATAAATTAGATCAGAGAGACTACATATAAGCCATGGCAACAGCCAGAAGTCTCCCATTTATCATTTTGAGACACTTTCCAACCACAATGCTGATGTTCTACAAATGAGCTTTTATGTGTTCCTTCATTTTAAATCTGATAATGTACCTCACTTCACTCCCCCTCCCTCCCTCCCTCTGTCTCATTATTTTTCTACTCTTTGTTTCCTTTTCAATTCTCAACTTACTTTTATCTACTCACATCTTCCTTCGATCCCCCTCCACGTTCCATTTGCTGTTCTGTTATCCATGGGCTCTGGCCTTTCCCTACTTCTTTTCTCCCGCCCCTTGCCATCATCATGATATATTTAAAAAACTTTTTTTTTTACAATGCTTTGTTTTCATTTTCTATGTCTTCCTTTCCCCTTCTTATCCTCCTCTCCGCTCCAACACACCTCCTCTGCTCCAGTCTTTGTGTGTCCGGGGACACTGCTGCGGGTGCAGGCAGCTAGTTCTCAGCAGGAGGCGGAGCACCAGGCGGGGGCATGGTGTAAGGACCCACTGCAGTCTGGCGACCGACTGTACGTCATGCCCTGGACCCCCTATCGCACTGACATGCTGTATGAGTATGCCTCCTGGGAAGACTTCAAACAGAGCCGAGCCACCACCACCTACAAGTAAGGGTGCCTCCTACTGTCGTGGATGATCAAATAGCTTATGCTACTGTATTGATTTATCGTCTTTTGATGTAAATATGGATGGTGGTAACAGAATGGTTCCTCATGTGGTGTCAGCTATAGCTCACTGGTAGGCCTTCCTCTCGGATTGTGTCGTGCAGAGTAATTGACATGATCCTCTTGGATTTCTTACCACTTTTGTGATTCTCCGTCAATAGGTTGCCCAACAGAGTTGACGGCACGGGGTTTGTGGTGTATGACGGTGCAGTATTTTACAACAAGGAACGCACACGAAACATAGTCAAGTATGATCTAAGGACACGCATCAAGAGCGGCGAGGCCATTATCACAAACGCCAACTACCATGACACCTCGCCCTACCGCTGGGGAGGGAAGTCAGACATCGACTTAGCCGTGGATGAGAATGGCCTCTGGGTGATCTACGCTACCGAGTCCAACAACGGCCGACTGGTGGTCAGCCAGGTGGGCGAGCAGGGGCATGAGCGGAGGGGCATGAGATGTGTATTATAAATGAATATGAATGACACACATCCCACATGAATGAGTTACAGTTCAGATTACACCACTGCACTAACAAATGAGACACAGAGATATTGTTGACCAGCAAAAAAGAGTTGCATCAAAAAAACATGGATTTAATGATAGCAATCATAAAGTTGATCATTGTGTTTGGAACCATCATTGTGCACATCATTTAAAAGTATAATTTCCAAGTCAAAGTGCTGTCCTCGCTTATTGGACTTATCTTTTTCTAACAAATAAAAAAAACTGCAAGTTCACACATAAAAAGAGTTTGAGTTAATGTCTTGTTCCAAGAGATGCACCCCATTTACAATCACTGTCTTTGACCTTACAAGGAAATCGTTTGTTAAACGATCCATCTGAAATATCAAACTCGACATGAGATATGAGACTGCAGCGCAATGGAGCAACAAAATAAATAAACAAGAAAGTCATCATCATAAAGCAATTGTTAAGATGCTCTGGAGTTTTAATATTTTCCCCCTCCCTCACATATGGAGGTCTGTAATGCCTTAGTGTATACAGTGCATATTGGAAAGAATAACAACTAAAAACTGATGGTTTATTTACTTTTTAAACATTGTTACAAGTGCTTATGAATCTGTGCTCATGTAAACACGAGGAGGCTGAGAAATATTATACCAAGTTATAGCAGTAATGTTATTTCTGACGTTAAACCTTTAAAACAGTCAAACTGTGGAGCTGCTATTTTAACATAAATTGAATTTGTAAATTGACTTACATATGTTAGGCTACACCTTCAAACTAAAGAAAATGTATAAACTTTATAAAAAAAAAAAAAAAAACAGGTTAAGTTCGACCATAACTAAAATATCCCCTTAAATTTGTGTTTTTTTACGTATTAAGTGTTGGCTGATTTAAGAATATCCTCTTTGCTCGCAGGTAAACCCGTACACGCTGCGCTTTGAAGGCACGTGGGAGACTAGCTTTGACAAGAGGATGGCTTCCAATGCCTTCATGGCTTGCGGTGTGCTTTACGCTGTGCGCTCAGTGTACCAGGACGATGACAGTGAAGCAGGCGGGGACCTGGTGATGTATGCCTACAATACTAACCATGCCCGTGAGGAGCCTGTCAACATCCCTTTCCCCAACCCCTATCAGTACATTTCCTCTGTGGACTACAACCCGAGAGACAACCAGCTTTATGTCTGGAACAACTACAACGTGCTGCGCTATGCGCTGGAGTTTGGGCCACCAGACCCCACCACAGGTGAGGAGGAGTGATGCTACAGAAATAACACACAAGTAATGTTGTTTATTTTTGTTTTTATTTTATTCTACAATAATGAGATATTGGCACTCATGAGGTTTGAAATATAACTTAATGTTGTAACTTTTTTTATTCCTCAAACCTAAATGACAGTTGGCCTATGGCTGTGAATTACCAGCAGACAATTATTAATGTGCAACACACACTGTGAAGTGTCTTCTTCCAGAAAATAATGTAGAATGGATATTGTCCTTTGGATTTCAAATGATTTCTAAACAAGTTCAAACTGACTGCATTTTATTTATGATGTATTAATATCCTTATAAAGTGGAATTACAAGGGGTTGCATTAATCATTCACTGTACTGTAATGATGCACAATGATGCTTTTTTTTTGCCTGACCAGAGAAAATGTCAAACAGCCAAAGCAGAATGTGTTTTTGACTGTTTCTTATCTGACATTTGGATGTCTCGGATGCCAAATCATTGTATTTCTATCCCCACCCATAGTTACAGTAAAGAGCAGCCTCTCGGATTTGACTGCTGTAGCACTTTATATCAACTTCTCTGTGTCATGGATAATGAAAAAGTCTTCCAGAAATGATAAGAGGGAGGATGAAATGAGAATACCACACTGCATGTTGGCAGTCCATCAATATAAGAGGGAGGTTTGGATGTACTGTATATCTGAGCTGCATAAAGGCTTGTATAAAGCTCATATTATGCCCAGAGAGAGACAAGGCAGAGACAGACGGGCGGGAGCACTCACAGTTGTGCACTGACTTAACGTTTGATCAGTCAGGATTTTGTAGTTGTGATGTGTTGCTTTTATCTCTGCATTAGGTTTGGTTGTTAGTGATGGTGACTTCACTGATACATTTGATCAATAATTTACTTCTCCCTGACTTGGAGTGATGCTTTCTTTTCCATCTCCTCCCCTGATTCTCCTTATTCCTCAGGAGAAGAGGCTTTGAGAGGCTCAGAAGCGTAGTTGTGACCTCAATTATTATCGGACTAACTTTTGTTCTTAACATCAGAGAGACCTTTTTGCATGCACAAGTGTGTGAAAGAAGTGTGTCCTTCGCTCTCTTGATCTTCTTTTAGGCTTGAGGTCTTGCAGCTCTCTAACAAATCCCTTACATCCTCCTATAACTGTATGAAGAGCTTCAAACTCATAGCCAAATTTTAACTCCTCTTTTCTGTGTGTTTTTCTGGGGTTACCTTAGGCCCACTGACCACCACCCAAGTGACCACCACTCTTCCAGCCAGGCCGTTCACCTCCAGTGCCAGCCCCTCCACTGCCCGTCCTCTGGCCCCCACCTCACGCCCCATCGGCTCCATCAACAAGCACCCCGACCTTCGACCGATCACAGCCACTGTACCTGTCACCCGCCGGCCACCCCAAACTCCACAAGGCCCTGAGCTCCATGTGTGTGAAGCAAAGCTGGTCCGTGGTGTCCAGTGGCCCAGCACGCAGAGAGGAGAAACAGTAGACCGCCCTTGTCCCAAAGGATCTCTCGGTGAGGACAGCTGCATGTGTATATTTGAATTGGGTATGAATTTGTGACCTCTAATGGTGAGACTTGAGATTGTAACAAACGGGCGACTCCTCCGCTCACCCCTCCCTTTCCCAAGCACATCAGGGGATTACGGCGGCCCTGGCATCCCAGAGAGGATGTCTTTCTGACGTGTTTGCATAGTAGGCTTCCACGTGAAAATGCAACAGAAAAGTATGGTTTGTCTGTTCAGGCTGCTGTAGAAACATGGCAGTGCAAGATGGCCAGCACTTACCTAAAGCACATTTAAAAGGCTTATTCTACGGCCACAAAAACAAAGATTTTACTTAGCTACTTATAGGTAGAATATTCAATTCCGGCCAATAAACTCTCCCAAATGATACACACCGGACCTTTGAAATGTGTGTTCATTTTAATTTACACTCATTTACACATGAAACAAACATGAATGTGCTTCAAGTGCACTCGCACTGTCTCTGAGCGTGCACGTAAATGATCAGCCTGTTTGTGCTCTCGCACTTGTTTTTTCTTTTCTTTTTTTTTTTTTCCACTGTTGTCTTCCTCTGTCCCTGCGTTGGTCTCACCAGCAGGCACAGTCCCCGCGGACCCGCAGACGAAAGCCCGTGCTCCACAAATGAAAGGCTCATCTCCCACAGTAACAGAGCTGATCGAAAGTGGCGAATAATGAAATGAAAGGCTAGACAACACAGGCTTCACCTCCCTTCATGCCAGCTTCTATACTGCTAAACACTGCAGCCATCAAAAAGCCGTCTTTATATACAGAAGAAAGACCTCTCCCTCCATCCTTCCCCTAACTGCCTTTCAGTGGCTCTGTAAGTTCCTCTCTTTTAGAACAGCAGTAACATTAAATTAGAAGCTGGCTTAATTGCCACATTTTGGCTTAGCTCTCAAACACCAATCTGTGGTCGATGGAGGAGAGTATAGACAAAAGTAGGGCTGAAGAGAAACCATCAGTGGGAGAGAGAGAAAGAGAGAGAAAGTGAGTTTGAAATGCAACGCTCCATTTGCTCTTGTCCTCCTACAACTGAGAAGTGTTGTTGCATTTTCTGCCTTCTTTGCTCTTCCATTCTGTTAATCTCTCTCTCTCTCTGTCTGTGGTCTCCCTTCTCGCCTTTTCTCTGCCTCATCTTTGTGATTAGATGTCGGTTATTTGTGTTAGCGACAGCAGATAGACCCGTCTCTCGTTTTATCCCTGCTTGGTGTCCTTTCCCTGAACCCTCACAACTAAACAGAAGAACCTAGCTGGAAATGAGGGCTGTCAGATGCTGCTTTCTTTTAGCTGACAGTAAAGGAGCTTGCCTGGTGTTCTTTAGCGGGGGCTTGAGTAAATGTTTCATGTGCATATGTTCCTTTTTAAATCATTCCTGTTGCGGCATAAAATCCCTGTTTCACATCCTCTCCCCTCACTTTCTCACTGCCCTATACAGTCTATTATTTAACCTTTTCTACTTCCTCTCTGACTTCTTACTCCCATTTTACTCTCGTCTTCAAACACTTTGAATATTGCATTTTTTTAAATTAATTCAATTCCATTGTTCTTCGGTTAAAAAAAAATGCGGTCATCCCTCTACTGCACACGTCCTCCTTTAATTGCGGACACCTAACACTTAATATCTCTCCATTACTCCCCCGTGATCTGTTTCTTCACCCTGTATTCATCTCCAGGAATCGCTTCGTTCCAGTGCATGACAGAGCAGGTCATGTGGAATCCGCGGGGTCCTGACCTGAGTAACTGCACTTCCCCGTGGGTCAATCAGGTGGCCCAAAAGGTGAGACCTGGAGCCTTATCCCTTGGCCATGGGGTCTGTCTGCTTCCTCTGCCCCACTGCCCTGACCATTCTCCCTGTCCACCTCCACACACACATATTAGCATATCTCCAAGGCTGGCCTTATTAAAATACAGACTTATTTTAGCTGGCCCATTATTACAAGGCATCTGCTCTCAATAATTAATTAACTGACTTTTTTTCCCTTCCACTTTTGTTCAGTAATTACAGCTAGGTTAAATTATTTTTTTAAGAATCAGGTTTAATGCTTCGCAGTTTGCAAAGTACTCTTCAGTCTTTCCATCCTAATCTTATAATGGCTTACATATATGCTGTAGCTCAATATCATGCTCTGTAGATGACACACAGCGGGTGCCACTTCACTTACTGCCATTTTAAGCTCTAAACATGCGTCAATAATCCGATTAATCCTCATCTTTTTCCCTGATCAGATTTCTGAGATGCTCTTGTATCAAAAGTTAAAAAGTGATTATGATTGTGGGGTCTGCTGAGTCGGCAGGATGTGCTTTCTGCGATGTACTTAAAATGAGCGCCATACATACCATTGACTGGCTCATTTAAATGTTGTTGTTTTTTTCTGTGTGCTTGTGCCTGAATGGGTAAGCAACATCCAACATTTTAGAGAAAATAATCCATTGTTCCTAATCCTCTTGCCAAAAATTGGATTTGCACAGTTGTTGCTGAGGGTGTGATTTGCAAGTGAAACAATGCTATGGAGAATAAAACCCTTACAATTTGTACTACAAGGTCCATCTTTGTTTACAATGATACAAGAGAGGCCAATAATATCTTTTTTTTTTAGGAGAGAGTCTGGGGAAATCTGATCAGTGGACAAACAATATGCAAACTTTTTTTTTTAAAACTAAAACACACAACCTGTTTGTATTCCTTTGTGTGCACGTCAACGTTTGTCAGTTTGAATTTCGTTAAAGCAAATCTGTTTCACTGATCACTCTGCGCCTGTGTGCGTGCGATTTACTGAGCAGATAAAGAGTGGAGAGAACGCCGCCAACATCGCTGGAGAGCTGGTGAACCACACACGGGGCAGGATCCAGGCTGGAGATGTCAGCTCATCTGTGAGACTGATTGAACAACTTCTGGACATACTGGACGCGCAGCTTCAGGCCCTGAGGCTGGGAAACAAGGAGGCCGCCACACGGAACTACAACAAGGTACAAGACTGTGTATACACACACACATATGCCCATGCTATAGGCTATTTAATTCAAGCATTACAAAGAGAGCCGAGGTTAATGCGAATCTACCCTCCCTCGTGCACATGCAAGGACCAGTGAGTTTTTAATTTAGACTTTTTGTGTTCAGCAATTCTATTCAAGCCTTTGTTTTCTTCCTTCCAGCTCCAGAAGCGGGAACGGACCTGTCGAGCCTACATTCAGGTAGCTTTTCTCTTTTATCTGCACACTTTACATGCCTGGTGAGTCGGACTGCTCTATGACTTAAAATAACTCCGGGAAGATAAATCCTGGAGCAAACTGAGCTTGTAGATGAGAATCCCTTTGGCTTAGTGCTCAGTATCATGAGTTATATTTCCTTTTGAGTCATTACTTATGGGATTTCCGGTTTGGTGTAACTCCTGGCAGACGGGGTGTACAGTGTTAAAAATGTTTGGTGTGGTATTTCCCTGAGCAGTGAAAGTTCATTTGTAGTTTTTTCCACTATTGTTGATGGTATTCGCATCTTTGAGACGTGGGTTCAGCAAATGTGGGAATTCAACAGTCTGTGACCTAATCTGAGCTTTGTTGCACTGTGACGGAGCCTAAAAGTGTAATATTGGCACTGGCTTCATTGTGTTGCACAATAAGGTACTATATATGTGGCTCTGAGAAAATGTAATTAGAGGATAGTGTAAGAGGTTTGTGTTACTCCTCCCTTATGTGCTTTTTCAATATTTGTGCAATATCTGTGGTTCTGAGAAAGCTGTAATCCAATATCATGAAAAAGGCCTTGTGTATGCTTCTCTGTAATGATGAAATGCAGCATTCTGCAGCACACAGGCTTTTGTGTCTTGACCTGTCTGCAGCACACTGTAATATGACACCCCATCTTCTGATCTCTGGTGGATGAAGTAAAGGCTGCTGCGTAGCATGTAACTCGACTATTATTTTTTTGTCACCAGTAGCAAGCCAGCTCAGTATAACCCCACTGATCCGAGGATAAACCAACAAAAAAAAGAAGAAGAAAAACCTCCATCTTTGTGTTCGGAGGCAGTGGAATACCGTTGCATCATTCACTTTAGTAACAGCAATGCTCTATACAGCAGTCAATCCTTCATTCTGAGAGGCCTGAGCAAAAGAATTACATGATTCATCAGGCAGGCTACTCCAATAAATTGGATAGCTGATACAACCATCAACATTGCCATTAAATGAATTGTAAGTGTGAAATAGAAAGGTAATACGTCTGTAATAAATCTAGTGCAGGGGAGTGGTGCGTTTTTGGCAGATTGCAGTGATGACTTTGTACTTGGGAGTGCTTGATTGTAACGTTACATTACAGTGTGGTACATAAAAATGAATAATGAACATGAAACAGGTTATAAACACATCAGGATATAAGTGATAATTGGGAACAAATGATCAAGTCACGTGTTTTGTTTTGCTTGATTAAGATTTCAAAGTTGTTCTTTGACAAACATCTTGTCAAAAATACAATTCAAACTTAAAATCCATATTAATAACTAAATTACTTTACCTATTACTACCTAATTTGCTATTATTGACTTAAAGCACCTCCTGAGCGCCAACTGCCAGCAACATTATTAATGATCATGCGTAATTCTGAATGACTGTAAATCTGCAAATGATCATTTTTAGCACAACAAATAACTAATAATTGCTTCCTTATCTTATCGACCTGTCTTGCATTGAAAAGCATCTCGACGTCGTGTTACACTGATGTTTATGCTCGTGAAGCAGCTAATGAATAGTTTCATACTCCATTATTTTCCCGATTTATTTACTTAGGTGTTTGGTCCAAAAAAATTGCCAAAACCTCAAATGTCTTGTTTATATTAATTTTATATTTACATTAACATGGAACAGGCAACATAGGTTCCTATTTGGTCACCACTGAGTGAAAAAAACACATTAGATTATTCTTTTCTCTATGACATGGGCTGTTTATACTGTAGCCATTTTGATGGGTAACAGTAGGAAAATCGCAGGTGTAAATAATGAAATTAGTGATGTTCCATTTAGCTTCCGTGCATGCTGGTTCACTGCCACTGAGCTACATGAACCGAACAGAGTTATCATTTATATGATCGCTATCACCTGTGCCTTTCACTGCTACAAGATGCCAAAATGGCTGCTGTGCAAAGGCCCCATTACCAAGTCCTCTGTGCCCCTAAATCAAGTCGTCGTTTTTCCCCGTCTTGTTAATCAAGAGAACAAGCAGAAATAAGAGTTTTAAGAGCCATATTCACACCATGCGCCCCGTCACACAATTGGCACAAAGCGGCGTCAACCGCAGTACTTTTAGCGGTTGATGAAATTGCTGGTTTCCAACCGGGGCACTTTCACACCAAGCGCCCACGTCATTTACACAGCAAATGTACTTGCATCTCATCAGTGGTCCCGTGCGTGTGCTGGTCTTAAAATGAGGTGTGGTCAGGCGCAGTGTTGGCACAATGTAATCTTAGGTAGGCAGGTTGACAATCCTCATACACTTTGCGTGTGTCACACTCCTCCTCCTCCTCCTCTTCCTCATCTTGTTTGTCAGTGCATTTCTTTACACTGTGCAGTCTAATGATGGGACCGAGGGTCAGTAGGCCAAAGACCACATACTCATTAGCGTGGTGCTGCTGCTGGGACTGCAGCCCCCCCAGTACCAGAGTGCGCAGAAAAACAGGCGCGTCATTCGTCCTCAGCGGCAAGGTTACACGACTCATATCTGCTACTGTACTTCTGCCTCTTCCTCCCCTTCATGAGTAAACTGTTGTGCTGATGCAGCTGAGAATCCAAATCCGAACAAGCAGAGTTTCTCATACATTAGTGCCAGCGCTATGTGTCGTGTTAAATATAAAACAGCAATAGTTTGAATCCCAGCTGCACGTCAGGTGCTTATTCATAATCTTAATCTTGTTGTTGGCATATTTCTGTAAAGTTTCTTAAACTTTTTTTTTTTTTATTCTTTATGCCCGGATTTGTTTTTTATTTTGCATTTTTCCATCTCGTCAGATCTCTTCTCCAGTTTCCTGAATGCGCCATTTAAATAGCCATGTGCCAGGCACACGCGCACCTGGCTTTTAGTTCAGTTTATTCTTTAGTTCGGTTTATTTTTGCACACACAAATAGCAGGAAACCCAGAAGGAAAAAAAAAACAACTAATAATAAAATGTGCTAGGAGAGGTCAAGAAGCCACAGGCTGTCCTCCCTTAAAAAAGACTAAAGGCTAAACTTGCACAAATTAGAAAAGCTGGTGCAAATAACTAAGAAACAGTATAGAAAAATGACCAATGAATAGAAACAAAAGCAAAAAAAACCAAAAAGAACAACAGTGTAGTGTAAATGGCAAAATTGGAGTTGGAAATGCCGTAATGAGCTTATGCTTTAGATTGTCTAAATATGGCCCCTGATCTGTGTCAGTACTTATTGCTTGTTCCTTGTTGTCTATTTGTGTTTTTGTGTACCTTGTGACAAACCTCTTGTGTGTGACAGGCGGTGGTACAGACAGTTGACAACTTGCTGCGCCCTGAGGCTCTGCAGTCGTGGCAGGACATGAACAGCACAGAACAAGCTCACACTGCCACGATGCTCCTGGACGTCCTCGAAAAAGGAGCTTTCTTGCTGGCCAACAACATGTATGGGAACCGCTTCTCTGACCGAGCGCCCAGCATTGGTGAGTGGACGTTATTGATGGAGGATGTATGGATGAAACCCAGTGTGGTCCGCTGTCTGTGGGAGTGTTCTGAATCTCTAACGAGGCAGATCCTATCTCCGTCCTAAAGTTTCCGTGTCCTGTGTTTCCCCCGCCAGATCTTGAGGTGCATGTTCTAAACACAGAGATGGACTTGCAGGACTTATCCTTTCCGCAGAACTACGCCAGTGACAGCACCATCCAGCTTTCAGCCTCCACGATCAAACAGTACAGTCGCAACGGTCAGCAACCCTTACTCTCCCTCCCTCCCTCCCTCCTCGCCCCCCCATGACTGTGCTGCCCACTCTCTTGTGTTTGCATTTGACGCAAACGTAAATCTGCATGCAGTTGACTAAGTTACTGGGTCATAATAACAGGCTAATCAGATTAAAAAAAAGCGCTGAGACAATTTCTTTTCCTGATGGTTTCTTAACAGCAGTCTTAATAGAATAGCTGGGGAGGCGTGTAGATTACAATCGGCCCCAGTCTGACAGAGCAATCTCAGCACTCCCTCTCTTCCCCATTCCATTCCCTCGCTCCGTCTCTCCGCCATCTTATCCCCTTCTCTCATCTCTGTTGTTTCCAACCCTCCTACCCCACCCTGTCGGGCCCCCCCCCCCATTTCCCCGCTTCCCTCCACGGCCCCTCATCCCCTTCCTTCTCTGTTTTCTGTCTCCACTTGGCTCTGCAGTGGGAATGAGATTAGAATGATTGAAACAAACGCACATGAAATATTCATATGGAATAATAAGAGATCTGTGAATGCTTGAGGGATGAATGTTCCATTGCCCTCCACATTAAATCTCTCTCTCTTCCACCAGTCAAAATGAAACGGTCCTTACCATCATTCTAACCTTCACTAACTCTCTCTCTCTGTCTCCCTCTTGCTCACCCTGTCACTCCCCACTCTCTATCTCTGTCACTCTTGCTTCCATTACCATATTATTCCCCCATTTCTGCATTTGGTCTTCTTCCCCCCCCCCCCGTCCCTCCCTCCTCTCCTTTTATCATTCTGTCTGTATCTCCATTTTTATATATAAAATCCTGCCTTTTTATGTTTTTTATTTTTTTCCCTTTCCCCTCTTGTTCTTACGTTGTCTGTCTTTCATTTGACTCCCTTTCATCTTTTTTTTTTTCCCCTTCTCCATCGACGTGCAGGACAAGTCAAGGTGGTGTTCGTTCTCTATAAAAACTTGGGGTCTTTCCTGTCCACTGAGAATGCCACCGTGAAAATGGAAGTGGAGGGGTCAAACCATGATAAGAAGCGTCTGGCAGTCAACTCCCACATCATCGCGGCCTCTATCAACAAAGAGTCCAGCAGAGTGTTTCTCACGGATCCGGTGGTCTTCACACTCAAACACCTGCAGGTGACCTAATTCAGTCCACTTTCGCTCTCGGACTCGCTTTTACATGTTCTATCGTTCCACTGATCACGCTTTTCTTTATTTGCAGTTGGAGAACTATCACACACCCAACTGCTCCTTCTGGAACTACTCGGAGCGCTCCATGACGGGACAGTGGTCGTCGCAGGGCTGCAGGCTGCTGGACACCAACAGGACGCACACCACCTGCTCCTGCAGCCACCTCACCAACTTCGCGGTGCTCATGGCTCACCACGAGCCCGATGTAAGTAAACAAGGGGCGTGGCGGCGGCGGCGCGGTTAAAACGGGAGCGGCGTAATTTATGCAGACGTTCATTCATGCGAGTATTAGCGTTCGCTGGCTCTCAGTCACACGCCCGCACACGCGTTCACATTAATGTGCCCTCTCAAGGCTGACAAGCTCTTTGTTTTGAATTTTCCGACAGGAAGGGAACATGCTTACAAATTCATGTCCTGCTACTTCTAGCTGACATCCACATGAATTTGAATGTCGTGTATTTTTTTCCAGGACATCTTGTCTCTTGTCTCTACACTTTAGCTCCTTGCATATATTTACAAATATTAAATAAAGCAGTTTTGTTCTTTCTCTCCCCTCCCTCTCATCTGTCTATCTATCCCTTATTGTTCCGTTCCTTCCACTGTTGTCCTGTCTATCTCTGTACTCCTCTTCTGCCTCCCCCTCACATCCTGCTCTCCTTTCAACGCTCGTCGACTTTCACCCATTTGTTTCTGTTTCTGCCGTGGTTCTAACCATTTTCTTTACCCATCTCCTTCTGGACCTCAGTACCAGGGGCGGATGCACGAACTCATCCTGTTTGTGATCACCTGGGTTGGGATCGTCATCTCCCTGGTGTGTCTAGCCATCTGCATCTCGACTTTCTGCTTTCTGCGGGGCCTTCAGACGGATCGCAACACCATCCACAAGAACCTCTGCATCAACCTCTTCATCGCAGAGCTGCTCTTCCTCATCGGCATCGACAAGACAGAATACCACGTGAGTCCACCGCCATATTTGAGTCTGATATCAAAGATATCAAAGATATTGTTTTCTCACATATGAGTCGGGTTGATTTCTGGGATATTAAATGTATAACTCAGCCTTTATTTTTTTGGTTTGCTGCATCCATTCACACGCCTGTTTCCTTTATTAAACTGAATCCCGACTTCAGATTAGTTTTGAAGTTTTTGGAACCGACAGCACAAGACGACTTTTGTGTCGACTTTTTATATTGAAAGGTGTGAAACTGAAAATGAGGCAGTGTTTTATTACATCACCCTATAAAACATTAACTACACTGTGTAATCATTTACAGCTGAATGATATGCATCCAGGGGGCAGCTTTTCATTTTTCCTCTGTGAACGTCCAAAACTTCTGCCGTATTCTATGTGTCTGCTCTATCTCCTTCTTTTTTTCACTCGGATATTTGCCTTGTATCTCAACTGTTTCTCCTTCTTCATCTTAAAATTTTCACTCCTCATCTCTCTCTGGCTGCTACCCCCCAGATTGCCTGTCCCATCTTTGCTGGCCTTCTGCATTTCTTCTTCTTGGCTGCCTTCTCCTGGATGTGTCTGGAGGGGGTGCAACTTTATCTCATGCTGGTGGAGGTCTTTGAGAGCGAGTACTCCCGCAAAAAGTACTACTATCTGTGCGGCTACTGCTTCCCCGCACTGGTGGTGGGCATCTCCGCGGCCATAGACTACAGGAGCTATGGGACCAAGAAAGCGTACGTGTGAAAACGGGCCTTTTGCACCTGCAGATTGAAAAGTAGGATTATGTTATTCCCCCAGCTGGAAATGCAATATGCAGTACTGTGTAAACTGCTCTTGCACCTCCCCCCAGGCTGGCTTTTCTGAACACACTTAGCCAAAGCCTGATGATTAGCCTTCATATGATAATCCGCTGAGACGGGGAAAGAGCGCATGTATGCCAGTCTATGTGCGTGTGTGTGCGCACATGTGTTGTTGTGTTTTTTTGTAACTCTATTTCCTCTCATTTGCGTCACTCCAGGTGCTGGCTGCGAGTGGATAACTACTTCATCTGGAGCTTCATTGGACCTGTTTCATTTGTTATAATGGTATTCACTTTACTGTCAGACACTATTATTCCCCTTTTATTTTGGTATCACACTATAAAAGCTTATTAACAGTGTTTGGTTCTTTTTTTTTTTGGGGTGGAAAACTGCAAAGTTCCTTGTTATTTCCAAAGTTATTTGACTCTTCATATCCTCTGCCCTTAGCTCAACCTCATTTTCCTCATAATCACGTTACACAAGATGGTTCGCAACTCTTCAGCTCTCAAACCTGACTCCAGCCGCCTGGACAACATCAAGTGAGTGTAGTGGATGTTGTTGTTTTTTTGTTTTTTTTAAATGACAAAACTGTCAGTTGGAATATTTGTTGACATTGTCTGCATCCATCAGGTCCTGGGCTCTGGGGGCCATCACCCTGCTGTTCTTGCTCGGGCTGACGTGGGCCTTTGGCCTCCTCTTCATCAATGAGAACACAGTGATCATGGCCTACCTCTTTACCACCTTCAATGCCTTTCAGGGCATGTTCATCTTTATTTTCCACTGTGCGCTGCAGAAAAAGGTGATGCGCACATACAGTACCGTGCAAAAGTCTCATGGCAATTTGACAGAATTTGACCGACATAAAAACAACAAAGCTGAGGGAGCTTTGTTGTTTATATGTCGGTCAAATTCTGACGTTTAGATCGGAATGACGTGCCTGAAAGTTGATCTGGCTGTCCATGGGTTAAACTCATTTAACATGTGCATGTCTTGAGAGTCCTTATGAGACCTTTATTCACAGCAGAATTGTTTAACGGAAATAGTAAGAGAAGCACAGGTTTTACCAGTAATGAGTTTTATAAAAGCCAGGCTTGTGTAAGTCACACTAAATGTATAACCTTTACAAGCTGTTTTTTTTTAAAACTACATACATGTTTCTCATATTTTCTGGATATGTTCCAAGAAAGTGATTGAGAAATAATTATGCTGTATGACCATTATAGCGTTGCTTAAACAATAAATCTAGCGGTGACCTTTCACAGTACTCTATGTTCAGTTCATTTTGCTGTGGCCGTGTGTTTAAAGCCTCTCTTGCACAGCATAGAATTTATTTAAGTGTTCACAAGTGTTTTTTTTTTTTTTTTTGTTCTTTCAGGTCCATAAGGAGTACAGTAAGTGTCTGCGTCATTCTTACTGCTGCAGCAGCACCTCCACCACCAGCTCCCACGGCTCCCTGAAGAACTCAGGCCTGCGTGCCAACAACCGCTACTACAGCGGTAGCCAAGCTCGCCATGCAGCAGCCCACAGACAGGTGCAGGCAGGAAGGACTCGCATATACAATGCACACACACACACACACACACAATGCAGGCATACTTATGTGGTCGTCTCAACGCATCAGTCAGAAAACTGTTTAGAAAGTCTATTTTATTTAACAAAGGACAAGTAAATCTGCCGGTGCAGCAACATGATTACGTTTTTTTCTCGCAGGGATGGAATGACAATAAAGGACTTTCTCTTTGAATCAAATGTTTCAAAATGGTGTCTAAACAGAATAAATAGCTGTAGAAACAGGGGAAATCTCCTCGACCTGCTGATTACATTTTTGCTGGTTTAAAACGTCCGTTGTGGAAGATTCTGAAGTACAAACCGAGTGCATGTGTGGGGGTCTGATTGCTAATCGATATCAATGACTCACCTATTACTTTGATAAGCACTTTCATTTACTTCACTTCTTTTCAGCCCGCAGCCATGTTGTTTTCATTTGTCAATTTAAATAAAGGTGTGCATCGAGAGCCCCGATGCCACACTATGTTTTACTCTTAATGACAGCGCAGTATTGATATGTAATACCGTTATAAATAATGTGTTCATGAGTTGATTCACTCGAGACACTGGCACAATCAGCCACCTTATTCACCCCTGATGTGAACAGTTTACTTTTATGGTTCCATCCATTCCTGGCAGCCTCTGTGCTTACTAGAGTAGATGACTCATTAACGAAAAAAATCTTCTTTGCCGTCTGTGTGCTATATATAGACAACATAAGTCCTGTACATGCTGGCATATGTGTTATGGTGCACACACACACACACAACAACACACGGTGAACTAACAGCCTTTCCTACAAATGGAATAAGACGCCGCCGTTCAGAATTAGAGTCGTGTCTTACATATCTCGAGTCTATTTTCACCCTAATAATAACATCACATAACTGTTTGGCCTTTCACCCGGCACCTCGATCTCTTCATCTGACATGTTTGTTTGTCTGTTCTTTGTGGATGAGAGCCAGGCCCACAGTTTTGATTACAGCAGCCCCACTGAGTTACAAAGTCTACCCGCGGTGTTTCTAAATTTAACTTGTCTCTTGTCTGTTTCCCTGCCACTCACTGTGCTCTGCTCCCTCTTCCAGAGTCGGATCCGCAGGATGTGGAACGACACAGTTCGGAAGCAGACGGAATCTTCTTTTATGGCGGGAGATATCAACAGCACCCCGACCCTCAACCGTGGTGCGGCCTACTTTCATTCCTCCTCTGCTGTCCCTATGTTAAATTATACAAACAAAGTCATCTAGTCTTACTTGTGATTATAATCCCCACATATAATATGTTACACATACACACATAATATGTTGAAATACAAGTGCACTTTGGTTTAGGCAGACTCTGCCAGCCCTTTTGTACTTAGTTAAATTAATCATACCCAAACACACATCCATAAACTCTTAACCTGATTGCAGTCCCCTCTAAATGCTATAAAACAAACACATGAGCACATGAATAGCTTGATAATTTGGGAAGAAGTGGAAAATGTACACTGATTGTGTTTCCCTCAGCAACTAGTGGCTGCAGTCATCTGTGACACTGAGGTGATCAAGGTTAGCTCAGGTTTCCGGATTCAGGAGGGGGCGTTGATGATGACACAGAAGCCGTAGCTAAATCAGCCGACGCTCTCTATGCTAATGTCATCCATTTGGTTTTTAATGAACTGATTAGTGTGTGAGCGTACAGGGGGTAATTATTCTAATTGAGGAGAGTGACAGGAGCAAGGCAGGGGGTGAGGAAGAGGGGAGCTATGACTGAGCTGGTGAGATGGATGAGGTGTGTGTGTTTTTGTCTGTGGCTAAATGGGTCGGCTCACTTTTGGAAGGGGGGGGCGGGGGGGGGTATGCTTTTTCGTCACAATAGAGCAATCACCAGGCCTGGAGGAGACGCAATGTGGATCACTCCACGCTGCACCGTCAAACACAAACAACTGTGCTGTGAAGCCTTTATTGTCTGTGCTTCCGTGAAAAAGTTTGTCACTTGGCACAAAGTGAAAGACAAAGAGGAGCGAGAGAGGGAGGGAGGGAGGGAGTGAGGGAGGGAGGAGCGATAAAGAGAAATGTAGAGAGATGCCATCAATAAAGGAGGCTGAATATGCCGGAGAAAGGCTGCGTTTATATCACTGGCGTCTTGCATCTCTTTCTTATTTCTCCACCTTACTTCTTTAGGAACCACAATCTCAGGTTGACAACAGTTGTGTATCTAGAGGACAAAGCACACACACACACACACACACTCTCTCCCAAGTGTACACCCTGATTCCCTTCACTGTACTTTCCTCCCTCTTTAAGCTAGTTTTTTAATTTTCTTCAGGATATTCCTGTGAGAGGCAGACAGACTGCTATAATCCCAACTAATTTGGTGGTATCTGAAAAAATCCTGGCATTAGGAATTGAGGAAATGTGGTTGAGTCAAGACACAGTAGAGCGAGCCAGAGAACGGAGGAAAAGGGGTTTGTGCGGCATGCCAGGAAGATGGACAGGGGAAGTGTAAGAGGATGGAAAATGACAAATAAATAGCTGTGTATGAATGCACATTTTATTTTTTTTTAGAATTCCCTTCTCCCATGCTGTGCAGCGAGCGGTAGGCGTGAGACCCGATGGATGTACTTTGCCTTGGACTACTCTCCGTCATGCTGTCCTATTTTTAATTTCATGGCATTTCTATTTGAGTTGCCTCAGGCTGAAGCCATACATGGGCATTATACAACATTCTCAGTGTGCCATTTCTTTGAATTATATTTGTCTTGTAGTGGCATTCACATTTCACTGTGAAATTAACTGTTTTTCAATGGCTGCACCCCTGGACTACATAATGGCATGCATTACTGTTCTCCCCCCTTCTGACTACACTGTCAGGAGCCAAAGGGAAGAAATGTATGGCAACGCTCCAAGCAGTACCTTTCGCATGCAATTGTATTTCTACCCAAAGGTTACAATCAGCAGACATAAACATTGCAGGGAATAGTGCAAAATACATTACTCCATAAAGCACTGGCATAACAAAAATAACCCCATCTGAATAAACAGTAAATATTCCTGTGATTCCACGTGTTATTACTGGGTCTGGAAATGTGCCTTTCAGAATATTGCATCTATTGTGTGCAGCATTTCTGATTGTGCTTGCTTTGCACACACTTGAGACAAATACAACAGCCTGTTATTGATTCTATTCATTTTTTTAAAAAAGACAAAAAAACGTTTGTGTCTTACAGCAACCATGGGCAACCACCTTCTGACAAACCCTGTGTTGCAAACCCGCACTGGCACCTCTCCTTACAACACTCTGCTGGCTGAGAGCTTCACCCCACCTTCACCCGGGGTCTTCAACTCTACCGGTTAGCTCTTCATAATCACTCCAGTCTATGTGTGCAGCCTTCATAGCGTATGTATGCCGATACAATATTGCACTCGGCTCGCAGGTCTTCTGTCTGTCAGGCGTTTGAGTGCTCGCACATGTTTGAGTGTGTGTTTGTGAGCGTGTGTGTAGCTGTCGGATGGATTCACAGAACAGTGCCAGTGCCAGACACTGCCTATAGTCTAAGCAGCCATCTGGTTCGCTCTCGAGTCTTCATGAGAACAGCCACACACTGATTAGAAGTTTAGCTACAGTTGTGATTGCCAGAAATTTCAAGGACAGTTTTTCGCGTTTCTTGGGCAGACAAATGTGTCGGCTCAAATCACGGTAGTTGTAGAAAGGGATCAGACAAACTCAGTGGCCAGAGACGTGAGTGCTTACTGTATGTATGTGTTTTTGCTTTTATCTCGGAGTGCGGCTCTTTAAAGGGCCAATTATATCGCATTGCTGCATTCCCATTGCACTCGTCGGTTTTCCGGAATTGCTGCATTGGATATGTTTCAGTAATTGCTCCATGACAATACCCATGTTCACTTTGTAAGGGAGAGCTGACTTTGTGTGGCTGAGTGTGCATCCGTGGAGTATCAGGCCTCGTGTCAGAGGACTTCTGTTTCTGTTGAATATTTTAAATCCTCTCTGCACAATACGTCAGGCCTGATGGCCACAGGCCCGGCAGCTGAGACATTTTTAGAAGAGAGTGGGAGAGGAAGGAGGGAGAGCACTTCATTAGAATGTCTAATTACCCTCACTACCAACGAATAAGAGCGTTGATTAAGGCAAAACTACACATGAATTATAACCTGAACATGCTTCTCACGGTTTGGGCGACTGTGGCTTTTACTGTGTGGTTTTTGGTTATACATGTTTGGTGTATTGACAAAATTATACAATTAACATTTCAATCACTGTTCTATTTATTTTTTTTTTTGCATGAGTTATGTTTGTATCTAGTTATCACTCAAAGTAGTAAACAGATATTTGGTATTTTAAGCATTTGCTGTGTCTAAGATGTAAATGTAGGGAAATTGAGTCAAACAAACAGGTCTAAATTTCCATAAATTAAAGTTAATGTGGAGATGGGAGGTTAGATGTGAGAGAAAGAACGAAGAGAAAGATGATGAATGGATAAGGATATTGTTTATTTCATCAAAGGTTCCAGTAATTCATGAAGTTTGTTTAGCATCATTAAAGAAAACTTACTGATTTGTGTCTTTTATTTTATTTACTCCACATCACGTGTCTCTGGGATGCGCAGGAACCTTTCGTGATCCAAGTAAGTGTAACTCACTTTTGTCAGATCATTGTCAGATCATTTCCATCTGATATTCTTTCCTTTTCTCTGTCAACTGACTGACATTTCAGTACAAAACTCTCTGACTACCTTTTCTTTTGTTTGGGAATAGAGAGTACGCTATCGAAGGCCCGTGACCCCTGTGGGATGGAAACACTGCCCTTGAATGGTAACTTCAACAACAGCTACTCCCTGCGCAGTGGCCCAGGGGTTGGAGGTGGGGTCAGCTGTGACTTTCTAGGCAGTGGGGATGGAGACAGCCCCCCACCACTCCTCAATTCCCGTGGCTCAGAGCCCCTGGGTGGTGGAGGCATTCGTCGTAACCTGTCTGATGCGGCAGCCTTCGAGAAAATGATCATCTCGGAGCTGGTGCACAATAACCTTAGAGGTGGGGGAGGAGGTGACGTAGGGGACAGAGTGTGTGGCAGCTTGGCCAGGGGTCGTCCTCATGGTGGGGTTGGTCGGGGGACAGTGGGAGTCGGGCCAGAGCCGTCTATGGGCATGGAGGAAGACGAGGACTTTCTGAGAGAGGGGAGGCAGCGTACCCCGCAGGATGTGGAGCTACTTTATAAAGCTCTGGAGGAGCCCCTGTTATTGCAGCGAGCCCAGTCGGTTCTTTACCAGAGCGATCCAGAGGAGTCAGAGAGCTACCCGGCCGACCTTACTGAGAGCCTGGGCCACAGTGGTCACAGTGGCCAGAGTGCTGGCGGGCAGGGAGGCAACAGAGCGCCAGACTCTCCTGCACGTGACTCGCTGTACACCAGCATCTCTAACCTGCGAGACTCACCGTACCCCGACAGCAGTCCGGAGCCCCTGGAGGTGGTGCCCCGCTCAGCCCAGCCCCCTGAGGAGCTGTACTACAGCTCCGGGAGGCCTGCTTTGGGGTCTCGTGGGGCCCCCATGCAGACCTTCTACCAAGCCCCACTGCGGAGACCAAGTGGGGAGGGACACCTGGCTCAGGAGCCTGCTCACAATGAGGGAGACGGACAAATGCAGTTGGTGACCAGCCTGTGACTGAAGCCTGAAGGAGGAATTTGGGGACTAATGTAATGGAGAATCGCCTCCTCGCCTGCCTCGTTCTTGCATCTCTTCACTTTCTGCTTGTTTGGTTGCCTTTCTTTCTCTTGACATTTATTTAACTAACAGATGAGCAAACAGAGTGACCTTCAGAGGACGTTGTGGCTGACTCTGCAGAAGCAGCTTTTATCTTAAATGCTCCTCTGTCTTATGGAGATGATTGATGGGTGTTTTTCAGCAGAGCCTTCATATCCTTTATCTAAACACAGTCCTTCCTTGTTCCTTTGCTTCCCTAAGGCCAAGTCCAGCACTCTGAATGTACCCATTCACCCCCTTTACCTTCAGATATTTTCAAACTTTCAAACTTTGTTTAAGTTTTTTTATGTAATTTCTCCTCCGACCCGCCTCCAGAGATGGGAATATTGTTTTTTTATTTTATCTCATTTCCTATTCTTACCTTCCATAGGTCTTTTTCGAGTCATTATTTGATAGGAGTAGTTAGCTGTGAAGACAAGGGAATATAGTACACTATCATAACCTAAAAAAATGTCTCACAGAAAGCTCTTCATTGTTGCCAAAAATATCTTTTATTGAGCCAGAACAGAAACTAGAACACTCACAAGACAAACACACACACACACACACACACACTCAAACTCAGAAGTGCTCATTAAAGCACATTAAAAGTGAAAACAGTACTCCGTCAAGGTAAACAGGAGCAAGAGCTCTTGTCCTGAGCTGGCAGTGGGAGCTATTTCAGTGTTGCCTTCATCTTCTCTTGTGATTAATCGATGATGATGGACAGAAGTGGAGTAGAGGCAGAGATGGGAACTGAAGAGGCGTGGCACCACCCTTCCAGAGCAGGAAAACCTGCACCCATAAGACTGGCCAGTCCTCTCCACTGTTCTCTCTTGTTATTTGCTTTAGGCATTTGAAAATGAAATGACTGCCTTGCTATTGTTTTGAAGAGAGTATTCATCCTCTAGGGGCTGTGGGGGCGAAGACTGGTGTCACCCCTCTCCCCCGTGTACTTTGCTGTTAGAGCCTAGACAGTTGAAGTGGACTTGTTTCCTGTGTGTGGCTGTGACAACCAAGACTGTAGACATTGCGAAACGCAACCAATTGGTATAACCATGTACATAGGAACCACACATGAATCTACTTTATTCCTGCTATGTAAATAGAGACACCAGATGATCAAAAGCAACAAAAAGTAACAAAAACTATGAAAAATAACTTCTTGTACTGCAACAAACAGCCAAAAGAAAAAAATAAAAATGTTTTGGAGTTTGTGACCTGAATGATGCACTCTATCTCTCTCCCCTGTTGCTCTTCTTTGCCCCATCACTGTGCCATTCAGTGAAATTCCTTGGTGATCCAATGGAGAGAGAGAAAGAGAGAGAGAGATTATAAATTGTAGTAGATTTTTATTCATACAAAAAAAGAACACACAAAAAAAAAATCCTGGTACAGATTTTATGTAATATAATCCATTACGTGTTGTTAATGTTTGATCTTTGACATTTCCAGGGTGCAATTGCCGAAGGCAGCGTTGGGGGCGGGAGGTGTGTGGGGCAAGCGAGATAGATGTCGCCAAATGTCATGCTGTGCCTCACAGGGACATTAAAGCATTGTGGGTTTGACAAAGACATCTATAAAGTGATAATGGTGGGTTTTGTATTATTTGAAAGATATAACCAGATGACATACTTTTTAATACCATGGCTTTAGCATGTATGATTATGATTATTTGTTTCGCTATCAGAGACTATTGCATTTCGCTGTTTCTTAAAGGCAGTTTCAGCATCACTCCAGAGCCTAATGTGACAATTCATTCATTTCCTGTGTGCATGTGTGTTCAGTATGAATGTGTCTGAACGGCAGCTTGTGTGCGTGCGTGCGTGTGCGTGTGCGTGTGCGCGTGCCAAGCGCAGAGACTTTTGTATAGGCACACACATTTGAAAAGCTATTTTTTTGTGAAGCGAAATTGAATGCATATCAGATGACACTGCGATGCTCACGGCTGAGAGCTGCCACGACTTCTCCGCCTCAAATTGAAGCTGGTCTTGTCGTGGCGTTGGGGAAGGACAGGAGGGATCGGGCCGCCTTGGGAGACGTGAGTTCCCCCCTATACCATTAAAATGACAAATTGCGTTGACTGATTGGGAGGAACATGTTTCCAATATGCCACCTTATGCAAGCGTACACGTTCAAGCTGTCAAGAGAGTGCCACTCATGAAGCTCCTTTCATTCAGCTGAAATCTGTCTGACCTTTACACAACTGAGAGCTTGCCTTCTGCTACGCTGTATTTATAGGTATTTGTTATGGTTTATCAGTTTTTATGTATGTTTTTGGACTATTCATTCACATTGATTTATTCATTGCAATTTTCTTTTTTTTCACTTTTTTCGATCTCCCTCATAAACCTGCAGCAAATGAGAGCCAGTGTACTGTGTGTGTGTGTGTGTGTGTGTGTGTGTGTATACTGAACGTGAGAAGAAAATATATGCATCCGCTGCAGTGTGACATTTGGCTGGGACTCGACTGTCCTACTTCTAAGAGAACCCAAAGGACGGCTTTTAGCTGTGGCTTCCGCAGCTACAAGAGAGAGAGGGTCAAAGACAGATAAGGGAGAGGGATTACAAGGATTTCCCACCATTTATTCCTGTTATTTAATTCGGTTTTATAACATTCTATGGGCTGCAGAGAGCGAGTGTGATGTGGCTCAGAAAGAGGGTACTATAGTATCATCCCTGCCCTTGAGTCATAGGGGGGGGAAGTGTGTAATACTGGTTTGAGTGTGTATGACTGGGATTTGCAGCTGACCCTGTGAGTGTCCTGTACATGCACACATATTCTGCACTGCAGCAGAGGCAGACCCTTTAAGAGCGTGGCTCTCATGTGGCAGCAGCACTGACTGGTCAGCTGAGGACAACTGAATGTATTTTAACAAGCAGGACTGAAGATGAAACGATTCACTCCAGGGTTCGAAGTGTTAATGGGAAACACAAGATGGCCATCATCTTTCTCCTCATCATTCTCATCACCATCATCATTACCTCCATGCCTCTCTCACTGGGTCCGACATAATGTGCTGATGCTGATCTCCAGTGCTCAGCTGGGACTCGCCCCAGGGAGAAACGCTGTTAAGGCAGACACTCCCGATGAGAGGAGGAATGTGCGTCACCTTGGGCCTGCTTCTCTCTCTTTTTTTTTTTTCCAGCACCTCCCGATCCCGCCCCCCCCATCCACATTTTAATATCAATCTCAATGGACTCCATCAGTGCTACACTTCTTTGAGAGTGTTAATTTGTTTTGTCAAAAGCTTTGTTTACCCCAGATTAATATCTCAATAAACAAAGGAGTGCTGTACTGTGGTAAATGATAGTGATTATACAGTAGAAGGTCTGAGGCCCACGCTGTCGGATGGAGGCTCACATTATGGGAGTTTCTCCACCATTCAAAGCCCCCTGATTACAATAATAACACCATGGGTACTAATTTACTGCGGCATTCTCGCCCTCACTCTTTTTTCTTTTTTTTTTCTTGCTTTCTTTTCTGTCTCTGTCGACAAATGTTTCACGCAATTCCCATTCTGTGCTGGTGTCAAGCCTATGGCTCCGTGTTTAGGGGGAAAGTTATTTAAAAGGTGGGGCGTCCAACCTTTGACACAGTGCTGTCTCACCCCTGCAGCTTAGTGTCGTTGGAGAGTGAGCTGTGGCATTGTTCAGTCTATCATTAGACAGCGGAGCTCCCAGCAGGCCCACCGTCGCTTCACTTGCAGCTGACCCTTTCACACACTGGCTTTTTTATTGTTATTCCTTGTGATTTTTAAGTCCCATATCACAGAGGGTGGAGGTGGGGGGGGGGTTACATCTCAGCAGAGATGTTACAGATGACAACATATTCGTAGCCAAAGGCAGTTATAGGAAGGATGGCTGGTTAGAAAGGTTACAGTAACTCCATCAAACTGGAAGAGGAGGAAGGGGATTTTTTCGGTCTTGGACGTGTGGAAATTAATCCACTGCTGATTCAAGCAAGATTTTGGAGTGTGTGAGAGATTTTTTAAGAAGCAATGATAAATTAGCGCTATTTTATTATTGGTCTCCTTTATTATTAAATGTCCACATGATTATTATACAGTACTTTCAGAATAGGTTTAGGAATATATAGAGCTGTGCCAGCAACTCAGGCCAGCAGCCATCGTAATGCACAGGGTGGGTCCAAAAACAGACCCTGCAATCAAAAAACCAAAATATACATATCCTTTGACCCACTGTTTGTACAATAGGCCACACACCTTCATCAGACGAGATAGTTTCAATTAATCTGCTTTTTTGTGTTGTTGTTGTTCACATACACCAGGAGCAAGCTGAACGTGCAAATCATGTTTTGTTTTTGTTTTTTTGCGGCATCTCTACGAGTGATGAAGAGCTGAACTGTGCTCAAAAACCTGACCCCATTACGACGCGTGTGTCATCACAGGTACAGCAGGTGACGATGGAATATTCTGACAATACATCAGCTGCAGACTGTATTAATGGGCTCGTTACTGCAGAGCCTGGTCAGTATTAGACAGTCCCACAATGCTCATACTTGTGGGACTGCATTATTGTGTGCTAGTGGTTTTATATAGCAGACTGTAGGCAGCGGGAGCAACAATGAGAACTGACACTGTACCTATGTGGACGTCGACGTGAAGCACCTTTTACAGAGCTTTCTGTGTTTTTTCTATGAAATGGTTAATTTATCATGTACCACTGACACATTTGTGAACTGAACTGAGAGTTAAAAATAGTTATAATCCTTGATTCTGTTTCTGTTTTCTTTGAGCAATGGTGTTCATTTGTTTCCTTTTTCTCATGGTCATTGCTTTGACAGCTGTCTGGGCCAAAGGGGATGACTTTCTGTGTGTTTGCGTCATCGCAGGACAGAGTGACCTTGTATCAGCACATATTAATAAAAAACTATTGAATATATACATTGTTTGCGCTTTGGGGATTTTCTGAGAGCTTTTTTAAGAGCCGGGACTAATAAGAGCCGTATGTGGCAGTGGGGGTGAGAAAATCAGGAGACAGCCAGGCTTTGTTTCACTACAGTAATCCTGAGTCAGTGTTGACGAGGCCATCTACACAGTGATTCTTTCAACCATCTCATGTATGTGTACGTACATGCAGACCCGTGGGCAAACTTGCTCAGCTGGATTCAGCTTTACAAAGCACCAGTCAAGGTTAATTAATCATACAGTGTGGTGTGATCCCTGATGTAATCTTTTAATAACTGTACTGTGAGTACAGCTTACCGACTTCTGAATGAAACACTGTTTGCTTGCAGCTGTCGAGCAGCACACAACAGTGAGCGACCGTCAGTGCACGGTCGCTCAGAGTTAGCGCGAAGACTGTGCTCAGCAGCTTATTCAGTTCGGGGATAACACACCAAAGTGTCTGTGTTATTCCAGCCGGCGTAGCTTCCTTTGAACCCTCTTATCCCAGATGTGGTTAGTGATTAGTGTTCAACTCCCACTGAGTTTTGTTTCCTTGACTGCTCATAATCCCGTTTACAATGGAGTGTGATTGGTAACTAATTAGCTAATATCTAATTATTATGTGCATTAGAGCACAGAGTATTCATCCATAATTGCAGCCTTCCTGAAACGTCGGCTCTTCCTTTTATCAATTTTGATGTCACATTGTACACTAACCATGTATGATGACATGCTACGAGCCCACCCCCACTACCCGTCATCCACCCATCTGCCGAGCCCCCTCCCTCACGCATGTCCCCTTACTCAACTCCCTGAGAGAGGAGGCTCTGGGCCTTGACCATTCAGTCACCCTTTTCCGGTCGGCACAGCAGCACTTTTACACTCTGTCATAGCAAACGTGAGCAACAAAGCCTCTAACACACTTCCTGGCACTCGGTCCATCTGAGAGGTAAAAAGGGGAGGCATTTTCAAGGTCACTGCACATTTAGGGAGGCTTAAAATAGAATCAGACATTGACAAACCAAGACTCACAGCAACTCTCAGCGGATCCCAGGAGATAGCAAGAAGAGATGTATTAAATTCAGCCTGAACCCTTGTGTGTTTGTGTGTTATTTTAATTACTACCATACATCAAGCCGCAGTGGCAGCAAATCTTTGAATCGCTGAACGTGGCGTGCAATGTACCTATACTGTTCTCTTTTAGTTAATTAATGAAGCAGGGCACTATAATATGAAAATACAACAATTAACCGAAACACACACACACACAAAGATCACAGCAGAAACGTAGGATATTAAAATGTATTTATTGAAACAAAAGCATTTTCATTCATTCCACCCAGAGCACTTGATTATAAAAATATACAGCATCATAAAAAATAGGATATCCATGTTTTGGTTGTTACTGCAGTTGAGAATTTTAAACCAGTTTAAATCTGGAATAATTATGCATCCATTGCATTTCTCAATAAAACTAGATGTAATGTCGCCACTTGAACGTCAGTGCTGTGCACTTGTGGCTAATTACTGCCCCCATGTGGTATGTGTTTGATACTTGACTTGCAGCTCTGGATTCAACAATTCAGAAACCGTGCCAGAAACCGTGCCAGACAGTGAAATTCTTCCAAATTCACTGAAATACCATAGGTAGGACATGTACTTTGAAGTAAGTTGAATGGAAAGCAACTACAACAAGCAATACACCGTGAACATACCATCACCAAACAGACCTTTAAATCAACACATAGAATATTGATGTATTTATAAGCATAATCATCACGACAACAGGCCAACAAGGGCAGGAAAGAAATACATACATATAACCTAGAAAATGTGAATAGGTATATAGGTTGGTTATATGTGTGGTTTCTAGGTATTTATTTATACTGTACATTATTGAATACATGTTATATATAAGTTTATCTCAAAGCTGTGTATTGGGATCATTTTCTGACAATATATATATATTTTTTTGGTCCACCCATTATTTTATCAAGAAAGTCATTTAATGCTCTCAATAACAAAGCTCTCATTATTATTATTGCTATTTTATGAGACCAGTGCTCTCCATTTGATCGATCAAGCTATGGTGTAATTGCTGTTGGGTAATGTCATCATTATCTGATGTAATGTTTACTCAGGGTAATGACTAAAGTTCATCAGACATCAAATTGTTCTTCAATGGAAAACCTTCATCGGAATCATTGAAGATGTACAGTAGCAATACCACATAACACTGTACAAGCCGGGTGTGTAAAAAACAAAACATGTATACTGTATCTTCTAACACTGAAAACAGGCAGAGAGGCTTTGTTGGTCAAAAGGTGCTTGAATTTGTCTGAAAGGCTTTGCCAGTAAATGTACCCAAAACAGACTCTTGAGAAAACTACAGTTGTATTTATATAATACAGATTATATTATTATTATTATTATTATTATTATTATTATTATTATTATTATTATTATTATTATTATTATTATTATTATTATTATTATTATCACTAAGCAGATCAATATTTTCTGCCGTTTATCAACTTGAGCACCAACTCCGCGTCAGTGTCCTGCATAAAAAAATAAAACAAAAACATAAATGAGTCAGACAAAAACAACACATTTTTAGCAGAAACTGGGATAATAGCAGTGTAAACATTCAATCTACTCACAGTTTCACCTGTCACGTCAGACCCTTGGACGTTCACTCTGGAGACAAGAACAACAGGGAATAGAAACATGAACCTCTGTACAATAAGAGCGTCTCCGTCTCTTTCTCTGCGGCAGACAAAAGACAATTTCAGGAGCCTTTGCTCTGACAGCTGTCCAAGCAACAGCAGCAGCAGCAGCAGACAAAAATGAATCAAGCTATGAACGAGACCAGAGACTGGGAAGCTGAGAGAGGATTTGGGGAGAGTTATAAGAGCAGGGTCTCACCGCTGAGCCGACAGCAGAGGTTGCTCTTCTGTCTCATGGGCTGCAGAACCACAGGCACGAGGTAAACATTCACTGTTTATTTCCCCGATTCTGAAGAGGAATTCAGAGGCATGGGTTAACTTCAGGGTGAGTACTTCTTCTTCTTCTTTGTTATACTAGATCAGCTGTAGCATTTGTCAGATTTTTTGTTTTGTATTGTTTTACATTGTGTGTTTCAGCCTTTGGCTAAATTGAAGTAAAATTTGATTTAATTGGATTAAATCAATCTATTTTAGCCTGTTTTAATCTTGGGTATTGTGACATAATTCTATCACTTTATAACTTTACTATTTATGAGCTTTATATTTTATTAATTTATTTGTCATTTTTAATTTGGTTTATTTATTATATTATATTATTTTCCGCACATGTGTTGTATGTAGAATGTCATTAATGTTTAATGTGTTATTTATTTATCAATACCTTTACTAAACGTTATTTAACTTCTTATTTATCTATATATCATTTGCAAACTGATGAGATAATATTACCTCTGTGTGTGTGTGTTACATTTTATTAGTATGAAAATTGCTCTACAAATAAATGTATTAAATATTTATAAAATACTTGTTTTATAATGTGAAACAACAGACTTACCTCCCATCATCTTTATCTTTAACATCATTCACTCCTCCTGGATCACCTCTCAAGTTCCTGATGCAGTCATGTAAAATAGTTATTACACATGAGTAAGCAATCACAATCATTAATAATAGTAATAGTAAAATAGAAATGTACCTGTTCATAGCTCGATAATGAGGGGCTCCCTCAGGGGAAGTGTTGTGTCCCCTGCCATACAAATAGCAGTCATTATTAAGTGCACTGAATCTCATTCACTTGTGTTGTGGTTATTATAAATGAATACAATTCTAATTCATCAAATTCTCACTTTTGGATTCCCTCGTCGTGCAAGTCCAGACGATCTGCATGAGGCGCGAGTCCATCAGGCTCAGAATCAATACTGTGGAGACAAAGGTAGCTTTTAGCATAAAACCGTCTAGCCCTATAATGTTAATTAAAAAAATAGTCTTTGGTGTTTGACAGTGGGGTAATAACAAGTCCCAGTCGATGTTTATGTTTTACTGTTAAAATGGCAGCCTCACCTGTGAGTATCCTCTACTCCTCTACTGTGAGGTTGGATGTTTTCCATGCTGCAATGACAAAGAAACAATATTCAAGGTTGGATGTATTCACCCCAGAGATGTGTGTCTGTGGTCACTTACCTGATCGCCTCACTCGGTCCACGCTCTTCATCATGGGACCTTACAGGGACACAGAAGATTAAAGGCAGCAAAACGGAAAATTACGGGGGTTTTTTCAATAGAGAAGCTAAACTTAAACAGCTGGTAGAATTATTTAAGCAATGATCTCCTTTACCTCTTGTAAAAGTAACAGTAGTACAAGTAGTTAACAACAACAGTGGGTGCTAACTGCAACTGTATGACTGCATTTATGTTGAAGTGTGGTTGAAATGTAAGTACGACTGACCCAGTTTCTTTGCTCCGGAAACCAATGGAAACACTTAAGTGTCTAATAAAGCCAGAAACAGTAGCTGCTCCTTGTTGCTCCCTGACAAAAGGAACAAAAAGTAAATTAATTCATTAAAAGAATAACTGTAAATAACTGTATATAACATGCATTACAGCACTCACTCGGTGATTTTCCTTTTCCATGAAGTATACTTGTACAGAAACAGCACCCCAACAATGCTCCCGAGTATAATCACGCCAGCCACTGATAATGAGTGGAAAACAGGCAAAACACAAACATGTTATCATGAGACACTCATTTTACATTTACAACGACATACATGTTTTTAATGTGGGGAAGTAAGTGAAGGTATACTCACAGCCGATGGTCCAGGCTTTTGGGAAACCAGGATCACTACCCTTCCATCCTTCGCCTTTAGATTCTCTATTGTCTGTTTAAGATAAAGAGGTGAGAGACTTGTACATATCGTGCATGTATCATATGCTCCTTAAATATTCATATATAATCAGTGGTCAGTGGAGGTTAGGCAGTCTTTTATGACGTATCATTGCTTACCTGTTTTATAATTCAACCAGGACTCATTCATATTCTGGTCACTCTTAAAAAGCAAAAGTAAAGTCCATATTTTGAGTATGAAGTATTGATTAATAGTATGGTGATCATATATGGTATATCGAGAGGGAACTCACCTGACTGAAGCAACATATTTGAATGTCTTTGCATTCTTTCATTATGATGATGCTGTCTTTGATGCTCTCCACTTCAGAAGAGTGGTTTGGATTTTTGCCGGGCATGACAGTGGCAATTGTCGTCTGTTGGAAAGTTAGTATTGGTTGTCTTTGAATCACAGTAACACACACTTACTAGGACTAATAAATGCCTTGCCATCATTATTTGTGTAAGAAAAAATAAATCAAAATACCTCATTAGAATGCACAGTAATCTCAGATCCGACAGGGCACTCGAGGGGGAATTCGAAGCCACGTGGTGTTTTGATGTCAGGGCAGGAAATGTTTCTGTCCTCAGCTGAACAACAGATAAAGACTGTGTCATTAACAAAGCCTTAAAAAAAAAAAACCCTGGTTACTTCCTGAAGTCACAACAGAGAGAAAACATAGTGTACAAAGGAGGAAGTGTTGAATAAGAAGGGGTTTTTGATGATGCAAGCGGCCACAAGACCTGCGAGGAGTGAGTTGGGGTAAAAACAAATATAAGCATTGACGAGAGCTTTAATCAGGACCAGGACTTGGCTTCTAGTAAGCACTGCTCTTCATATTTTTGTAAATATCATGATCAGCATGACTCCTGGCTCTTGACCCCTGGGTTACTCCGGTTTGGACTGTGGTGTTGGTTAAATCTGTGTGTCTTGTTAGATTTCTGTTTTACTTCTTCCTATTGTGTGTACCTTGTTTAATTTCACTTCCTGTGCCCTGTCCTGTTTTCCCTGCACAATGATTGTCTGTGTCGCTCCTGATGTCATTCACCCGTGTCTTATGTGTTTCAGCTCTGGTCAGTTACCACCGTTTACCGATGACCTCGTCAGTGTCTTTGCTGGTTCATGCTGTTCTGTTCCTGCTCCTGTTCTTGTTCCCCAGGTTTTAAGGTATTTTTCTGTTTATGCTTTACTTTATACATCTCACCCTGCCTCAGATTTTTTGTGTGTGTCTTGTTTGTTTTTTATTGTTATTATTATTACTATTATTATTATTATTATTGTTACTATTATTATTGTGTATTTATTTATTTATTTTAGACATTTTTGATCATAATGCAATCCTGCTTTGGGGTCGGCTCTTTGAAAAACAGAAAAATAGAAAGAAAACATGTTTTAGATTTAATTCGACTGAATGTGATGAATCAATGCTCTTCCAGTTACAAACCTAGTGTCCAGAAAAGTTGGCACTTTGTAAAAATGCGACAAAAGGATGGCTTGATTTTTCCATCTTTCAGTTCGTGCTCAGAGAATCCAGCAATAGTTCTGTGTAAAATGAATGTATGGCTTCCTCTTCATGTTATTAGTTTTACATTTTGTATTGCAGTGGTGGATTTGTGATGATTTTCCAAGGTACTCCCAAACTCACATGGCTACGCTTGTCATGATTGCATGACAGATTCTCAGACAATACCTCCTGAGGGCTCAATGTCCATACATATTCAGCAGCATTTTGTGCTTAGGACATTCCCCCCCGACTCCCTAACTCCCTAACTCTTTTCACAAAATGATGTACTGTTAATGGTGAAAGACTTACATTGTTTACAGTCTTGCACTGAGAAGCACTGATTTTGAAATAACAGTGACTATAACTGTGTGAGTTTGTTAAATCTTACATTTTACATTTACAACAGTGTTGACAATATATATGTTTTTAATGTAGTGGAATAAGTGAAATTGTACTCACAGGTCGGACTCCATCTTTTGGGCCTTTTTTTGTCTGTTTAAGATAAAGCGGTGAGAGATTTGTACATATTATGCATATGTTCATAGGCTTTCTATATATTCAGATATATTAGTGGTGTGAGATCAAAGGTCAAAGGTATAGCTTGGCATATCATTGCTCACCTGTTTCATAATACAACCAGGACTCCCTCACAGGCTCACCCTTTGAAAAGCAAAGTCCATATTGTCAGAATATGAACTATTAATAAATAGTATGATGGGCATTATACGGTATATCGAGAGGGAACTCACATCAATCAAGCAATTTATTCGAATGTTACTGCATTCTTTTGTGACGATAGAGTTGTCATCGATGCTCATCACTTCAGGCAAATGGTCTTTTCTGCCTGAAGGCTCAACAATAGCAATCTTTATCTGTTGGAAAGTAAAGAGAGGATTTGGTAACACTTTAGATTAGGGAACACATATTCACCATTAATTAGTTGCTTATTAGCATCACTTTATAAGGTGGTAGTATTACAAGAATAGTTATTCTCCCTTAATAACACGTATTGAATAAGGTCTGCTTTCACACAACAAAACACAAAACTACAAGTGTTAATAGTGTCCAAATAACTCTAAATTAAATCTTTGTTACTTAGAATATGTTCCCCATACTAAGGTGGCATCTTGATCACTACTAATTCACTACTAATTCACTAGTAGTTGAACACTTATTAACCAAAACATGTTCCCTGATCTAAAGTTGCCTCCTTTTCCTATTCTTGTGATACTACCACATTATAAAGTCCATACTAAGCAAAGCATATTGAGAGCATAATTCATACACAACAACTTCCTTACTTACTACTAATAAGCAATAATTCTGAGGTTATTAGGGGAAAACTGTTAGTTAATGACTTACTGGTTGTATAATAAGGCCATGCAGAATAAGGCATTAATAAGTACTTGAATAAGTAAATGACTAATTAAGAGCCAATATGTTACTAATTTGCATGCTTATAAGCAACTAATTAATGGTGAATATGTGTTCCCTATCATCTTAAGTGTTACCAAGGATTTCTTTGAATCACAGTAGCACACACAAACAGGAAACCACAGTTTTACTTTTACTTTCTCTTTGTTCATTATTTCCCGTAAAGGCCTAATAAATCATTTGCCATGTAAAATATGAATTACAATACCGTTGGAAAACAAATCAAAATACCTTATCTCGATGCACAGCAATCTCATTTCCAGGAGGACACTCGAGCAGGAATTCGAAGCCATCTTGTGTTTTAATTTCACGGCACGCAATATTTTTGTGCACATTTTCTGAAACAACAAAGAAAGCTTGAATCACTAACGATGCTTTTTAAAACTTCCTTGACACTCCTTGATGTCTTCAGACTTTTGGTTTCAGCTCAGCTTTCCAGCCAGAAGTCCCGTCATAGAAAAGTGGAAAATAATGACGAATATGTTCTCACTATTACTTCACTTACCTAGTGTATAGACCCTGGACAGTAGTATTGCTATTACATACACGAGGATGTAAGTCATTGTAGTCATTTTGTTAAACCAAAGAAAGTCTGTGAAAGTCTGTGAAAGTCCGTTCTCTCCAGTGCTCTGCAGCTGATACTGCCGAGTTTTCAATCAGGAAGTTGTTCAATCAGGAAGTCATCATACGGGGAGTTTCTTTATTGTAACCAGTTTGTGGTGTTTGGGGTGCTGGAAGAGGATGTCTATAAAAGGTCAACAACAATACCAAGTCATCACACCTGAACCATGATTTACTGATAGTGATGGGCCCGACGTGTGACCACGAACTATCTATCTAAACATGACACCACTGTTGACTGAAGGAATGTTAGGTCCAAGAATATGAGCTGTTGACGACAATTCCAGACACCGCCATCTAGTGTATGCGACTCAGCTGAAATCCAAATTCATGAAACCAGGCTAAGTGTTGACAGTTTTTTGTGAAATGTTGCCACAGCCTCGGATTTCTCTAATTCTGAACATTTCTGTCAGCTCCAACCAGCCAGCATGCCCACTGTCCTTTTACCTCACCTCTCTGTGTTCACAGGACAGCTGCTCACTAAAGGTTTTCCCCGTTTTGCACCATTAGATTTCAAATCTACTCAGAGAAAATGGTCCAATCAGCCTGTCTGGCAACAATCATGCTATACGGGCAAATCATGTTTGGAGAGTGTACTTTTTGCATCTGAACACAAGGGGAAGCCCTTGTCCTGTGGGTCAGAGACACAGAGCAGACAGTCGTGGCTTTCAGAGAAACAACATTGACACAGAGTTTTCATTATGTTCTAGAGGTTAAGACGTGATGTAGTGTACAGTACATCCACTCTGATTCCAACACAGGGGTCTGAGAACCACATTCTACTGCCCACTACAAATTCAGCTTTTTGACAGGTTTGTGTTTTTATTCTATTATTTGTTTATCCATATTTATTTGTGGTATTCTTCTGTTGTTTTACGTTACAGCTGGTTGATGGACGGAGGATGGCGGACTCCTTTACTCAAAGAGGCCCTTGTCGTTATCCATACACACACACACACACACACGGGGGTGAAACACGCCTCATTTACACTGCATCTTCTCTGGTCCACCGAAAAAACACAGACGATACTCTGTGTCACTCAATATGGGCCCCCTATCTCCTCAACACTGACTACTTCCCTCCCATCATCCTTCTGGCTCTGGCTCTCTTCTGCCCTTCCCTGTCTCCCTTACATGGCAATAGTCCACCAGCATGTAGGTATGCGTCCAAGTCAAACTCTCAGGTGTAAACCGTAAACATGATCATCAAGAGGAGCACTTTTATTTATTGTCTAATTTGGCGTGACTAACCAGTGTAACATGGCATCATTCTTGAACGCTTCATCACTTACAGTGTTATTAAATAATAATAATAAGAATAAAAAGCTGCATGAAAGTAGACTGGTCCAATCATCTGAACTATTTACCATAGATATCAAGTGACAGTGGGAGGCCTGGATGTCCGACCATCCCGCCCCATATCCGCAGAGGCCCTGCATAAACAGAGGAGAGCAGTGATGACGCAGAGCAGGCTGAAAACACGCAAAGCTACGAACATGCATGTCCCATGGCCTGCACTCCCACAAACACTGTGCATCTAGCTCAGTAATCTGGAGGAAAGACCAGATTCCTAACAGTCCAAACAGGACCTTTAGGGTAAATAATTACAATTCTGGCCTTGAGTGCCGTCCCCATGTGCCTCCACTGTTCCCCTCATCAGCAGTGATGAGGGATAAACAGCTCTCTCACCGTCCGAGTAACTTTTATTGTCCGTCCATGTGGATAGTGTAACTTAAAAAAAGGCTGTCTTGCCTCTGGAATGTCCCAAAATATGGGGAAAATAATCATTAACTGTTTACTATTATGAAACTGGGTGCAACATTCACAGTGTGTGAGTCATGCAGTCCACGCTGAGGCAAAGCAACACCCCAAGAATCCTGAGTAGATCTGAGACAATAGTGCTGGCTGCTCAGTAGCCTGCTTGGCTCGACTTTGTGTAGCTACACAACGGTTTTAAAATACAGCCAGTCGAGAGCCCACTGCAACCACAACAGAAATATTCAAGCCAGAAGTGACTCCTTCAAAAAAAAAAGCAGTATCTGCTTGAGTAACTTGACTTTCTCTTTACATAACACACGTTTACAGTTATATTAATAATGCACAGAGTGTGACTCTTCACTTTTCTCTGAACCTTAACCATAGAAGTGAGTGAACTGTAGCTATGAAAAGCAACACGTCACTAGGGGGGCTTTTATAAGTACATAGTAATAAGCATAGATTTAAGAAAAGTCAAAGTCGGACTCGGATTGTCCTGATTCAGTCGGCTCAGAGTGAAGCCTGAAACCCCCATTGGCACGGGCTGGATGTCACAAAGGGACCAGTACACACTGCCAGTACAGGAAGTACACCAACACAATCTAACATTTGTACTCGCATGTAGAGAGATGTACAAAATCACTCGTTAGGGAGATTTAAATTAAATATTCTTTTTAATGTTGAGGATAAATCTGTATTAAACCAAACAACAAAGAACAGGAGGAACTAAGGGAGGAGGAGGCTATTCAAAATAAAAAGGTACAGGAAACCAAACTACAATACAAAGCAAGACTAGCACCCCTAAGTCTGTCCTAGCTAGACAATGAATATGTAAACTAAACTAAACACGGATCACAAAATATGTCGCACAGGCCAAGTGGAATTGCGTGGCCTGTGCGTGTGTGTCCACACACACACTATAGAATGTGTCATATGCATTTAGCATAAGACATGAACATGCATTTGTGCTATATGGTTACATTATAGCATTTACACACCACCCAAACCCATAAAGCCAATACAATGAGCAAATATAAAAGAATGAGTGCTAGTCCCAGGACCTCACACAACAGGGTGCACACCCCCACCTCATCTACACCTCCTACACAACTATCAAAGCTTCTTCCAGCCAACTCCCCTCTCATTCCAAAACCACAAGTCCCCTTTACAGAGCCTGGTAATCCTGGGCACAGCAATTTGATCCTGCTGAGAAAGTCTCATAAAAGGAAGCAAATCAAACAACCGCATGAAAAACACCTCTGGTCAGATCATATCATAAACATCTCAAACATGACAAATTTGAAAATGTCTTTGCTGATGCACCAGCCGCTGCCTCAGGGGCCTGCACTCTTTCCAGAGGAACGCCTGATTCTGATGAAGGCTGCTTCATTTACATTAGGGAACAAACGGTTACATCAAAAAAAAAATGCTTTGTATAATACACAGGCCTTTTTTATTTAAATTCATACTCTGCTCAGATATATAACACACAATATGATACAGCAACTTGGACAAGCTCTATTAATCTGTTTTCCAGCTCAATCTCCTGAGAGGGATCTGTGTCAGAAAACAAACCTCTCTATTTGTAGCACGGCCTCCAGTTAAACTTGCTTAACTTCTGCTTTTCTCTGTTTATTTCACTCTCCTTTTCCACCTTGTTTTTCCCCCTCACTTAATTTTTCTTCCCCTGTCATCCCCCCCCCCTTTCTCTGCTCTATACTCTGTTTCTCCATTGTTTCCCCCCTATGCCTCGTTTCTTTGTGCTCTTCATTTCTTCTCCCCTTGTGATTCGTTGCTGGCATTAGTCTCGTATTTGGTTGGGCGAACCCAGGGCGAGCGTGTCTTGTTACAGCAGTCCAGGCCCTCTGATAAAGCCTTTCATTGTGAAGGATAATCCCTGAGAAACAATCAGGATTTTTATTTTCTAGCCTCTGTTATTTCTGTAGCCTCTCACCTAAATTTGCATGCAGCATGTAATTCCGACCACGCAAACAAGTACATGTATAAGAACTGCCATGCACCGCACAACAAGTGAACTCATGAGAAAGTATGTCAAAAATGTACATCAAATTACCCAATTAGGTTATTTTTGTTTCTACTGCTCTCTGCACATCCTGTCATTCACCACAGAATCTAACTGTGTCTCCTCCAAAGCCTCAGTCTTAGGGGACAGTTATTTGTGAAGGGGGAGTAGTTGCAGCGCTGTAAAATGTCACTTATGACGGTATTTCTGTCACAGTCGTGTTTTGTTTTGTTAAGGCAGCCCTTGTGTGGCTGTTCACACCTGACTAAGCCCTATTGTTAAATAAAGCCAGGGTTGTGTTTAGTTGCACTGAGGTTACCTGAGGATTTGGAGAAAGAGCACGAAAACTGCACAGGTGAAATTTAAAGCGCGAACAAAAGCTAAAGGACGGTGTTTTAGTTTCTTTATCCATATTGTTTACGGGGACCTGCAAATTGAATGGAGCACCACCATAGATGGCGCTAAAATACTTTCAAGGTTTAAAGGTGGTACATGTAAAAAAACAGCGACTGCAATGCCAATTCATAGGAACATGATTGCCAGACTTCCCAAAATACATAAATAAAAAGCTGCACTTATACTGTAAAGCTGTTGTTACGCTGTGTTCATGCACTAACACATAATTGTTCTCCCATCTGGTTTATTTTATGAACTTGAAGCTGTTGTAAATGTCTGTGTGTCAGTAAGAGACAGAGCGTAACAGTGTGAGTGGGTCTGTTTTAGAGCAGGAACAGAGAAACATCACAGGAATGACAAGAGACATAATAATATAATATATAACACTCACAGTGTGAGAGGGGATGGTTGTTTACCTCTATGTGGCCCTGTGATGGACTAGTGACCATGGTGTACACCGCCATTCGCCCCTTATCAGCTGGGATTGGGGCCCTCATGTGGAGGAAGTGGTAGAAGATGGATGGATGGATGAATATTTTCTGATTCAGTAAAAAAGAGAGAGAGAGAGAGAGAGAGAGAGAGAGAGAGAGGAAGAGAATGCCTTCCTTAAACTTGGCTGAAGTTCCCTGTTTTGCCTCCCTGTCCACACCACACAAAATATCCACACCTGCATGTCTGTTGCACTCAGCCTGCTGGCATCTCACATTTTAAAGTGCTATACGAGCAGAGTTTGCGTCCCACAAATGAGCGTTTATTTTGTGACTTGCACCCTTATAATAAGTTTGTGTCAACATGATGACATAGTGAGTACACGTCATATACTACATTTCTTGTATATAGCCCCTTTAAGTAAATTCATAACCTTGGATTCATTAATGCTGAAAAGCTGACGTCAGCTTTGTCACCACTGTGTCAAAACTTTGTGATTTTTGCATGTCATCCCCAGTCAGTGACAGCTGTTCTGTGTCTAGACAGGTAGATGCCTCTGTGGTTCCTGGCTTGGGATTGACTCCCTGTCACATCAATCCTCTTCCTCCAACAGGAGGTATCCTTCGCCGGCTTTTCCACTGCCGCCATCATCTGTCACCACGACTGAGAGGAAGGATGAAGATAATTACAAGACACAGGCAGCAGTCACTCAGTCCATAAGGTTAATGTTAATAACATGGGTAGCCAGGAGCTGTGACTGTCAGTCTGACACTGTTCACCAATTACAGCAAGTGACTGTAAACAATCCATCATAAAAGCTGCTGTAGTCCACCTGTTATACAAAAGAAACATGAAGGGATCCATCATACTATAAGACCAATAGTAAAAGAAAAACAACCTGTAATAATAATAATGAATTATTACTGTTATTAAGGTGAATTTCTGCTGCTTAATGCACTGTACGTACTGCCATTTGTTTAGCAATTACAGTACATAAGCTCTACTTGGCAAGTGATCTGCATTACATACACAAATGACTCGCCGCAAGCTTCACTTCATTTACTGTCAGGTGTCCGCTGTGTACAAAATCTTTAAACTGCTGCACAAAACTATCATTATACTTGGATTTAAAAAAAGTGTAGATACAGTGATGCGTTTACATATATACATACCCACGAGGGAGCACATAGATTTACGTCGTATTTAACAGTTTCTCTGGTGTAAGTGCAGCGTTGTAAGTGTTGACCTCAGCACTTACAACGCTTTTTTATTTTTTTTTAGATTCTGTGTTATTCCAGTTGGTTCCTGGGAGGACTGTAATTAGGAGCGCCACTGCACTAATAACACTACCGTTACTATCGCGCGCTGCATTTTGATCTTTGACATACAGTACTGTACTTTCCCACACCCTCTCCTGTACCATTAAGTCTCACATTTATACTCAACAACACCATACACCAACTCATGTCAAACTGTCCACATGTTGCCGTTTGTATTTCTGAATTCAAACCTTTCATCAAAACGAGGTGGAATAATTCTGCCCTCAAACAGTAAACAGTGACCACAGGGGCCATACAAGTTGTTAGCACTAAAGCAATTAAATGCTTATCTCTGGCATTACTGTGGTGTAAAACTACCACAAAAGGGGGAAAGAGTAACAAAAAGTCAGCAAATAGGCCTAATGTAATTTAATCTAATATAAAAATGGATAAACAATGTATGTATGCGTGTATTTGAGGTGAATAAGGTGGTGCATATGTGAGATGGTTGTGGGTTGTGTAAGGGAAACAGTGATTCATGGTTTAGACAAGCTCTTAAACAGACACATAGATGTGTGTGTACAGGTATACGCATGCTCATGCACAAACAAAGGCATAAACGTGTAGTGTTGTGGGCAAAGGCTGAGCGTATACTGTACACACACACATACCAATGTACACGTGAAGCCAAAGACACACTAACACTGCTTATGTTAACTGCTCTCGCCAAAACTCACCGTATCCGCAGTGAGATCATCTGCTTAGAATGAGGTCAGTTATATATGTTCAACTGTAGTTTGCTCAAGTGATGAATGCTCTGTTTTCACGACCCCCTGCTTGTGTTAACTTGTGCTGGGTGTCATGTCACTGTTACATTACCACAACATGTGAATGTGAGTGTTGCAGGAGGTTTAGCTTGTTGACCTTGGATCGCAGGATCATCCTCCCACCTTTCCACCGCAGTCATCACTGACACCTCACAAATCCTGGCTGTTGTTGCTCTTTTTTACTATTTTTTTTATTTTTTTAACACTCCAGTCGACCATCAGCAGCCTGCGAGTTATGAAACAAACCTCAACAGGAACTTGTGCAGGAAAACACACACACACACACACACACATTAAATCTATAATCTGTCACACTACGCAGTATAAACAAAGTGGTTCGGTATCTCTACTGAATGTGTGTCTTGTCTAAGCTCAGGGAGATAGGTTTGTTTTAGAGAAGAGTGTTTTCTCAGAGTCTAACTCAACTGTTATGATTCCGAGTCAGATTTATTCCTTTTTCCAAAAAGGTAAATGTGTTTACTTTTCTTGGTTTTACAGCTGACAAAGAGGCCGTGGCAAAACAAGACGACTAGCTGAGACCATCTCGTCCTCAAAAGGGAGAAGCTGCGGGTAGCAAAGGTCGCCCTACCCTGAAACATTCAGCTTGACACTAAAGTAAACACACCACACATTATGGCGCCATGTCTTATCAGGAAACCGTCTATTGTTTTGTGCTTTCGTAACACCTCTTCAGCCTTGAAAAGCCATAAATATGACCTCTAAGTAAGTAATAACGTCTGCTCTATTAGTTCCAGGTCTGTATCTGTGACTGAACCACGGAGAGATATTAGATTTGCATTCCAACAAACTCAAAAAAACATGTTTAAATAATGTGTGCTATTAGGAAATATTCAGAATAATAACAGGCTTAATTATCCTTATAAAAAGCTGGAAAAAAAAGTACTTGTTTGGACAAATTATATATATCCAGAGTGTGTGGTGCACTCCATAACCCATGCCCTGATTTGCTAAAATGATGCTGTCCTCATCAGATAACAAAATGACACATCAGATAGTACATGTGCTATCTACTCTATGTGCCGCACATATGCCGGACTGATAAATAAGGCATGTGTTTACTGTTGTGTATGTGAGGAGACAGACAAACATCACACGTCTACACAAAGTGTCCACATTTGGCAGTGATTTAGACTCTTTCCACTGGTGGTTCCCCATCAGTTCTTCGAGGATCAGTTTTGGATATGATCTCCAACGTGGCTTGACACGTCCTCCTCTCTGAAGAGCACAACATTTATGTCCTATTTATTTCACCGGGAACGTTCCAACTGATACTATTCACAAATGCATATCACACAGTTGCCAACTTGCCGTCCTATGGCTGCAGGCGGTGCATTCGTTGACTGTCATTACTACGGGAGACTTGAAAATATGCATAGCAGTGCGGCGGGGGAGCAGGCCTGAACTCGAGCATACTAAAGAGCTTAATAATCCTTTCTAATTCTATTACATTTGGACTACAGCTGGATAAGGGGCCAGCAGAGTTCCAGAGACTCATCTGTGAAGCCTTGGAGACACACATTGAAAAGTACTTAGTTAACAGAAATTCATACGCAAGTAACTTTCTTTTCCTCTTCAAAGTCAAATCAATTTAGCACCTTAAGCAGCTTTTATTTGGTAGAAAAAAAGGATAGATCAAGTTTTGCTAAGACTGGAAATAGTCCTTGCTATAAAGACTTTCAGGTAATCCCTTAAAGCAGGGTCAGAGTTTCCTAATGGGATTTGGCAAATGCCTTGATGATGTTATCAATGCCATGTATGACACATGTGTCCTTTCCGCTGAGATATGCAGGTGAGCTACGTGCCTTACTCTGCACACTTATCTGTCTGGTGATTTGGATCAGTGCTCCCCGGCATCCGCCGGGCTATTTTTGCACCTGTCCAATTTCACAAAAACCATCGTCTTATCGAGGAAATCCCCAACATAAAATATGAGGAAGAGGATGAGTGTGGCTTCAGTTTTCTCTTTACAGTTGAGCATCAGGACAGTAATGCCTTTCACCTGTTGAGATAAGAGTTCAAATGGCCCCCATTATAAATGACCACAGTACCAGGCTACTATGTGCACAGTCGCAGCAGTGTAAATAGTGAGGCCCTTGTGCCTGGACCTCAGTAATCTGAGCATACAGAATCGGCCTCTGCTTGGCGACCCCAATTCATTTCCATTAAGGCCACAGGGTTAGTGAGGAGGACGACAGCCGCAGTGTGAGGGAGATATCATGTTTGACAGGGTGTGTGAGGAGCAGCCTGTGTCTTGCTTAGCTCAGTCGCACATGGGACAGTAAAAAGAAAGTGAGGCAGACAAAAACCTGTCACACAAGCACGGGCATATACGTCGCTCAGGAATGACACGTGTCTCCTTAGTTACAATATTATTATGAAACCAAACAGGTCCAAAAACCACAACTGTATTTCTTCCTATCCTGATGCCCCACGCCCATCACCCTCACTCTCCCCAATCTACCGCCCCATTTGTTCTGCCAACTGCTCCACTACTCCCTCCCTTCATTACTGGACAACTTTTCCTGCTTGTTGGTCTCTCTTACCTCAGTATTATGGGAACACCCATTACTGAACTCTCTCTCTCTCTTGCCCTCACTGTCTGATTTGTTTTATTATCTTCCCCAGATCCAAGAGAGCAAATAAGAAATGAAAGCAGGCCTCCAATGCCCCAACCTGTATCTGTCTAAGCATCTCCATGGCAGCATGACCCTCTGAAACAGGCAATCATGCTCCACTGCACTTGAAAAGGACTAAGAGCAGGAACAGGACGAGGGTGTGCAGCAGCGGAGAGGGAGCAGTGGTAATGAAAGAAAGAGGGGGGGGGGGGGCAGTGGAATGGAAGCTTCCAAACACTCCTTGCTTAAGTCACTTATAATTCCAGTGCTTACATTTTGTTTCAGCACAGATTTTACAACATAATGACATACTTACTTGTATAACGCTGCTTTTAATAGCCAGAGACAACCAAGATGATATGTTGATATAAATATTGTGACACTCAGACTTAGTATGCGTGCCTGCTTCATCTGAGCGAGACTGGTGATACTTTTTTTTTTCTTACTTTAGTAGTTTATTTGCCTAATACTAAAAATAATGGAGGACAGAAGAAGTTAAAACAGTCAACATTCATTTTATTGGTTTGGTTTTTTGATTACAGTGGTTATTTCTGCCTCTCTGGCATTCACAGACAAAACAGACAAATAACAATAACTGGGAACACAAGAAATATAGCTTTTTGATAATACCTGTGGCTCAGTCTAGTAGTTACAACAGATACAATAGTAAGTTTCCGTACCTGATCAACACAAATGTAAATACAATCACTTACACAAACAGACAAAAAAAAAAAAAAAAAAGATCTGTCCAAAACTAGAACTAATACTTTTGCAATTCTGTGTGGTTTATAAAATGACATACCTATTTACATTCAATTTGAATAATTATCATTTCAGGTAAAACAAAACAAATATAGTGTATGAGTCTGTCAATAACAACGATAAACACTGATTATTCAATCTTGTGATAAAATATTTAATATTGATTATAATTAGAACTTTCCATTATGTATGTTCAAGTGCTATTAATAAAGATGCACAGGAGGGCCCTCGGGGGTGGGTGGTGGGGGTTTCACACAGCCACGTCGGCCCCCCTGTCAGAGTGGCATAAATCAAGGTGCAGCTCAGAGATTGAAGTCCAGGGGCAAAAGTCAAAGGTTAAAATTCAGTCAAACCTCCACCTCTGAGACACAGTCAAAGTGGTTAGTACAGAAAAACAGGCAGTGGAAGGGAGGAGGAGTTACCTGATTCCTCCCTCACACTGCCATGGTTACTCAAAAAAAAGGAAGATAACATTGTATTACAGCACAAGTAGTGTTTTCTTTTTTTTCTTCTTACATACAAGTTATTGTTTAAGACGTAGTGATGCAGGGCAGGCTGATTAGAGCAGTGACACATCACATCACTGAAGGTAAAATCGGTTAGAAGTTTAAGCCAGTGCTGTCTTTATATCTGAGGTCTTAAGGTCTCAGTTCACAGCTGCTGGGTCAGGTTGTCCAAGCGGAGCAGAGTATCGGAGCATGTTTCTCCTCTCTGCCACTCAGGACCAACGAGTGACCAGTTATGAAATGCTCATCACATGCACTGACAGAAATGCCGCCATCACAGAAGAAAACAAGTTCAAACTGGCAACTATCAACATTAGCAGCTTCTAAAAAAAATCCTCTTGAAAAATAAAAGTTTTTTTTTTTTTTTTTTTACCTCTTTTTCATATATAAAAATATCTGTAATATTACTATGCAGTTCTTTTCACTGGACGGGTTTGACTCACAGTCATATGGGCTTTTTGTTTTTCACATGTTGATTACTGTGCTGTGTGTGTGTGTGTGTGTGTGTGGGTGTAGTGTGTGGGTGTGTGTCACGATGCTCAAAAGAGCCAGCACGTGTAGATTGTACTCCATCACTTTTAATTGTACACCTCTAGTATAATGGTTCCCTTTCTAAAGAATTCCTCCACTGCTCACTTGTGCTATCTGACATTCTTCTTGTCTTTCTGCAGTCCATCTCCCCTCATCATCTCATTCCTGGAATGACTGCGTGTGTCTGCTAACAGACAGTCTGCTGGCTGGACAGTGGACTCTCCAGGGACATGCTGGTGGGAGACAGGTCTGGACGGGCGCAGGGCTTAAACATGGAGGAGATGTAGAAGGCCTTGAGGCACAGACACAGACACATGTCAGGGGATACATACACAAACCACACACACTGTCAGTCACTGACTGTTAGTAAACACTGCTAGAGATCAGAGTGGGGGAAATGAGACCGAGAGCCTATTGTTTAAGTTAACTCAAGTCAACAAAGAGAAACAAACCCATTGAAGACAGATAACTGCTGTGATTTTTGACTTACCACCCAGTACGCAGTGAGTCCTCCTTGGATGAAGCCTGTGAGGACGTCAGTGGGGTGGTGACGGTAGTCAGAGATGCGGCTCAGGCCAGTGTAGATGGCGATCATCACTAAGAGGAATTGTATTAGTGGGCGCAATAGGCGTGCCCCTCGCCATGACAACCGTGCCTGTAGGTAGAACTGCAAAAAAAAAAAAAGGGTACATACATATTGCTGTTAAATTGTTGCAGATTACAGGGAAGTAAATGTCAGTGTGTGGGTTCTTGTGTGTTACAAAATGACTGAATCTAGAAGAGCTTTGAGAGAAATATCCTTTCAGTCCGCTGCCCAGAGGCCAAAAAAAAAGGCTTGGCATGAGTCCATTCAATCTATTTAAGCTTCATTTCCTCCTTTTGTTCATCCTCGTCTGAGCATCAGCTACTGCTACCATGCAAAATGGATGTTTGCATCTGTAAAAAAAAAAAAATAATGGTGGGGTCACAGGGCGAACGTGATGCAGAGCGCTCTTTATGAGGTGGCGTTGAGCTTTGTCTGGACCCGTCAACCACTGGGGAACATTTGGCCTACTTTCCTGCACTGAGACCGACCCTTTCTGGGTTCTTCTCTTCCTCTGCATTCCCAGCTGAGAGCAGGTGTCTCTGTTGCTGCATCAAACTCGAGCAGCTGGCCGTGGTCTGTGTGGCGTGTAGCTACAGGTTTGACACATTCTCTCCTGGTTGTCTATGGTCCACTGAAACACTAGCTAGGTTATTTTGTGTGCGTGTGTGTTCTTGTATTTGGTACCTCTAAACACTGACATTGTCAGGCCCAGTAGTCCTTATGGAGACCAAAACCTGATCCTAATGAGGCAGAAACTTATTTCTAAGAACCTGGTTAAGTTTAGGGCTAAGATTTTAATTACAGTTAGGTTAGGGTTAGGCATTAACTGGTAATGGTTAAGGTTAGGGAAAACACTTTGTTTAGACTGTCCAAAATAAGTGGAAGTCAGTGTGAGGTGACTTGCACTTATTTTGAATAGTTGCATAAACATGTGTGTGTGAGAGAGTGTATGTGGTGTGAGGACAGAGAAAACCAGATTAACAAACACTGAGGCCCTTGTTTTTCTCAAACCACTTCTTCTATTCAATTCTATACTTTTTTTCTTCCTCTATTTATTAACCCCCCCCACTCATCCCTGTCTGTCTCCTTTGGATCAGAGGAGCTGCTATTCATTTAGACTTCTATGGCGCACAAGTGCAAACGGGAGAGGTGGTGATTTTCATCCTTTCCCTTTCAATTTTAGTTGTACACAGTATAAATATTTAAGTCCCCCACACACTGTAATTTAAGAGTTAATGACGGGGAATAGCTGAGGAACACACAAGTTTTATGGATAATTATGTGCTTTTGTCTCCCTCTAACTGTCGCTTCTCTCCCACAATGCCCCAGTGAGCACTGGGCAGCATGAGGGAAAAATAAAGAGATGGGGAAGGCTGGAAAGGGGAGGTGGGGGGGGGTCTTTGAGTCTTTGGCTGAAAGAAGCCTGTCGATCCCTCAACAGGCGTATTCAGCCCTTCACCCCCTCCTCTACATGAGACCCACAACAAGGCCTCCTCTGTCTGTTTAGCCTCTTCATCTATTCATGCCCCCCCCCCCCACACACACACACACAAAACCCCTCATACCCCCTTATCCGTGTCTCATCATTCGCTTTGAGAACAGCTGCCATCAAAGATCTCCTCCCTTACAATCCGGAAGTATGAATATAATTGAAAAGCACATGCCTGTGTGCTTGTGTGTGTTTAATTAGCGTAGTGATGGTTGCACCTGTCACCTCTCACGGACTCTTGTCTCAAGAAACAGAAATGAAAGTGAGCGCTGTCATATTACCCCCAACAATGTAAACACAACACCAAATACTGTAATTATACAACAGAAGCTCAGGTGAACGTGAAGGTCACATTCCAGGGTGTGTGTGTGTGTGTGTGCGTTATTACTCATGTATTTAATCTGTTTAAATAGTCACATTATGGGGACATGTCTTCCTTAGGGGACAAAAAGTAAGTCCCTATAATGTAAATGATTACATTTTGAGGTGAAGATATTAGAGTTAGACCAGTGGTAGTTATGGTTAAGGTTAGAGTAAATCTCCAGGAAATGTGCGTGTCTGTTTGTGTGTGTGTGTGTGTGTGTGTGTGTGTGTGTGTGTGTTGGAAGTAACTTACTGCCAGATAAAGCATGGTGTACATTGCAAAGGAGGCATGGCCAGAAAAAAAAGACTTCCTGAAAGAGAAGATCAATACAAGTTGCCGAAGGTTAAATATTTACTACATGAATCAGACTACAGTGTCACACACCTTCAATGAACAGCACACTCAATCAGTTTTAAACCCAGAAATACTCAAATCACACACCTTGCTTCCTCCACCATCTTCTGATTAGTTTGTTTGCAGTTGGGCTCGGCCACATAGCTGCCCGGAGTGCAGTTGATGGACGCATAGGTGATGTTACAGACAGACAGGAAGTTGGGTCGCAGGCGTCCCACGCTGAGTTTGGCCATATTGGTGAGAGACTGACCCACACAGCAACCAAACAGGAAGCTTCCCAGTTCCTTGTACAGGCACGACACGTAGCGATTTCTAACAAAAGCCCGTGAGTGCACACCTCGGAAACGTACCCGGTAGCATTCCCCTAGTGCAATCTGAGAGAAAAGACAAATTGGGAGAGAAAGTCATAGTGAAGGAGTGGAAGTATGTTTCTTTCATTTCTAAAATGAATCCTGACATCTGAGAATCACTGTGTTAATACTCCACAGGTATCAGCATCTTACCGTTAGGCCAGTAATGACTATACCACCAGCGATGAGTAGGCTGTCAGGGATGGCTTCTCTCTCAATGTAGGGGTAGGTGATGCTGGAGTCTCCGCAGAAGAAGCCTCGTTTGTACGCGGTCACTGCCTTCAACTCACATGCAAAGAATGGAATGGAGGCTGATGGTAAAGGAAGGGACAAAGACAAAAAAACAAAAAAAAAAAGATGGCTCGATGAATGTCTATGAGGATTACAGAGACAGCAGGATACATACAGTCAGTACCACTGAGAAACATGAAGATGGCCCTCTCCTGTCTCTCAGGGGACTGATATGTGACCCAACATGATTAACAGATTCCCTGGGATCAAGCATTCCACACATAGCTGCCTCAACCGCGAAGAGCAGGGAGAAGGAGCGACGAACATAGAAAGACAAAGACGACACACAGATGATAATGACAGCGGATAATTAGGATGAGAAAGAACGAACGCGATATTAGAGCGCATGTTGCACAGAAAATGTAATTGTGTCACAATAAACCCAGTGTGGGGAGAGCAGGATATTGTTTAACAATTGAGCTTTGTTCAGTGAAAAGAGCTGACTCTTAGTTAACAGCAACATTGGGAAAGAAGTGTAATATACTGTTCACAAAAGCTGGTGGGATAAGCCCTTTCTTGCTCCCCCTGCTGTATACACAAATGCTCCCTCACTAAGGTCTGATAGTATTGCTTGACAGAGCCTGTTTTCAGATAAAGGATGCAGCGTACAAATGAGGTTGCATTGTTTCTGGTCACGAAGAACAATCAGAAGCATCAAAAAAAATGAGAAAGTGTTCAAATGTTGTGCTCTGTAGCTTTAAGTCTGTCTAATTTTATATTAACTAATGTTCTACATAATGGCTTGACTACACTTCCTGGTTGGTGACTAATCTGTATCAGGTGAAAGGAGTCAAGGTCTAACTTGCTTATGCAAACACGCCTCACAGCTTGATGGTGAAGGTTCACTGGGTGAAATGTGTTCAGCATTTTAATCATAACATAATGGGAAATAAGATAATCCCCACAAACTGCGGCTGAGCTGCACAGCCTTTATTCTGTACCTATTATGTACTAACAACCACTAGCCGTGTAAAGGCCTGTCCAGGCTGCTTCATTTCTCTGTCCCTTATCCCATGTCCCCTTGTCACCCCATGGAATGCAGTGAGAACATGGGACTAATCATTAACCTCTGTGTCTCTCCCTGTCATCCCAGGCTTGCTTGTTGGCTGGAACGCTCCCAGGCCAAAACACTGTTCCTGCCAGGGAATCTCTCAGACTACGTGACTGAGTAGTGCACAGGATACACACTCAAAATCAGGCCAAATTACACATTCACATGAAAGAAATGTTACTGTACATGCAAAACACCCCTGATCAAGGTAACCGTGTCCACATTGGTTTTATTTCGGTCTAAGCTCTTGCTAATTGTACTTTTACAACCATTAATTCCATGATGAAATCACGCAATACCACTAGTGGAGCTTCACTGCACTGATAATCCAAGAGTGCTGATCTGTAATCAGCAACAGATTTGAGGTTCTTTGTACAGCACCTGAACCAGAATGCAACATTAGACTGTAGTGAAAGGTTTGTGGTAGTGAACTTTGTCGTCACTGTCCTGTCGCTGCCTCGAGAGAAAGACAAAACACAAGATAAAAGCCATGTCCACCACCAGATAGCACAGGCTGTGACGCTAATGAAGATAGAGAGAGGGAGACAGAATGAGAGACAGAAATGGGAAACACGTCTCATCTGACCCACATCTATATTTACAGGCAACTCCTCACACACACCGGCATACATTTAGCTCAGTCACACACTGATACGTCAACATACACATTTATTAAAATGGACCTATAGAACATTTTATTATCATTAGAGTAAGGTCTCATCTAGATTCCTGTGTGAATAATGTACTTTGTAGCAGATGTAGTAGTAGCACATGTCTATACGAAAAGAAAGATTACAGTAAACAATTTCCTTAACTGAACAAATACTAATACTTTAATTTTAATTTCGAAAAAAAAACAAAAAAAACTGTAGATCTGTATCTTTTAATCTCTCACAATCTCTTTGTCTGTGTGTGTGTCATACCTCGGTGGGGAAATGCAGAGATATGGTCTGGTTCATCTCAGGTTTAAAGGGAGTGGGTGTAGATCTTTATCCACTTGGTTCAAATGAAGTATGTGTTTGCACCGGGATAAAACATCTCACACAGTCCACAGTTACACTGAAGCCTGCTGGTTATACTGTATGTGCAACATGGGGCAGGAAAGTGTTCATTCTGTCTTAAAATTAATTGTGTAAATTAGTCTTTTTTTTTCTGTACCATTCTTCCAACATTTCTAATGTCATGGTCCTCTCTCAATAATCAATATTTTGCTGGTAGAGACATTATTGACATTCTCCATTAAGGCCTAAACGCACAGGCATGCACTTACAGACTTCTTGAAGGATCGTTTTCCATACATAATGGAAACCATGAAGTGCAGAGCCGGTTAGCAACGTGTTTTATTACTGCAGGCCTGCCAATACTTATGGTTTGTCTTGTTTTCCCATTTTTTGCATGTAGTTCATGGACACATTTGGCTCTAAAACATCACTCCAGTGTGGTTAAGCTGCTGACTTAACCACACTGGAGTGATAAAATGCATCCCCTAAATTTACCTTGACTAATGCACGAGTTGTAATCCACGCCGTAAAATAAAAACAATAGAAAGCGATGGCACTTGAAACCACATGTGGTGTCCGCATGCAGATAGTTATTTAGTACTTGAGCAATCCTACAATTCTCTGTGCCTCTCAATGACAACTACGCTACAACACTTTTCACAACAAGATACAAAAACACTTCAGAGACCCTCACATCATCTGTCACACAGCTGTGAGCAAAACCTCTGCACCTGGACAGGACATGCTCAATAGAGAGCCCGGCTAGGAACGGCCTGCCAGGGAACCTAAAAAGAGGCGGTGGAGTGGGTTGGCTCCCACAGCAAGGCCTAAATGTGCTGCTCGCTGGTCCTGACACTCAAAGCAGGAATGCTTTCAAATAGTCAAAAGCGACAGAGAGAAAGGGGGAAAGAAGAGAGGGAGGGAGGGAGGGAGGGAGGAAGGAGAAGAGGAGGAATGAGTGCAGAGGGGATATGTGCCTCACTCTAAGAAACTTTTCTGGTTCTAATTTACACATCTATGACCACAGCCCAGAATGAGCTCACTGCGAGAGGAGAATAACAACTACAAGCAAGAAATAAATTAAACAAAAACCTATGGAGAAAGTGATGAGAGGCAGTGCAAGGAAAAGAGGACAGATGGTACTCACTCGGTGACGTGCTGAAAGGTCATATTGCTGAACATCTGTTGATCAATATATGGACTAAAAACTAGGGTAAAATTCATGGCCAAGGGGCTTTTATAATTGACAAATAGTGGTGAGGGGTAGTAATACTGGGGTGAGAGAAAACTGCAAAGATGAAGCCAAGAAAGATGCTTCAAGGGTTTCTCTGCAGAGAACAGCAGACGGAGGCGATTAGTGGTGGTTCTGGAATGCGAGGGTCAGAGATCTGGGCTCTGCTGGGACCCGCTTTGTAAACACAACCCTGCCTCAACCAGCACAATACCCCCAAATGCACATACAAACTCTCAACACGCTCACATACACATAAAAAACCACACTTTGATACAAACAAACCAAACCCACAGCCACATAGACTAACAGACAACCAAACAAACCACAAAAAAACACTAGCACCCAGGCAAAAAGAAAGAAACACAAACCAACCAAATAAACCATGCTAAAGCCTGAAAACCTCAGGGTCTCACAATCCTAAAGACAGGCATTGAGGTAAACAAGCCATTCACTATCAGACATAAATGAGCTCTCATGGATGCTACTGTTGTAGGACAAAACAGCCCGTGCATCCTAATAGACTGGCACGATGACACACAGCCTGAAGCGACATCTAGTACTGGCAATGTGTGCCATCACATCCAATAATATTTGACTGTACAGGCCTAGTTCTACATTTGCCCTTGAAGAGAACTGGAGGACAGACGATAAGTGACCTGTCAACACTGGTCCATCTGGCTAGCAGCTTATAATACTGGGCTGATCCGAGCTGTAGCCCAGTTTGCTACAGCACCAGTCAGGTTTGGTCCACCCTGACTGGGCCTCTCCACAGCTCACATGTGCCAGTGTTTCCCAACATCATTTTAAGCTGCTTATTTTGTTTCAAGTCAACCTTGCTAAAAACAACGACAAAGCTCGAAGCGTGTTGTAATTTGAATCTTTGTAAGCACAATTATCCCTGCTAATAAATTTCAAAAGAAGCAATGTCACGTCACGCCCAACATAAAACCAAAAAAACTGTCTGGATCCACTTCGACAACTATTTGTGCAATAATGACTTTAACTGTGCAAAGCTGTCTCTATGAGGTAGCCATGATCCCTGCTTTTATATAATCACTCCGTTCAGCTTGACTCAGGTACTTTAAAGGCAAAGTGGATTCTTTCTCATGCCAGCTCATATTAAAACAAGTCTTTGTTTAACAAGGGAGTTCGGGAAGAGACTATGCACCATCTTACACACACACACACACACACACACACACAGTCAGAGTAAGTTACACTGAAACAGGAGATGAAGCAATTCGCACCAAGGCTGTGATTATGATTGGCAACCATATACTGCAAGCAAATTAAAGTACTGTGCTCTGAGTGTATGTGAGTGTCCTAGAACGTGGTTCTTCCTTTTCGTCATTGGTGGCCCGTACCAGGTAGAGGGGCGGGGGGATAAAGATGCAGTCATATCCCCTGACACAGACACTCATTTCCTTTCTCATCATTTGCCAGATTGTTCTGGGAAACCTCATGTTTTGTCTGCCCTGATGACAACACAAAGAGAATAATCAGGGAAGAACAGAGAGGGACTGAGGAGTCACAACCACTCTGAATCTTTGTTAACCATCTGCTATCATCGGCATCTGCTGCAGCTGGATTCCATACAACCTCTTAAAGTGGAAACCCACTGTTTCACTTACCATGGCACATTACCCTCGCACTGCCACGCCACCTACAAACATGTAGTTGTAAACAATAGCAGGCATTTCAGACGTTTATAGGCATACTGTGCAATGTTATGTATCCCTCCACAAAAACAGCCTCACAGCTTCCAGAAGGCCCGAAAAAGTGACAAAGCTGAAAGAACATTAGTAAACCAGAAATGCTCATAAATATGAGTAAAATCTGTGTATGAAGCAAAGTCATATAAAATGTTTTTATGCAAGCAAGCTCGTCCCAGCTGCCTTAAGTTGCTTCACCTTCCACCATCACACCATGAGTGGTCTCGCTTGCCCCTTCCACTGTTACTGTTGCCACTGGCCAGTGGAGACATGTCTCCCACAGCTGCTTCTGTTCTCTCCACACTTCACTGACCTGTTTCCTGGAGCCCAGCTCTGGAGTTCAGGGTATGAGTGGTGAGGACTGAAGTGGGCTGTCTGTGTGCCTGTCTGATTCAGCAAGGAACATAAAGGGCCCACCACTGTGGTATGTACCTTGAATACTTTAAAGGAGCTCTCCGGTGGTGTTTGTGGTGAGAAGGTAAGGGTGTGCCCAGTGAGCTGAGGGCTGACAGTCTGCAACATGAGAACAACACAAAGTCGGTGCTTAAGACCGGAGGGGAGGTGTTTGGCGCTGGGCGTCCTGATTGTGGTAGCACTGTATGTATGGAAACAGTGTAAGGCTGCAGGACTGTTTTACAGGTGTGTTTTGGTTTGCAGTAGACTATGTTTGCAGGAGAACAGTTGGAGCAACTTCAGAGAAGAAATTCTGGGGGGAATAGAGAGGGAAAACTCGAGCAGGTGAAATGTGACACAATGATAAAATGTTCCCAATGATGTGTAACCATGCAATGGCGCCAAGGCGGGCTGTCTCAGTCTCTGACAATAAGCGAACAGACAGAGGAAGACGAGTCATTAATTCTGACAGATGCAAAGGCAGAGCTACAGGCTGTATTCAGATGCAGGTAGATGTTTAGATGGTAAACCTCTCCAGACCCATTCTTGCTAATGAGCACTGATAATGAGAGCGCTCCTCACATTGTAATTCAGTCATTACTGCTAATACCTATGGACCATCGCGGGCACTTATGGAACCATCTTCGTGGAGAAGATTGCAGCTGTCTCATTAAAAGTTAATCTAAAGCAATTTGGTGCCTGAACCTTTCCAATCCTTCTCTGAGTTTGACTTCCTCCTGAGGACATAAACAGACAGCTGTAGATAAGATCCCTCAGGCGCCCCTGGGCCTGACCTTTGACCCCTACTGTAGACCCTCAGCCGCTTCTTCTCTTTCCACACCTCACTCTGCTCTCTGTCCCCCAGGGCTGTTCACTCATTCACGCTCTCACTTGCCCTTCAGCCTTCAGGCAACTGAGACTCTAAGGCCTGAGTTTTATCTGTTGTGCTAATAAGTGAAGAAGAGAAATGTATTGACAGCAAAATACAGAGAACGTGACGATATAGTCTGTCTGAGGAAGGGTGCAGCTAATGGATTCCAGCACCTCTGCAGTGCTTTTCAAATGGGCAGGAGATGCATTACTACTCTAACAAAAGAGGGAAAGTGAAATCACTTCTGCAACAGTTTGACTTATCTATTTTAATGGCTCTCCCTCTGTCAGCTGCTGAGTGATGCTAATGTGTTTCATAACTTTCACAGTGTGTTTGATCATGGCCTAAAATGTGCAGGAAAACAGCACCGGCAAATTTGTCAACAAACAGCACACACATGGCAGCTCATAGTAGAGCATCTGTGTTTGCAGTCATGATGACACATACACACGCAAATGCACACACACTCACACTCTTTCTAATTAACACACGCACACACACACATGACCAGAAGAAAATGTAATATTCCTGGCCCTGAATGCAGAAACGTGCTGTAACGAGTTGGTTTCTTGCTGTCTCACTCACTTGGCAGCTTTCTCTGCCAAAAAAACCAAACCAGGAATCCGCTAACATAAACCCGCCACCTGCCCACAACACACACAAACATAAAACACACGCTCATGCACACCTCTCTAAATTGCTGGGACACCTTCAGTCCTAAAATAGAAGATTGTCTGACGAAAAAGAGGGGAAAAAGATGAAGAGACAAAAGCCGAGATAAGCTGGAGAGACGGAGCCCTCTTAGAATTCAGATCATTCAGGTAGATACCGATCATCTCGCCCTGACATGCTGCTTCACGTCTAGAACAACAAAAAAACCACACTCGCACAGCGGTGATCAACTGATTCCACGTTTGTATTCACAAAGTATCCATAAATATCAATTCTGTTTTTACCACTGATTCAATTTTCTGTGGTGCATGTGTGGAATTTATCAACACTGTGAAAATTGTTGTCTTTATTGTCTTTTAGTTTACCTGACCAACAAATAATAAAACAAATCACAATTAACCTCTGGAAAAAGGTCAAGCCTAGTGGCAATAATTGTGTTTCTCTAAGCTGTATAAGCTAATAGTCATTGCCACTTCCAGTCATTTCCCAATTACGCTGAAGAGAAGCAATAAACGGACTTTATTGGGGCGATGACGGAGTAAGGACCGTCTGTGTGTGAGGGGAAACAGCAGTACAGGCTGGGCGGCCTGTCCCTGCATGCTTAGTAGATGTGACACCTTCTGACCTCTGGTTGGCTGGACGCTGGGTCTTACATGCAGCCACAAATGCCGACACCAAGAATTTATGCTCGCAGTTTAACACACAAGCAAACACTTGGAACACAGATTGAGGCATCAGTCGTCTGACTGACTGAACCAGAACAAAGCAAACCCACAAACAACAACAACAGCATCAATAATGAAGTATAACGATGCTAGGATACGAGCTAGGTGTTGAGTGACAGTATGATTAAATAAGATGTGTCAAAGCCTCAGTTTTAAGTATACAAACTACTGTGTCACCACTTTAAAACTGAGGAAAACACAGAGACACCAGCAGACGCTGTGGAAACCTCAGAAGACGGTGGAATCCATCTTCTGCTGATAGCATAATGAGGACAGATGCTTTAGGGTGAAATTCCTCAGTTACAGTTGTGAATGAGCCCTTTTACCGAATGAGTGATGTCGGCAGGTCAACCGTCTGACAGATGGTGATGATGGCATTTCTGAAGGAAAAGCCAGTTCGTCGGAGATAAGAGGATTTCGCTAAATGAAGGGTCCAATTCATTTCCAATAAGTGATGCATTCAGAGGCAAAGGCCCACAGATGAGTCAGTGTCAGGCCTCAGCTGATAACCGCACGGTATCCAGTCAGACTACCAAAAATGTGTCCATCCATCCATCTTCTACCGCTTTATCCTCCACATGAGGGTCGCGGTGGGTGCTGGTGCCAATCTCAGCTGACATGGGGTGAAAGGTCGCCAGTCTATCCCAGGGACACAGAGACAACCATCCATCCACTCTCGCACACACAATTTAGAGTGTCCAATTTGCAATTTGTAATTTATCGATGATGAAGAATATAAAGTACAATGTGTCTCATTACAGTTCTGTGGGACAGACTCACCCCGTTTTGTTTTTTATGTAATGTTTGCGCCACTTATTAAAATATAAATAATAAGCGACTTAATAATAACAATAAAAAAGAATAGAAATGAATACATTTTCAAATCAATGATAATTATAATAAAAACAATAGGCGGGATAAATAAATAGACAGGTCGTATGCATTATTTATAAAGTATGAGTAAGTGAATAGATGAATGAATGAATGAATGAATGAATGAATGAATAATGTTTGTTTAAAATGCAGTAAAAAAAGCCATCATGAAAGTACAATCTAGAGCCAAGAACACAAGATGAATGGCTGAAAATAGTGGGTGACAGACAGTAAATATTATGGAGCAACTGAGCCATAAGATAAGAATTCAAGGAGAACAGCTGTCAAGAGAAATATGGACCATGTTTGTTTGTCACACAGACACAGGATGAAGGCTGAAATATTGATGCATTGCAGGAACCAATCCAGAGGGGTTGTTTGTTTTATTATAATAATAATAATCATTATTATTTCGATATGTGTGATTCTACCGCGGGTGGAAAACAATAAAACTATAGTCTTTGATATAGATAAATAAATGAGGGGACAACAACCATGTTGAAAATCATAAAGGTAAACACTGCAAACACAGAACAATCTATCAGAAGCATCACACCAGCTGCCAATCTTATCAATCTTATCAACATGTGGACATGCTAACACATAAATACTCCATAATCGTTACTGGATTATTCAAAGATGGTCCCTGTAGACGGGAGAGATTCACCAAAAATGTGGTGATATATCATGGCATGATATTTGAATGGCTGTTTTTCAATATGAAAATATTCTTAACTGTGGTTTTTCTGTATTTCAGCCTCCGACCACTAGTTGGCAGCAGGATTTTGGTCATTCGACTCCCTCCCCTCCTTCTACTCTTCTCAGAAAGACAGGTAATGTAAAATTACAATAAATAGACTATGGGTTGGGGGAAAATTCGCAATATATCGCCTTACCTATTGTATCCAAAGTATCGCAATATATCGTATTGCCCCCCGCCCCCAGTATCAGATATGTATTATATCACCAGATTCTAGCCAATTACAGCTTTATTTCCAGCCCCCTCTGTACATAATGCAGCCATTTTAGACTTCAGCCTTCATCAACTAAACACTTGTTAACTTGTTTGTTTTCATAGTTGAGTTGCTGCTGCTGCTGCTGCTGCTGCTGTGTGAAAAATGACACCTGGAAAACTGCTCAAAGCCACCTCCTGATACCAAACCCTCCACAGTAGGTAACTGTACGAACCACATCACATTCACACACGCTGGTACGGAGAGCTTAAGTAGCGAGAAAGAAGTGAGACGGACTGTTTCCTCAAATGTGCTGACCGATGCTGGGTCAGTGTGTGACCACTTCCACACACACACACACAGAACAAATCGAAGCGTGCGGAGTGAGCAGCTAATAGCATACCTGCAGGGGTGAAGAAAAGAAGTGCTGCGTATTGTTGTTTTGTGAGTCAGACAATATTTCCTACGTTTTAACCGCCAACGAACCCGAGACCTGTCGATCAGCCTAGACGGGTTCCACCTCTCACGGATGCTCATTAGCATATCATAGTCATGTGCGACGATATTATCAATATTCAGAGCGTTATTAAGTGTGTCACGTCACTGCAGCAGGTGTCAAAGGAAGCCACTGGGCGTGTACAGGATTTCAGATGAAAGATTCCCCACCAGACTGAATAAAAGTGGGAATAATATTTCCTCAGTCCAAGTAAAATCCTCAGGTATTGGCACTTCACAGGAGCTGGCCCCCCGCCTTCAGGGGGCACGGATTTCACTTGATCTTCCTTAACACCACCAATAATTAATAAGTGTTTGATCATTCACAAACTGTATGAGGACAGCGGCCTGCAGGAATTCATTTAGTTTTTGTAGCATCTTAGTACGATTACCATTAGTATATAATGTAATATTGTCAAGCGTTGTCGGGGGCCCCTTTGTGACTACAGGGGCCCTGCAAGCAGTAGGTTAATTTGCATATGTTCCTTTTACTTACTATGGCAGATAAAATGTACAGTATGTCATGTGAAAAAAAACAACTTAAAATGGACATAAAACAATTATATTTGTACATTTTAATTTATAGAATATTAAAAAATCTAAATCAAAAATACTTCACGTGAAGTATTACTTCAACTATTACTATAGAATCCCTTTTATTTATGTTACTCTGACCACTCCTCAACTCTTATGTCACTGAATTGCTCTGCACATGTTCACCGTGACTTTTTTCCCCAACGATAAATCAAAAGTGAAAACAGTGACATGCACAAACATTCCAGGGGCTCAAACGAAGAAAAGGGGCAGCCGCTCATAACTATTAGTAAAAAGAAAAAAAATACAGTGGCAAATCTTGTTCTTACACATGAATTTACTTTAATAACCATGCTTTCATGCAGATGGTTATCAGGTTGCCTACTCAACACGTTTCTCTACACAATAACTGTGTAACAAAATAGCAGCTGTCTTATTAATATATCTGTATATAATGTATAATTTGTTGTTTTAGAAATGCTATGCTTTCATGGCCTTGTGGTATAATTATTTCTTTATTGGAACACAACCAGCAAATACAGGAAATAGCTATGCAGTTAAAAAAAAAAATCTGTTTTACAGATTACAGTATTTAGTGTGACGATAGGTCACACTCTGGCTTTCTTTAAATTCGAGACAAACACTAATTAATGATACTGTGTTTGCCCTTTTTTATTTCAAAAAATATCTGCGTTGAAAAACATCTATTAATATATGAGATTAATTTTCAGTCACATCATTCCAACCCAATCCAAATGCCACTGATCACAGAATATGACGGACATAAAAAAATGACTTAAATATAAATACATCTATTGTATTATATATAAAAGCTAATCGGGAAAAAAACCTCTTAATAGCTGGTGATTAATTTAGTAAATGATTGATAATTGATTAATGACAAAGTCCTTTGTCATTATGACGTTTTGTGTATCTTTCTTCTATAAATAAAGGGAATATAAAATATAAAATTTATGATACATTTAGTAATGATTCATAATCGGTTCATTCATTGATTTATTTAGTGCAGCCCTTGGTTCCAGCTGAGCGCTGACATTCAGTAATCCTGCACTGAACGAGCCTGGAGGACACAAGGTAGCACGGAGCTTGTTTTGATCAGAATTCCCACGTTCTTCTCCCGGGAACTCTGGGGGTTACCATGGGAACAGATGAACTCCCGGGACAACTCTGCTCCTGCCAACTGCCTCCCCCCTCTTCCCTCTCTCTTCCCCCTGCCCCTCACGTGCACCGAGCAGAGAGTTTTCTGCCCACTTTGAAAGGTTCCACTCTGACTTCTGGAAAACTGCTTTGCAGCTTCGTTAACTTTGACAAAAGCCCATCTACTGTGATTTATTCTCTGCAGAGAACCCACATTCATTTAACCTCCTCTTTAAAAAGTCAACATTAGCTCCGAAGCTGAGTTGACAGAAAGGAGAAGAAAAGAAAAAAATATATAAAATGCTCCCAACAAATGTTTACTGTGGTATTTAGTGGATTCACATTTTAAAAAAAATGTAGTTAATTAACTGCACACATCTTGTAATAATACTGAGGACGTAATTACGCATTTTCTTACCGATACAGAGACAAATTAGGTCCAAACCGACAAGCATCTTCTTCTTGGTCCAGAAGGAGTTCTCCTCCTCCGGTTGGCGGAGGTAATGTTTCCCAGAACCGTTTTCCATCCCGGGTTCCGCGGACCCTCCGCTGTCTGATAACCGCAGCTGCAGCTCTGCGTCCCGGGGCAGCGTGTTGTTGTGGGTGCCGGTGGAGTTGTTGAACTTCTGCATGACTTTCGCGCAGTAAGTTACGAACTACTTGTTGAAAACGTCCTAGCAGTTGGTTTAAAGTTCTGTTGCTGCCAAACCGGGGGTTGTTTAACTGCTGGAGAATGATGGAAACTCGTCAGTCCGTCCGTCCTCGGTGCGACAGATCCATGTCAGCGGGGCTTTGACAGCAGCAGACCCGCGTCAACCAGCAAACCGAGCCGCTAGTCGTTCAGGTGCCGTTTCACGTGTGACATGGGAAAGCAAACATGAAGTGCTGGGGAGGAAAAGGGAAAATAAAATAAAAACAAACGTGGGAGCGAACTGGAAACACGAGGCAACACCAACTCGAGCTCAGTTAAACCTAAGTATAAAGTTTAAAGTGAGTGCTCCTCTGCAAATGTCCTCAACACGGCAGCGTGTCAAGAGCACACGAATAAGAGCAGGAAGAGGTGCAAGCCTTCAAAATAAAGGTCTTTCTCAACTCAATAACAACTGTGCTTATTATTATTTTTTAATTAAATATACATTGAAAAACATATATAATCATAACATAATTGTGTAAATGAAAAAATACATACTTTATTTTATAAACATGTGATCTTTGCATTTTACACTTTGAATTTTTTTTCAATTATTTCATTTTTCTTAACTAACTCTTATCTTTTTACGTTTTAACGCCTTTAGGTGGTTGTGACTGTCTTACTCATTTCGAAATGAAATGATTTTGCATTCGCACGATGACAAAGGTGAGTTGTTTAGTTGTTTATTTCCGGTGTTACTCCGTGAAACTTTACGCAGCAGCTGCTCTGTTGACTTTGACTTTGCCAAAGTATAACGAACTGACTGGAGCTGAAAACATGTTCGATCCACCTGACGCCTGCTCAGAGACTGAGACATTTCCTGTCCCGTCAAACTGTCCCACTCATGTGATGTGGGGAGGACACGCCTCCCACACACAAGCCTCAGAGGCTTTTCCACACTGATAAAGTCAGGTTTGATTGCAGAAAGGACACAAAATAAGCACAAAAATAAGCTCGACTGTTCTCAGTGGACAAACAAGTAGCCTGTTTATTTATTTATTTAATCATTTATTTGTTTGTTTGTTTGTCATTGTGTTTGTGTTTTTTCAAATATAATTACTATTGTTCTCTCCGCACTGCCTCGCAAATAGATTTTTCCACATTATTGACTCAGGCTGTTTGAACGTGTGCCAGTTCACGAAACAATAGACAGACCAAACAAAAAGAAAAATGAACAAAACACACACATCAAAAAAGAACAGGAAAAAAAAGCCAAGAATGTTATTAAATGCACGTTTTCTAATAAATTATTGAGCTGAGTTTGGGTCGTTTCACCTTGTCACGGGACTGCCACCTGCTGGAGAGACAGGGGTTTACGTCCTAAACAGTTGGACTAATATTCATTTCTATGAAAGGGCTGGGTCTATTTATTTATTTATTTATTTATTTATTATTTTGTGCAAAATACCCTAATACTTATGGGCAACATTCCATAAAAAAAACTGTGAGGAGAGAACATAATTGGAACACAGATTATCCACACAAAGGACAGCTGGGACATTATTAATGAATATTGACAAAGATTGTCTGTTATTCTCGGGTGGCAAAGACATTAACATTAAGTTTTGGCTCTGAAAGTAAATTAAACATTTCAGTCAGAATTGGAAAGGCCTGAATCTGAACTTGAAATGAAAAATGAAAACTTTTAAGACAGATAGAGGGGAAACTGAAAACCTCAAATGGAAAAACACATATCGTTATAGATGCTCCTTTATCACAACCACAGTGGACTGTGACTGGGGATGAATTTGTCATTAATGTAATAACATAATCAATGAATTATTATTGTATTGTACATTGAAAATAGTGTTACATTATGGGATATCTAACTGATTTATGCATTATTGGTTCACATCCACTAGATGGCTGCAAATCATTGTTTCATGGTGAGAAAACCAGTCTCAACACTTCAGACTGCAGCAAAAAATGTCACCCTCTGGAAACTCTGAATGGAATTCCCACTCGTTGTTGACACATCACATGAATAATCAATCCATTGTCGCTCACATGAATGATGTTAGCACAAAAACGCCCACCTTTCTTCAGTAGTTGGCTGTGGGCAACTGAACTTCCTTGAGTTCATTTGAATTCATTTCATTGCTCAGCCAAAATGTTTCTTCAATTGCAGATCACTTACTTTCAGTATAATGAAGGTTTGTGTGATGGGCTCACCAGTATCTCCCATAGCAGCTGACCTACATGGAGGAGGTGGAAAGCAGAGCCTTGACCTCCTTCACAGGAACTGCACTTATCCACTGGTTCAGATATGTTGACGACACCTGGGTCAAGATCAGAACACAGGAGCTGGAATCTTTTACAAAACATCAACATCAACAAATATAGAGAGCAACTTATATATCTGCTCCTGGTCTTTATCTTCTGTCTCTACCTCACCTGCCTCTTGTCCTTTCTCTCCCCCTTTTCTGTCCCGCATTTTTCTTTTCACCCCAACCGGTCGAGGCAGATGGCTGCACATCTTTGAGTCTGGTTTTGTCAGTTTTTTTCTCTCCACCGAAGCCTAGTGCTTGCTCATTGTGTCTCATTGTTGGGTTTCTCTGCTCTCGATAATGTTGTCTATGTACAGTGCCTTGAGATAGTGTACGCTGTTGGCGCCATACAAATAAAATTGAATTGATAATTCATTAAATTCACCTGTTAGGATGTTAAAGGTAAGAGTCTGGCCTTCCTGGACTGTGCGGGTGCGGAAGCCTCAACACTGAAGTATACAGGAAACTAGAGCTGAAACGATTAATCGATTATTAATCGATTACTAAATTAATCGACAACTATTTTGATAATCGATAATCGGTTGGAAGTTTTTTTCATGATTAAAACAAGATTTCTGATTGTTTAAGCTTCTTAAATTTGACTATTTTCTTAATTTCTTCGCTGTGGATCACAAATAAATCATGAAAAGTGAATAATTTTGGTTTGTAGACAACATTTTGTGGAGAACATCATCATTCCCAGGTTTGAGGAACACCGATCAACATTTTTGAAGGTTTTCTGATATTTTATGGACTAAACGATTCATCGATGAATCGAGAAAATAATCGACAGATTAATCGATTATGAAAATAATCGTTAGTTGCAGCTCTACAGGAAACCATCACACACAGATGCTGTTTGCCTCCCACCACCCACTAGAACACAAACTCAGTGTCATCAGAGCCTCGCAGCATCGGGCCACGTACCAACAACAACCGAGGGGAAAGTGAAGGAACAGAAACACATCAGGGAAGCCCCTGTGGCTAACCAAACTGGGCCTTTACCAAAACATCAAGAAGAAGAACATCAGACAAGGAGGAGGAAAGCAGCCATAAACGGAGGAAATTGTTTGTTATTCCATATATTACTGGAGTCTCTGCGAAACGGAGGGTTTTTAACAAACACCACAAAGGATGATGGCGAGTGAGTGAAGGAAGACATCTATTTTTAACTGAGAAACCATCACACAACCCACGTGTGTCTGTCAGGTGACCCTTACGACCCCCTTTTCACACTGCAGTAACGGTAAATGACGTGCATTGTTAATTTGAATGATTTCTAGACAGGTTTCCAGCCTATGGAGGCTAAACACCTGGATTTTTCCTCCAGTTAGTCGGAACAGAAGAAGCCTCTTGGATGAGATGTGAAACATCTTCAACTTACAGTAACTCAAGCAAATCCATATATCTGTGATACAAATATGATTAATGCATGGTCACACCAGTGACATCACCTGAAAAAAGCAGAACTAAGTGAAAAACTTTACACGCATGATTTTACATCCCACGGCATTTCCATAACGTTTGCCACAGCCAATCCCCTCTTTGGATGTTTCACTCTGCTTTAAATATTTAAATGTGCCACTATTCCACTAAAATACAATCCGACGGAAGTCAGAAGCAAGCCCAGGCATGTTGTGCTGTGTGACCTGCCCTGCGGTTCATTCCTACCACATGTATCATTTCACTTTTGAGTCTTCTGCTCACTCTGGTGACGCATACCTGAAACAAAGCCCATCCTGTTTTGCTCTCATGAAACTTTCCCCGAGCAAAGAGCCAGCTGAGAAAGTGAAACCACGTTTACTGACCTAAACCAGAATATAAATACAGGTGGGAATTTTCAAGAAGCGCTAAATACTGAACATATAATAACACTGTGTCTGATGCATTTCCTCTACGATCTGAAATCAGTCGGATGCCATGAGATATAACAACAATGCGGTATTTGTTCTTGATTTAATGCCATTACATGATTAAGTAGGTATTGTAAAAAATACAAATTAGTTCCCAGTCAGGAATTACACAAAGGGCCTATCCATCCAATCCAATTTATTTTATTTATAAAGCACATTTTAAAACCACATGGTGGACCAAAGCACAGTACACATAACACAAAACCACCAATAAGAAAATAAAAAACAATAACAATACATAAAAAGATAAAAGACACATTTAGATAAGTTAAAACACAAACAGAGCTCACTCTGGGTTAAATAATAACACAAAACCACCAATAAGAACATAACACAAAACCACCAATAAGAAAATAATAAACAATAACAATACATAAAAAGATAAAAGACACATTTAGATAAGTTAAAACACAAACAGAGCTCACTCTGGGTTAAATAATAACACAAAACCACCAATAAGAACATAACACAAAACCACCAATAAGAAAATAATAAACAATAACAATACATAAAAAGATAAAAGACACATTTAGATAAGTTAAAACACAAATACAGCTCACTCTGGGTTAAATAAAGGGTCTAGTATTATGTCATACTGTATATACCTGTAGTGCCACAGGTTGTCAGTCTTGTCAAACTAACTCTTGTCGAGTATTGTATGATGTTGTCATCGTTTCTGATCACATTTGAGATTTTATCACATATTTAGAAGAAACACAGCAGAAATTAAAATGTTCATGTAAACATTCAGGTGGAAAACATCAGTAATTCAGTAAAGAATGAATAATGATTCCGGCTCTAAACAATTAGTGAATCTTGTAAATCTTTCTGTTTTTTTGAATTTCAGTGGAAGTACTATTATCATTAATGGGTGAATTAGGGTGAGTTCACCCAAGCAGGTGCAATGAACTTATGTCATTTAGAACAAATATTATATCAAAAAATGTTCTTATCTTAAGTGATTTTAAAAAAGAAAATAATTTATTTATTGATTGATTATTTAAAAAAAACCCAAAAACAAATAAGCTATGAAAAGTGAAAAGTGAGATTTGACAGAACTAACCTCAGATTCTCCTTCACCACTTGTGTCACACATCATGGAATCATGAGTCCTTGTGAACACATAAATCAGGAACTAAACGATTTGGAAACAATTTTGAGAAAAAATTCATGTTGAAGGTCATCTTTCCTTCCCTTTCTCCCTGGTCTTGTTCCTTCTTTTGTGAGAACGAGTGTGAGTAGGAGAAAAAGGGCCAGCCCCAAAAGGCATATTTGTAGCCCTTGGTCCTGCTGTGTCAGTCCTCAGCAACATACAGGGAAAGTACCATCTGGATTTCTCTCTGCGCTATAGATACTGAGAGCACAGCAGAACACAGTCAAACATCAAAACCTCCACATCACAACACTGAGCTCAGGAAGCGAACATACGTACACACACACACACACAAACACTGACACTGCACGGAGGCACTGCACAGCAGAAGACACTCAGGGCCTGTACACGCTGTCACTGACGATGCCACAGCGAACCCACAATTCCCTGGTCCATGTGCTCCTGTTGTGGACCGCCATCCTTTCCATCGTCCAAGCTATGTTCATTATCGTCTACTTCACCTTGGGACATCACGCAGTGGTAAGACTGAATTCTTTTTTTTACATATATATATATAAATGTCTAAATGTTGAGATAGAAACTTTACAGTGTGCCTTACATGTGGGCTCTGACTTCTGAAGGAATAATAGGACAGTATAGCTCTACGCTATAGACTATAGAGTAGAAACGATGACTGTCCGTGCTGTTGCGTTAAAATACAGCACCTGAGCAGTGCACCTGTTTTTTCCTGTGGTTTTGATAGTAGCTCAGCTGACGAGAAAGACACATCTGTTTGTGGTCTGCAGCTGCTCACAAGCCCCATGTCATTTTGAATTCAGGGGAATCCGATGCCAGTGATGAAGAGAATAAGTACAACAATGATAACATGTTGGTAGACTGCTCAGCAACTACTATGACTATATCAAATTTAAAATGTACAGGCCGATATAATATTTGTTCTAAATGACATAAGTTCATTGCACCTGCTTGGGTGAACTCACCCTAATTCACCCATTAATGATAATTCTTTTGTTTTTACGCTGTGCTTCTGTTTCCTTGTGCAGTCTGAGAAAAGTGTTGACGTGGCACCAGAATCAAAGACAAAAGAAGAAAACAAAACACACTCGGTAAGAAAACCAGCATCGGCGTTTGTTGTCGTGGTTGTTGCCAAGGATACATGTTCACGGCGATTAACGCGTCATGCTTTGATTTTTTGCTTCCTTTTACAACCCCAGTGTTACCAATATAGAACTGTGACAACATGGTTATCTCATACTACTTCAGATTTTGGAGTTTTGTTCATGTCAGAGAGTTGTCATATCTTGTAGGAAGCGCAGTGACGTCATTGCCTCATTCTGAGAAATACCACCAAATTTAATTGTTGTCTCTTTATTTTCCCTCTGAATATGCACATGATTGAGTCTTCTGTTCACTGTTATGTGCAACCCTAACCCCACGCTAGAAGTTTTGATCTGTGAGTCACTGTGAAGGCCATGTTGGCATCATATTCAACGTTTTGAGATTAATAGAGCTTTTGCTTTCCCAGACACTTCTACCTGAATATGGGCTTCCTTTGGGCCCAGGAAAAATGCTAAGCTTTCAGGCCAAAGATGATCATGAGGCTACAGACGGTGAGGCATCCCATTTTTAGGTATTTCTGTAATCTGTATTCTGTATTTCTGTACTCGATCAGAGTCCATTCACAAGTTCTTGGAAATACAGTTAATGCAGTAGTCAAAAAGGAATATCTAATTCCGGCACATGGCTTATAATCACATGTAATCTCCCACATACAAATGTCTAACAGCAGGTCTTTCTTATCACCTGCAGATAAAGGGAGAATTAAATGGGTAACAAAGTGGCCAGATACAAGACCAGTCTCAGAGGGAGAAGTTTTAACGGTGAAGAAGGACGGCTATTACTTCCTAAATCTTCAGGTGACACTGTGTTCATGTGAAGAAAATCACACAGTCAGCCTGAAGTGGAACGGCACACCCCTCCTGCAAGGGCGGACTCATACAGAGTCATGCAGCACTGGCCTCCTGGGCAAGGTAGAAGTGCTTTCTGCGGGAGGGACCCTAGAGGTCACCATTAACCCTAACATGTGTGTTAATACCAGTGCATATTTAACACACCTGGATATTATCTACATGCTCAAGCTTTAGTTGCAGCTTGGAAAAAAGAATATATCTATCCCGAATCCATGGCAGAACCCAGGACGTCCGTCCAACCCCAAAGGACCCAAAGACCCTGGTCACATTCACTGATGGCATCATCGTCCTCATTCTGCCGAAGAGGTGACTGAGTCTCAGAGAAAGGACTGAGGACATAACCCGGTTACTTTCAATTTTGAGGAAAAACTCACTCCAACAGACTTCATACCAATTCAGCTTCTAATTATTTGGTCTGTAAAGTAAATATGGCACAGAGCAGCTCCAGGATCGGTCCTGGTTTTCATGACATCACTACAAATCTGATTCTCTGCTTATGGAAGCCCCTCTTCTAAATCACTCTTTAAAACTCAGCGGTGCTGTAGAAACAATAAGAACACATTGGTGGTTTGTATCAAGTAGATTAGATAAGCTGAGCTGGGTTGTTCTTGGGCATTTAAAATAGCCGAATCACAGTAGTTTTAAATAAATACTTTTACCATTCGATTATTTTCAATGTTCAGTTGACTCAGTGAATGTATCTTCTGGCAGAAAGCCTCATTTTTGTAACCAGACTTTTTTTTATTTGCACGGCTCATATTTGATCATCTTGATATTATTTGAACTGTGTGAATTACATATTTATGTTGTGTTTATTTATTTGTTGAATTTTACTGCAAGTAAACGGTATATAGGCCACTATATTTTATATTTAACAAAAAAGTGTATGCTCTTTAGTGATTTTAAGATAGAAAACCATTTATTTATTGATTAATTATATAAATAAGTGAGATTTGACAGCGCTAACCTCAGGTTCTCCTTCACTGTTTGTGCCACACATCATGAAATCATGAGTCCTGGTGATGTATGTGAAAGGTTTGCCATGTAAAGGTTTTTCTTTGCTTTAGTCAATGAGTTGTAGTATTGATGTACCTGGAAACCTATAAACATGTTTTTACATCTGACTTCATCAATACAACTACTGTCAAGAAAAGGTGAGAGAATAAACCCTGTTGTATTATTTTCTTCACAATGTATTTTATGGGTTTATATGGTTTTAAAAGCCTTGTTGTGAAGCTAAACGGGGTGAATCAGTCGGTGAAGATGAAATAATGTTGTCTCCTGTGAGTCATTTTCAAGACCCTGGATAAAAAAAAGTGAAACTGAGAGGTTATAAGTTAACACAGACCCGCAGATACTGGGTCTAGAATTGACAGACGGGGTGGGACCTGGGACCCTCCCTGCTGTGTGCTGTCGAAGAATATACAGTGGCATATTCTGACAAAACAGCCTATTGGTAATCTGCATCACGACAACAGATACACAGTACACAAAGTTTTACTGGAACATGATGTTAGTCATCGCAACCAAGACACACATTTTCCAAGTAACTGAGATCCCATGTCTCTCGCTGTATTAGCTGCTGCTGCGACCGCAGCTTTCGATTTCACTGGGGGCAAGTCGAACAGGCTGAACTCAGATTAGAGATATTCATCTTCTGCCCACTCTGTCTCATTTATTAGGTGTTTGCATGGAGCTGGATTGTTTCCGACCCGTGCTTTCCAGGGCTGACGTGTAGCAGTTGTGTGTTCACATGAAGCCGCATTGTCCCTTTCCGTTAATTACACCGTAAACATCACTGAGACGTCCTGTGGGTGAATAGCCTGAATTGTCTCTCCAAGACTGACTGCTGAGATGATCTGCCAGATTTTAATAAAGATTTTGACGATTTAATTTAACCAATGGGCATTTAGGTATACTACCCATCAGTATGATTATTTAAGGGAACTCGACTTTGTATCAGTTAGTCAGTTCAACATTTACAACATTATAGAGAAGAGAAACACTAGGCATCGGTGCATCTGCCTCGACCGGTTGGGGTGAAAGGAAAAATGGGGGACAGAGGAGAGGTGGGGGAGAGAAGGTAAAAGAGGGATGTGAGGGACAGAAGAAAGAGAACAAGGTACCCAATCCCTGTTGCTCCCCATTCATTGGGTTAAATTGACTATCCAGCCTGATCCTAAGTCTAGATAAAATCACGTAAAACTGATTCAAAACAAAAAATAGTATATACTGTAGGCACTTATGGCAAGGGCGTTTCATGTTTGTGAAGTGGAAGCTTACGACACAAAGACAAAGACCATTGGCTCATCCACATAAGGCCAGAGTTTTTTTTTTTAGTAAGTACCACTTGAGAAAACATTGAGCTCTCAAAGTCGCACCATTATCACCGACGTTAAAATACAGTGGAGTAAACAGGCCGAGCAAAGTCAGCGACAGACTTTTCACAGGAGGCAGATTTATTCTCAGTAGGATAATTTGCTCTATCGTCAACCTTCTCTTCCTCACATGTATTTGTAGTGAAATTAGATTAAGATGGTGAGAGATAAGGTGACTCTAGTAATTATATATATTTTTTTTGATGTTGTTACTTGCTTCATTTTCTACACACTCAGTTCCACTCCGAACACATACCCTGTTATATACAGTGGAACAGTATTTCCGAATTTCTCCCAACTACCACTGGTGGTACGCATACCACAGTTTGGGAACCATGGCCCTGGACTGTAGAGGAAAAAATGGACGCAGGCTTCAGTTTGCAGATGAAGCCATGCTAGTTTTTGAAACCAGACATTCTTGCACAGACCACCATGGCTTCCTGACACAATCGGGAAAGGAAGATGTACACATATATATATATATTTATCTGCAGAAGCTGAGTTGACTGTGTTCAGCATTTCATATGGTCAAGTGACAAAAAAAAGTGAATAATGACCTGATTTTAATGAATCATTTATATTAATGTCATTCTCCATGACAGAATATTGTTATTTTAGCATATATAATAACATTCCATGCAGTCAGTGTCTGATGTTCTGGGACTTTGTGAGGAAGCCGGAGTACACAGGGAAACCCTGTACAGACATATGGAGAACGTGCAAACCTCACACGGACAGGCTTCTGTCCAGTTTCCAACCTGGGACCTTCTTGGTGTGAGTCACCAGTGCTAACCACTCATAACTGTAATGTGACACTCACTTCATTGCTGTCTACCTGACTGAGTGGCCAACACAAGGGGACAGCATTTAGCTGAGTACCATGACTACCACTTTCAGTTTTGATTTGCTTAGAAATATTGCCCTATACTCATACTCATCAATTACTGGTTCAAAGGGACAAACAGCTACTGATTTATTTCCACGATGTGCGAACATTTGACTCAACACGTCTGCTGACTTTATCAATGGAACATTGATGGTTTCATTCACTGAATTGTGAATAATCTGCTGCGTGCATTGTCCCACACATACAGTCCCGTCTAGACTTGTAGATACAACTGCATGTGTGATATTCTTCCACCTCTTCTGCTTTTCAAACGCTCACATTCCACACACACACACACACACACACACACACACACACACGCTGGAACATGATGACTCACACATGTATGGGAAAATGTATGGAGGCCATATGTAAAAGAGTCTCGGCCACTAACGACGGATATTATATTTGTGTTAAAGTTTTGCTCTAATGACGGTCTTGAGTCACAGTGCACACATAGAGAAAATGCATTTGTAATGTAATGCATACAAACACACACACACACACACACACACACAGCGGTTTCTATGACTTCAGAGGACATTGCACTGACATTTTTGACTAATTTACTGGAGATTTACTTTGACCTTAACCATAATTACGACTGCCCTAATCCTAACCCTGACCTCAGCTTAACTTTAAAACATGTCTTCACCTTAAAATGTAGTCATTTATGTTTTGGGGTCTTGATTTTGTCCCCATAAGGAAGACAAGTCCCTATAATGTATACACACACACATTGACTACAGCACTTTATGGCCAGTTGTTCCTCTCCAGTTGTGGGGTTGGAAAGTGAGTCAGGTAATCTGCCGCTGATTCCCCCCGTCCCACCACCCCCGCGGTCCCCGCGGCCCCCACTGCCACTTCCTCTTCAGTTTACAAATATACAAACCTGTGGGTGTTTTCGAGAGCAGCTTCTTCGAACAGACACTGCTAAAGGGAAAGTGCATGAGCAATGCGAAAGAGCTTCACAAGAGCTCTGAGGTTTTTGCACAGGACATTGCAGCATGCTCATCACTATGGCGATGAGTCGCAAATGAGTATTTAAAGCATCAAAATGCAGTAAGTGTGAATGTGTGGAACGCCCGTCATAAAAGTCGTGAAGAGTTAAACAGCTGGATTTAAACCAATACAAAAAGCAGTTGACTTCCCCCTGGGACTGTTATGTGTCAAGACGGAAGAAAGGAAGACAGAAATGACACTTGTTGTGTCGTGTGGTCGGACTGAGTGGGCTAAGTGTCAACTGCAACTGAGACCACTCACCTGACACAGCAGGAAGCAGGTTCTCTTCAGTGACAAGAAAAAATAACTTTTTAATCCATTTATTTCAACATTTTCCTTTACATGATTGAATGAAAACTCAACACAATTAAAGCAGTTGTGTCATGTGTTCACCCATTGAAGCAATAAATAAATAGTGTGCACACTATGTGATACAGCAAGAATGAAAATAAATGTTAATGGTTACATTTTCTTAATATGATGATACAGAATATGAAAAATGATCAAAGTGTACTAAAATAAAAAAAGGTTTTGTTTATCCATTTAAAAATTATGAAAAAAAAATTTGATTCATGGTGACACTGATGATGATTAATGTGATGTCGGTAAGTACAGTGACAATATGGTTATAGTGCAGTAATAACTTACTATTAATATAATATTAATATAGACAACTGACTCCCTACTGACCAACCCACGGTCAGTAGGCAGGATGACATAATGTGGTAATTACTAAATTCACAGTCAAAATCCCCTGAATATTACTTTGGAAGTGAACCTAACCTGCTTGTTGCCACACATTGGTTTAACAAGCCAGACAGGCATTAGAAATAAGACGGCGTCACCAAATCACAACCTCTCCATTAAATAGATAATACCGTACTTTTTCTATGTTGTTACTCTGCTGTAATGTAAAGTGCTACTGGGATGTTTATATCATAAAAGCACCAAAGATGTTCTCATAGGATTTGTGCCTCTGGATCTTTGAGGTGTTGCTGACTCTCACATAAAGAGTGTCGTCTTTGTCAAAGTGAAAAACTCCACCCAAGTAACTGTTGGATCGTGCGCTGCTCGAGATCGGGGATATTTTCCTTGCCTGCAGGAGGGGAATGGGCTTTTCACTGTACTTTTGCGTGTGCAGTTCGACAGAGTGGTGAAACGAACCACAGTCTGAGAAGAAAACCTTTGAATAGACATAATAATAACCCTCCTTCTTCACTATTAGGCCCCCATTGTTGTAGTCCATTTCATAGAGGAAGGGGTTTGCAATCGTGCTCCACTTCATGATATGTGGTCCGTAAACTACATCTTGTCCGTCTGAGAAGAAAAAACCCAGATGTGAGTAAATAATGAACAGAGACATTTCACCAGAAAAACCACACTTTATATGAAAAAGAGTTCTCACCAGTGAGTTGTGCCAATGGTTTGGAAGGAGGAATATTGTAATTGGGCCATTCAGTGGGATGAGTAACATCTTCATCTGTGTGACAACCAGACAGATAACCCAATGAGGAATTATTTAAAGGCATTTCTGCCTTTAAATCACTGGCTTTGTCCTGCACACCGCTACGTTCATGGACCCACCTGAGAGTACTTGTTCTCACTGATAACATGGCTGCCAACAGGGACAGAAGGAACAAAAAAATGCCACTTAACGAATGGCTCACCAAATAAAGTCAATGCCTAAGTCAATGCCTACTCTAAGATATCTTCAGTTGAGAAGGAAAATCTCACTCACCCCAACATTTTTTGCTCTCAGAGACACTAGAGCTGCCTCGGCGGGTACATTTGTGCCACTTAGGTAAACTTGGGATTTCAAAACACCAAAGTCACAAGATGAATTCAGTGATTGTGGCAGTGGATTACAAACACCTATATGTCACAAGGTTAAATTGATGATTTTGTTTTTGGTGCAGGGAGTGAGTGGTTTACTAACTTCAGTTTCAAGGCAAAAAAAAAAAAAGGCGAGATTTTCAAAATCTTTAACTTAAGTAGGTGTAAAGTGAGCCTTTTTGGCTCAAATCATTTTTTTTCCCTTCATATTCCTGTCAGCAGCCGTGTGACATCAGAGACAGCAGTGTCCAGCTCTTAGGTGGGTCCATGGAAACCGTGGTGTGCATGGCGACGCACGACAACCACACTTAAATTGAAAACGTTTAGTATTTGAGTAGAAAAGTGTGCCATACCTCCAGCAAGCTTAGAGGACGATGCTGAGGCATCCTGCAACGCAAACACAAAGTCATTTACTGTACCTGTTTGGTGAACATTAGATGTAAAAGTCTCCTAAAGGACCACTTTGTGTTTTGTGCTTTTTGAGTATGTTATCTCTCTGCCTAAAAAAGAAGCGCAGGTCTGTGTTTCTTGTAATGAGCCAAAGGTATATGATGATCATGTCACAGGAAGTAGACCACTTCCTTTTCTTCACCATCCCCTGTTCGTGTACTGTAGATGCATGACCTTGTTTTAACAAACAGTAGCGCTGTTCTCTTCTCCACATATATCACCCCTTACCCCCACGACTGCTGCCTGCACACACAATAAAGCTGTGTGAGAAACTTGACACGCACACAGACATAGTCAACGCAGTGACCGTCCAACATCATGAAACATCTGTCAGCCCCAACCCCGTTCCCCCCCCCCCCCCCCCCCCCCGTCCTCCCAGAGACGTCAGTGAAATTTTCCAAAAATGGGCCAGGCTTTGATGTACTTCTCTATCTACACTACACAATTTCACCATCAGCAGTTTTTTTGGAGGAAAAAAAATCCTGTTGGGAGTAAATGTCAGTTTCGTTCCTGTCACAAGGGTCTTTTTTCGAGTAGTTCTGAGAAGTTTGGAGTCGGTTGGCTTTTTTGTCTCAGTCTGTGCTCGTGATGTTGATTTTTCAAGCCGTAAATCAGTGTTAACACTATGTGATCAAAAAGTGACACATGGACACCAGTTCCTTTTTTTTATGACATACATGTGATACTGAAGCAGAGCTGACAGTTTCCGACGCGCAACATATCGAATTCACAGAGTAAATTTTATTTGAATTATTTCTACCCCGTATTGTAAGTTGTTTTTGGTTTTTTTTACAATACTGTTATAACTACATTTTATGTTCCACACTCACTCATTTTAGCATTTTGCTATTTTTGTCTAAACATCTCACTTTAGTGGTATCAATGTAATTGAACCGGAAGTTACATTTATGTATGAAATGATAGAAAATTAAACTTTAAACTAAAAGATAGAAGGAAATGAAATGAAAAGAACATTACTTATATCACTGGATGATAAAAATGAAAATAGACTCAGTGACATAAGTGATACTCACAGATTCAGGATGGTAGAGATGGTAGAGATGGTAGATGAAGCAGGCTTCTATGGCCATGCCACACAGTGCCACACTGACCAGCATGATCAGCACGGTCTGACAAGCTCCTCCACACCGCTGCCTCTGTCTCAACCTGGGTGGTAATGGAAGACCGGTAGCAGGGCGGTCCACCACAAACACAGACGGATAACCATCCTTCTCCATAACTATAAGTGTAAAGAATTCAAGGTGGATATGTTCTTCAGAGGTTGTGAGATGTGTTTCTTGACACAGGGTCTGCGGAAACAAACAGAGGTGACACTGAGGAGTGTTATAAAAAAAAAAAAGAAAAAAAAAAGTGCTGAAATGGGTGGGCTCACTTGTGGTTGGTTGAAGTGATGATGACTGCTCACTAGTAGTATGGTAAAGACCAGAGTCAAGGACACAAATGTTGAGGTGCATTACTGAGACACCTTTGAGGATCACCTGTCTGCACTCAGCGACTGCAAACATGAAAGTGACTCTGTGGTCGATTGTCATTTTTCTCATGCAGCTGCACAATCTATGTAACGACCAGTTAAAAAGTGTCGTGGTAGACGACACTGGTAAGTGGGAGACGCGTTTAAGCTCCTCTTCACACCCTCCCACTTCACTGTAATGGTGTTGAAATTTCTCCATTCATACTTCCTCTCTGGCTTACACACTGTCTTTGGTACAGTTTGCAGGCGAAAAAGTGGAGATTCATTATGATATCATTTTGTTATTCGAACTGTAACTTTATACTTTTAGGGGTCCAAAGGTTTTCTCAGACATATAGACCCAGTCTTTGACTGTACTCACACAGATGCTTTTGACACTAAATGGACAATTAATAAGGAGTATTCTTATTGCTGGAAACACAAGTGACAACGTTTCCTATACTGTAACTGCACTGTGAGTGTAGGGTCAAAAGGCCACTAATCCAAATTTGATGTCACATGGAAACACGGATGAGAAAAACTACTGAATTTATTTTTAAGGAAGCTTTAATAAAACACACACTGGCACAAATACCACACAAAGACACACAATGGTTGCCACATCCACCTTCCTTCATCTATGTTCAATATTTTAAAGCAAACTTAAGACCTATCTCTTTCCCCTGATATTTTTATTTCTCCCACTCTTTAGTCTGCTTAACAGCATTAGTTATCAATTTATTCACTCTCATATCTTAGTTTGGTGGGGGGGGGGGGGTTACTCTTTGTTTCGTTGTTATCATGTGAAGCACTTTGAGTTGTATTGCTTTGTATGAAAAGTGCTTTATAAATAAAGTCTGATTATACTTAATGATAGTCAGTTAATGTGACAGAAAATTCAGAAATGAGGTTCTGCCTCATTAAAACCTCAAGTTTGGTCTACATGAGGATTACTGGTCCTGATAAGGTCAGAGGTCATGCCAGAAAAGGTCACACACACACACATACCCCCACACACACACACAGTACTGTGAGACCCAGCTACTGTACCGTGTCCCTAACCCACATCAGGGCTATGACCTACTTTTTGCCTACTTTCTTGCCCACAGCACCACCTATAGTCTGTAGCAGGACATGACATGACATTTGTAGAAGAGAATCACTACAGAAAAACTGAGTTTTTATACTTCAATTAATTTTTTTTTTAAATCATTATGAAAAGTTTTTTGTTGCTGCTGTTGTTATTGTTTTATAAAAAAAAAAGAGAACAGCTGCATGTATCTTTAAAGTTACTGTGCACTGCAGAAAACAGAGAAAACTGCACCTTGGTACTTCAGCTCACCACTTTTGCATGTGGCTGCTGTCCAGAGTGCAGAGCTCAGATAGTGGCTCTAATCATTCAGCTTTGATCAAGGAGCCAGCCCAGGCTCGTCTCCGGTGTCAGAGTATGAGAGGAAGCAGTTGCAGACATATAGCTGCGAGTTGTGTTATTTATTGTTTATGTGTGTGACATTAGGCAAAGTTGCTCATAGCTGGTAAACGTGTAAGAGTAAATGGACCATGAACTGCAGCCAGAGGATGATGAATGTGTCTGCACTGCTCTGCTCGCTGGCATATTTCATTCTGACAGTAGACTTAACTTTGGCTTTCCGGGCATATCAAGACATGGAATTTACATTTCTGTTACCTGCCGGCCGCACTGAGTGTTTTTACCAAACCACCATGATGAACAACTCCATTGAGGTTGAATACCAGGTAAGTGTAAGTTTCTCAGTCACTGCCTTTTCCACAGTGAAGTTTTGAATAGTGTGTGGATCGTGTCTAAGTCGACAACAAAGAAGAAAAGGCTACGGACTTTGATCTTTCATACAGAGAGAAGATAAGGCACCTTATCTCTCGTGTTGGAGACACAAACGAATCTGCATGTTGCTGTTGGGATGTTTTCATTTTATTTCAAAACAATCTTCAACAAGCACAAACACACAAGATCACATGATGTCCACAAACTGCTTCGGTCCTGTACGGTTCACAGTCCTGATGCAAAACTGAACTATGGCGCGATTACTGAGCACAATATTGCACACTATTCATCATAAAATAAAATACAGGCTAAGTTAGGGTGATGTGGTGTATGCTGCTGTCTGAACAATCAGGGCTTTAATTTGATGATAACTGTGAATAATTATTCCACATGCTTTCTGTGCCTTTCTTGTATTATCAAAACGTTTATTTAAACCAGGAAGGTCTAACTGAGATGAACAATCTCGTTTTGTCATCCCCCGCCTTGACTGCTGCAACACCCTGCCAACAGGCCTCCCGACCTGAGCCGTGAAAGCGGATCCAGATGGTCCAGAACACGGCGGCCCAAAAGGGCACACACCTCTGTTCATTGAGCTCCACTGGCTACCCTTAGCCGCCTCTATCAAATTCAAATTACTGATGCTAGCCTACAAAGCTTTATGGATCTGCTCCCGCCTAGGCTTATGTTACCCAAAGGATTGTCACCCCACACCAAGCGCTACTAGCATCTGTCCTGGCACTTACCCTACCCACCTCGGCACTCACACCCTCTATCAGTCCACTGTTCCTATCTAGTGGAGCTCTTTCCAAGACTACCTCTATGTAGCTTATTACTCTTTTGTAAGTCGCTTTGGACAAAAGTGTCTGCTAAATGTAAATGTTCAGATGTTCAAATCCATCAGGGTGACAGGGAGACAAATAAGACATAATGTAGGACCCCGAGTACGGAGGTAATCAAACCAGGATTGTGGCCGCGATGAGTAAGGGTTTTATTTGAAATAAAGCAGTCAAGTATATGTGAACAACAGTGAGAGGATGCTTGAGTGCACATGTGTGCAAACATAATCAAGCAACGATGTGAAAGTGTCAGGAACAAGACTCTCTTCACAAGATCTGATGTGAATTCAAACCTAAATAAATATCATCAGGTTTCACTCACTCATCTTATACCGCTTTATCTTCCACATGAGGGTTGCTGGTGCCAATCCCAGCTGACATAGGGCGAATGGCGGGGTACACAATGGACCTGTAACCAGACCATCTATTTAGAGTGTCCTAATTTGCCTAATCCCCAACTCTGCATGTTTTTGGACTGCGGGAGGAAACCGGAGAACCCAGAGAAAACCCAGGGCCTGTCCCGACCGCAAACCCGGGTCTTCTTGCTGCAAAGACAAGAGTGTTAATCACTACTTCAGCCTGTTTTATTTTTATTTTTATCCTGTCTATGTCACTCTCCAACAGGTGATAGCTGGATCTGGTCTGGACGTTGGCTTTGTCCTCGTCTCACCCGGTGGACACCTGCTGGTCTCTGACTTCAGGAGATCTGATGGCATCCATAAGTGGGTCACCTAAGTGCTTTCCAACAACCGCCTCCTTTTCATGTGATGCTCAGTCCCTGTGTTAGGCCTACTCTGTATTTGCATTGAAACCAAACATCCACAAAGTGGAAGAAACAAGAGATTATTATTATTTTATGTTGTGTATTAATAAGTTAATTTGATTTTTTTCTGCAGGGTGTCTCCCACAGATGATGGAGACTACCGGCTGTGTTTCGACAACAGCTTCAGCACACTGTCAGAGAAGATTGTGTTCTTTGGGCTCTTCATTAGGCCTGATAGTCAAAGCAGTGCAGACAGACAAGACGGATGGACAGACATGGCCACAGTGACAGAGGGTATGGTGGAGTACAAACTGGAGGACATCAGGGTGAGACGGAAACAGAAAGCTCCAAACCTGCACTTGTCATGATTCCTCTCTTAACGCCGCTGCTTTTTTCTTCCTCTTCCAGGTGAGTGTAGACTCTGTGTACAAGCACCTGGAGAGGAGTCGTCAGGTCCTGACTGTGCTGCGGGCCTTTGAGGCGAGGGACCGGTATCTACTGGAGGACAATCTGTGGCGAGTGTCTTTCTGGTCCTGCATCAACCTGCTCGTCATGCTCGCCGTCGCTGCCACGCAAATCTACACCCTGCGAAGCCTGTTTGACAACGTCAACCGGGTTCACACCTAGTGCTTGCAGAGCATTCAGTTTTTATTGACTTTTTAGAAGGATAGTTGACATCGTTTAGAAAATTAGGGAGACGCTTAAATAACAACCAAAGAGCGGTTGCTTTAATGTTTAGTGCTGTAACACATACACAATAAATATAGCACTCGTATTCATTAATGTCATCGGCAAAGCTGTAAAACCGAAGCTCTTCTTACTGTATTTTTGTTTTTATTGAATTAAAAATATTACATCAACATTATCAGGATCTATCTACGTATCTAACAGAGCAGCTCTATTACAAGCATCACCAACTAACTGTTTTTTACACCAAGTTTTTATTTACTTTAAGTAACTAAGCTTAAAAAAAAATAAGTAAAAGTTAAGCAATATCCCTGATCAGTTTCTCCACGTGGAGATAAATAGGCACAACACTAGTTTTAAAGCTTCAGTAATTCATAAGGTTAGCTTGTGTGGGCCTGCACAGCTTTGTTTTTTTTTTGGCTGAACAGAAATGAAGACGTGGTTCTCCTCACATCCCGCTGTTGTCGTAGACTGGAGTCGTTTCGTGTCCACTGCAGACGGGTCGAGGTCACCACTGGTTTCGACGGGGAGCCGGGCGCCTGTTCAGGGACAATCAACAATGTTAATCTCTTGATTATGTGACACACACTCTGACAGGAAACACTGAGGGCCAGTCATGGCAGAGCGATGGACTTCATGAAAAGATGATCTCTGTGAAAGGTTTTTACAGAGATCATCCTCCTAGCGACTCCTACTACTGTACAGACTACAGTAACTCAAAAAATAAATATTTTTATACTTAAAAGGAGTAAACTACTATAAAATAATCTCACTTATCTCACGTAATGTAAAGCCACATTATGTAATAACATCATGTTTTGTAATATGTGTTCACTTAATTGTGTAGTAACAGCACATTGTGTAATATTCTGCTGCAAGAATCCTCAACGCAATGTGTAATAATAAGTCATTACATGTTGCGGGTAAAAATAACTTGGCGCATTATGTAATTACCCACTAAAAAAACCCACAACACAAGAATTCTATTTTAAGTATACTCAAACAACCCTCATGACTTTAAATGTATTTTAGAAATGATTAGTTGATAGGAAGTTTAATTTATCAAAACTACCTGAAAAAGCGTTTTATTCCATCTATGGCCAGTTAAACATATTAACTAAATATAGAAAAAGAAACATGAAATCAAATAATGATATTAACTGGTAATAAAATGGGTATAGATAAAGGGCATCCACAATATTACATTTTAATCAATAAAGGTGAGATAGGAACTAAGAACTACCACATTATATTATTCAAAAGGCAACAAGATGTTAGACTTCACCCCAGTCACACAACAAGTCACAAATCACTCTGTTGGTCATATTGGTGAGTGTGGAAACACAAACAGACAGACACACAAACAGAAAGACATAAGGACGACATAAATGTCATTTTTTGTCACATTTTGGACGACATACTAACCTATGACTTTTTTGTCACATTTTGGACGCCATACTAACCTATGACTTTTTTGTCACATTTTGGACGACATACTAACCTATGACTTTTTTCTCACATTTTGGTCGACATACTAACCTATGACATTTTTGTCACATTTTGGACGGCATACTAACCCATGACTTTTTTGTCACATTTTGGACGACATACTAACCTATGACTTTTTTGTCACATTTTGGACGACATACTAACCTATGACTTTTTTGTCACATTTTGGACGCCATACTAACTTATGACTTTTTTGTCATATTTTGGACGACATAGTAACCTATGACTTTTTTGTCATATTTTGGACGACATACTAACCTATGACTTTTTTGTCACATTTTGGACGACATACTAACCTATGACTTTTTTGTCACATTTTGGACGACATACTAACCTTTGACTTTTTTGTCACATTTTGGACGACATACTAACCTATGACTTTTTTGTCATATTTTGGTCGACATACTAACCTATGACTTTTTTGTCACATTTTGAGGCGACATACTAACCTATGACTTTTTTGTCACATTTTGGACGACATACTAACCTATGACTTTTTTGTCATATTTTGGACGACATACAAACCTATGACTTTTTTGTCATATTTTGGACGACATACTAACCTATGACTTTTGTGTCACATTTTGGACGGCATACTAACCTATGACTTTTTTGTCACATTTTGGTCGACATACTAACCTATGACTTTTTTGTCACATTTTGGTCGACATACTAACCTATGACTTTTTTGTCATATTTTGGACAACATACTAACCTATGACTTTTTTGTCATATTTTGGATGACATACTAACCTATGACTTTTTTGTCATATTTTGGACGACATACTAACCTATGACTTTTTTGTCAGATTTTGGTCGACATACTAACCTATGACTTTTTTGTCAGATTTTGGACGACATACTAACCTATGACTTTTTTGTCACATTTTGGACGACATACTAACCTATGACTTTTTTGTCATATTTTGGACGACATACTAACCTATGACTTTTTTGTCACATTTTGGTCAACATACTAACCTATGACTTTTTTGTCATATTTTGGACGACATACTAACCTATGACTTTTTTGTCATATTTTGGACGACATACTAACCTATGACTTTTTTGTCATATTTTGGACGACATACTAACCTATGACTTTTTTGTCATATTTTGGACGACATACTAACTTATGACTTTTTTGTCACATTTTGGACGACATACTAAAGCATGACATTTCTGTCACATTTGGACGACATACTAACCCATGACTTTTTTGTCACATTTTGGACGCCATACTAACCTATGACTTTTTTGTCACATTTTGGACGACATACTAACCTATGACTTTTTTGTCACATTTTGGTCGACATACTAACCTATGACTTTTTTGTCACATTTTGGACGACATACTAACCCATGACTTTTTAGTCACATTTTGGACGACATACTAACCTATGACTTTTTGTCATATTTTGGACGACATACTAACCTATGACTTTTTTGTCACATTTTGGTCAACATACTAACCTATGACTTTTTTGTCATATTTTGGACGACATACTAACCTATGACTTTTTTGTCATATTTTGGACGACATACTAACCTATGACTTTTTTGTCATATTTTGGACGACATACTAACTTATGACTTTTTTGTCACATTTTGGACGACATACTAAAGCATGACATTTCTGTCACATTTGGACGACATACTAACCCATGACTTTTTTGTCATATTTTGGACGACATACTAACTTATGACTTTTTAGTCACATTTTGGACGACATACTAACCTATTACTTTTTTGTCACATTTTGGACGCCATACTAACCTATGACTTTTTTGTCACATTTTGGACGACATACTAACCTATGACTTTTTTGTCACATTTTGGTCGACATACTAACCTATGACATTTTTGTCACATTTTGGACGGCATACTAACCTATGACTTTTTTGTCACATTTTGGACGACATACTAACCTATGACTTTTTTGTCACATTTTGGACGACATACTAACTGATGACTTTTTTGTCATATTTTGGACGACATAGTAACCTATGACTTTTTTGTCACATTTTGGACGACATACTAACCTATGACTTTTTTGTCATATTTTGGACAACATACTAACCTATGACTTTTTTGTCATATTTTGGATGACATACTAACCTATGACTTTTTTGTCATATTTTGGACGACATACTAACCTATGACTTTTTTGTCACATTTTGGACGACATACTAACTTATGACTTTTTTGTCATATTTTGGACGACATAGTAACCTATGACTTTTTTGTCACATTTTGGACGACATACTAACCTATGACCTTTTTGTCACATTTTGGACGACATACTAAAGCATGACATTTCTGTCACATTTTGGACGGCATACTAACCTATGACTTTTTAGTCACATTTTGGACGACATACTAAAGCCTGACATTTCTGTCACATTTTGGACGACATACTAAAGCATGAAATTTCTGTCACATTTTGGACGACATACTAACCTATGACTTTTTTGTAATATTTTGGACGACATACTAACCTATGACTTTTTTGTAATATTTTGGACGACATACTAACCAATGACTTTTTTGTCATATTTTGGACGACATACTAACTTATGACATTTTTTTCAAATTTTGGACGACATACTAAAGCATGACATTTCTGTCACATTTGGACGACATACTAACCCATGACTTTTTTGTCATATTTTGGACGACATACTAACTTATGACTTTTTAGTCACATTTTGGACGACATACTAACCCATGACTTTTTAGTCACATTTTGGACGACATACTAACCTATGACTTTTTGTCATATTTTGGACGACATACTAACCTATGACTTTTTTGTCATATTTTGGACGACACACTAACATATGACTTTTTTGTCACATTTTGGACGACATACTAAAGCATGACATTTCTGTCACATTTTGGACGACATACTAACCTATGACTTTTTTGTCATATTTTGGACGACATACTAACCTATGACTTTTTTGTCACATTTTGGTCGACATACTAACCTATGACTTTTTTATCATATTTTGGACGACATACTAACCTATGACTTTTTTGTCATATTTTGGATGACATACTAACCTATGACTTTTTTGTCATATTTTGGACGACATACTAACCTATGACTTTTTTGTCAGATTTTGGTCGACATACTAACCTATGACTTTTTTGTCACATTTTGGACGACATACTAACCTATGACTTTTTTGTCACATTTTGGACGACATACTAACCTATGACTTTTTTGTCATATTTTGGACGACATACTAACTTATGACTTTTTTGTCACATTTTGGACGACATACTAAAGCATGACATTTCTGTCACATTTGGACGACATACTAACCCATGACTTTTTTGTCATATTTTGGACGACATACTAATTTATGACTTTTTAGTCACATTTTGGACGACATACTAACCTATTACTTTTTTGTCACATTTTGGACGCCATACTAACCTATGACTTTTTTGTCACATTTTGGACGACATACTAACCTATGACTTTTTTGTCACATTTTGGTCGACATACTAACCTATGACATTTTTGTCACATTTTGGACGGCATACTAACCTATGACTTTTTTGTCACATTTTGGACGACATACTAACCTATGACTTTTTTGTCACATTTTGGACGCCATACTAACTTATGACTTTTTTGTCATATTTTGGACGACATAGTAACCTATGACTTTTTTGTCACATTTTGGACGACATACTAACCTATGACTTTTTTGTCACATTTTGGACGACATACTAACCTATGACTTTTTTGTCATATTTTGGACGACATACTAACCTATGACTTTTTTGTCACATTTTGGTCAACATACTAACCTATGACTTTTTTGTCATATTTTGGACGACATACTAACCTATGACTTTTTTGTCATATTTTGGACGACATACTAACCTATGACTTTTTTGTCATATTTTGGACGACATACTAACTTATGACTTTTTTGTCACATTTTGGACAACATACTAAAGCATGACATTTCTGTCACATTTGGACGACATACTAACCCATGACTTTTTTGTCATATTTTGGACGACATACTAACTTATGACTTTTTAGTCACATTTTGGACGACATACTAACCTATTACTTTTTTGTCACATTTTGGACGCCATACTAACCTATGACTTTTTTGTCACATTTTGGACGACATACTAACCTATGACTTTTTTGTCACATTTTGGTCGACATACTAACCTATGACATTTTTGTCACATTTTGGACGGCATACTAACCTATGACTTTTTTGTCACATTTTGGACGACATACTAACCTATGACTTTTTTGTCACATTTTGGACGACATACTAACTTATGACTTTTTTGTCACATTTTGGACGACATACTAACTTATGACTTTTTTGTCATATTTTGGACGACATAGTAACCTATGACTTTTTTGTCACATTTTGGACGACATACTAAAGCATGACATTTCTGTCACATTTGGACGACATACTAAAGCATGACATTTCTGTCACATTTTGGACGGCATACTAACTTATGACTTTTTAGTCACATTTTGGACGACATACTAACCTATTACTTTTTTGTCACATTTTGGACGACATACTAACCTATTACTTTTTTGTCACATTTTGGACGACATACTAACCTATGACTTTTTTGTCACATTTTGGTCGACATACTAACCTATGACATTTTTGTCACATTTTGGACGGCATACTAACCTATGACTTTTTTGTCACATTTTGGACGACATACTAACCTATGACTTTTTTGTCACATTTTGGACGACATACTAACTTATGACTTTTTTGTCACATTTTGGACGACATACTAACTTATGACTTTTTTGTCATATTTTGGACGACAGTAACCTATGACTTTTTTGTCACATTTTGGACGACATACTAAAGCATGACATTTCTGTCACATTTGGACAACATACTAAAGCATGACATTTCTGTCACATTTTGGACGGCATACTAACTTATGACTTTTTAGTCACATTTTGGACGACATACTAACCTATTACTTTTTTGTCACATTTTGGACGCCATACTAACCTATGACTTTTTTGTCACATTTTGGACGACATACTAACCTATGACTTTTTTGTCACATTTTGGTCGACATACTAACCTATGACATTTTTGTCACATTTTGGACGGCATACTAACCTATGACTTTTTTGTCACATTTTGGTCGACATACTAACCTATGACTTTTTTATCATATTTTGGACGACATACTAACCTATGACTTTTTTGTCATATTTTGGATGACATACTAACCTATGACTTTTTTGTCATATTTTGGACGACATACTAACCTATGACTTTTTTGTCAGATTTTGGTCGACATACTAACCTATGACTTTTTTGTCACATTTTGGACGACATACTAACCTATGACTTTTTTGTCACATTTTGGACGACATACTAACCTATGACTTTTTTGTCATATTTTGGACGACATACTAACCTATGACTTTTTTGTCATATTTTGGACGACATACTAACCTATGACTTTTTTGTCATATTTTGGACGACATACTAACTTATGACTTTTTTGTCACATTTTGGACGACATACTAAAGCATGACATTTCTGTCACATTTGGACGACATACTAACCCATGACTTTTTTGTCATATTTTGGACGACATACTAATTTATGACTTTTTAGTCACATTTTGGACGACATACTAACCTATTACTTTTTTGTCACATTTTGGACGCCATACTAACCTATGACTTTTTTGTCACATTTTGGACGACATACTAACCTATGACTTTTTTGTCACATTTTGGTCGACATACTAACCTATGACATTTTTGTCACATTTTGGACGGCATACTGACCTATGACTTTTTTGTCACATTTTGGACGACATACTAACCTATGACTTTTTTGTCACATTTTGGACGCCATACTAACTTATGACTTTTTTGTCATATTTTGGACGACATAGTAACCTATGACTTTTTTGTCACATTTTGGACGACATAGTAACCTATGACTTTTTTGTCACATTTTGGACGACATACTAACCTATGACTTTTTTGTCATATTTTGGACGACATACTAACCTATGACTTTTTTGTCACATTTTGGTCAACATACTAACCTATGACTTTTTTGTCATATTTTGGACGACATACTAACCTATGACTTTTTTGTCATATTTTGGACGACATACTAACCTATGACTTTTTTGTCATATTTTGGACGACATACTAACTTATGACTTTTTTGTCACATTTTGGACGACATACTAAAGCATGACATTTCTGTCACATTTGGACGACATACTAACCCATGACTTTTTTGTCATATTTTGGACGACATACTAATTTATGACTTTTTAGTCACATTTTGGACGACATACTAACCTATTACTTTTTTGTCACATTTTGGACGCCATACTAACCTATGACTTTTTTGTCACATTTTGGACGACATACTAACCTATGACTTTTTTGTCACATTTTGGTCGACATACTAACCTATGACATTTTTGTCACATTTTGGACGGCATACTAACCTATGACTTTTTTGTCACATTTTGGACGACATACTAACCTATGACTTTTTTGTCACATTTTGGACGCCATACTAACTTATGACTTTTTTGTCATATTTTGGACGACATAGTAACCTATGACTTTTTTGTCACATTTTGGACGACATACTAACCTATGACTTTTTTGTCACATTTTGGACGACATACTAACCTATGACTTTTTTGTCATATTTTGGACGACATACTAACCTATGACTTTTTTGTCACATTTTGGTCAACATACTAACCTATGACTTTTTTGTCATATTTTGGACGACATACTAACCTATGACTTTTTTGTCATATTTTGGACGACATACTAACCTATGACTTTTTTGTCATATTTTGGACGACATACTAACTTATGACTTTTTTGTCACATTTTGGACAACATACTAAAGCATGACATTTCTGTCACATTTGGACGACATACTAACCCATGACTTTTTTGTCATATTTTGGACGACATACTAACTTATGACTTTTTAGTCACATTTTGGACGACATACTAACCTATTACTTTTTTGTCACATTTTGGACGCCATACTAACCTATGACTTTTTTGTCACATTTTGGACGACATACTAACCTATGACTTTTTTGTCACATTTTGGTCGACATACTAACCTATGACATTTTTGTCACATTTTGGACGGCATACTAACCTATGACTTTTTTGTCACATTTTGGACGACATACTAACCTATGACTTTTTTGTCACATTTTGGACGACATACTAACTTATGACTTTTTTGTCACATTTTGGACAACATACTAACTTATGACTTTTTTGTCATATTTTGGACGACATAGTAACCTATGACTTTTTTGTCACATTTTGGACGACATACTAAAGCATGACATTTCTGTCACATTTGGACGACATACTAAAGCATGACATTTCTGTCACATTTTGGACGGCATACTAACTTATGACTTTTTAGTCACATTTTGGACGACATACTAACCTATTACTTTTTAGTCACATTTTGGACGCCATACTAACCTATGACTTTTTTGTCACATTTTGGACGACATACTAACCTATGACTTTTTTGTCACATTTTGGTCGACATACTAACCTATGACATTTTTGTCACATTTTGGACGGCATACTAACCTATGACTTTTTTGTCACATTTTGGACGACATACTAACCTATGACTTTTTTGTCACATTTTGGACGGCATACTAACTTATGACTTTTTTGTCATATTTTGGACGACATAGTAACCTATGACTTTTTTGTCACATTTTGGACGACATACTAACCTATGACTTTTTTGTCATATTTTGGACAACATACTAACCTATGACTTTTTTGTCATATTTTGGATGACATACTAACCTATGACTTTTTTGTCATATTTTGGACGACATACTAACCTATGACTTTTTTGTCACATTTTGGACGACATACTAACTTATGACTTTTTTGTCATATTTTGGACGACATAGTAACCTATGACTTTTTTGTCACATTTTGGACGACATACTAACCTATGACCTTTTTGTCATATTTTGGACGACATACTAACCTATGACTTTTTTGTCACATTTTGGACGACATACTAAAGCATGACATTTCTGTCACATTTTGGACGGCATACTAACCTATGACTTTTTAGTCACATTTTGGACGACATACTAAAGCCTGACATTTCTGTCACATTTTGGACGACATACTAAAGCATGAAATTTCTGTCACATTTTGGACGACATACTAACCTATGACTTTTTTGTCATACTTTGGACGACATACTAACCTATGACTTTTTTGTCACATTTTGGACGACATGCTAACCTATGACTTTTTTGTCACATTTTGGACGACATACTAACCTATGACTTCTTTGTCACATTTTGGTCGACATACTAACTTATGACTTTTTTATCATATTTTGGACGACATACTAACCTATGACTTTTTTGTCACATTTTGGACGACATACTAAAGCATGACATTTCTGTCACATTTGGACGACATACTAACCCATGACTTTTTAGTCACATTTTGGACGACATACTAACCTATGACCTAACCTATGACTTTTTTGTCACATTTTGGACAACATACTATCCTTTGACTTTTTTGTCACATTTTGGACGACATACTAACCTATGACTTTTTTGTCACATTTTGGACGACATACTAACCTATGACTTTTTTGTCATATTTTGGACGACATACTAACCTATGACTTTTTTGTCACATTTTGGTCGACATACTAACCTATGACTTTTTTATCACATTTTGGACGACATACTAACCTATGACTTTTTTGTCATTTTTTGGACGACATACTAACCTATGACTTTTTTGTCATATTTTGGACGACATACTAAAGCCTGACATTTCTGTCACATTTTGGACGACATACTAAAGCATGAAATTTCTGTCACATTTTGGACGACATACTAACCTATGACTTTTTTGTCATATTTTGGACGACATACTAACCTATGACTTTTTAGTCACATTTTGGACGACATGCTAACCTATGACTTTTTTGTCACATTTTGGACGACATACTAACCTATGACTTTTTTGTCACATTTTGGTCGACATACTAACTTATGACTTTTTTATCATATTTTGGACGACATACTAACCTATGACTTTTTTGTCACATTTTGGACGACATACTAAAGCATGACATTTCTGTCCCATTTGGACGACATACTAACCCATGACTTTTTAGTCACATTTTGGACGACATACTAACCTATGACTTTTTTGTCATATTTTGGACGACATACTAACCTATGACTTTTTTGTCATATTTTGGACGACATACTAACCTATGACTTTTTTGTCACATTTTGGTCGACATACTAACCTATGACTTTTTTATCACATTTTGGACGACATACTAACCTATGACTTTTTTTGTCACATTTTGGTCGACATACTAACTTATGACTTTTTTATCATATTTTGGACGACATACTAACCTATGACATTTCTGTCCCATTTGGACGACATACTAACCCATGACTTTTTAGTCACATTTTGGACGACATACTAACCTATGACTTTTTTGTCATATTTTGGACGACATACTAACCTATGACTTTTTTGTCATATTTTGGACGACATACTAACCTATGACTTTTTTGTCACATTTTGGTCGACATACTAACCTATGACTTTTTTATCACATTTTGGACGACATACTAACCTATGACTTTTTTGTCATATTTTGGACGACATACTAACCTATGACTTTTTTGTCATATTTTGGACGACATACTAACCTATGACTTTTTTGTCATTTTTTGGACGACATACTAACCTATGACTTTTTTGTCATATTTTGGACGACATACTAACCTATGACTTTTTTGTCATATTTTGGACGACATACTAACCTATGACTTTTTTGTCACATTTTGGTCAACATACTAACCTATGACTTTTTTATCATATTTTGGACGACATACTTACCTATGACATTTCTGTCACATTTGGACGACATACTAACCCATGACTTTTTAGTCACATTTTGGACGACATACTAACCTATGACTTTTTTGTCATATTTTGGATGACATACTTACCTATGACTTTTTTGTCATATTTTGGACGACATACTAACCTATGACTTTTTTGTCATATTTTGGACGACATACTCACCTATGACTTTTTTGTCATATTTTGGACGACATACTAACCTATGACTTTTTTGTCATATTTTCGACGACATACTAACCTATGACTTTTTAGTCACATTTTGGACGACATGCTAACCTATGACTTTTTTGTCATATTTTGGACGACATACTAACCTATGACTTTTTTGTCACAATTTGGTCAACATACTAACCTATGACTTTTTTATCATATTTTGGACGACATACTTACCTATGACATTTCTGTCACATTTGGACGACATACTAACCCATGACTTTTTAGTCACATTTTGGTCGACATACTAACCTATGACTTTTTTGTCATATTTTGGACGACATACTAACCTATGACTTTTTTGTCACATTTTGGTCGACATACTAACCTATGACTTTGTTGTCATATTTTGGACGACATACTAACCTATGAAATTTCTGTCACATTTTGGACGACATACTAACCTACGACTTTTTTGTCATATTTTGGACGACATACTAACCTATGACTTTTTAGTCACATTTTGGACGACATGCTAACCTATGACTTTTTTGTCACATTTTGGACGACATACTAACCTATGACTTTTTTGTCACATTTTGGTCGACATACTAACTTATGACTTTTTTATCATATTTTGGACGACATACTAACCTATGACTTTTTTGTCACATTTTGGACGACATACTAAAGCATGACATTTCTGTCACATTTGGACGACATACTAACCCATGACTTTTTAGTCACATTTTGGACGACATACTAACCTATGACTTTTTTGTCATATTTTGGACGACATACTAACCTATGACTTTTTTGTCATATTTTGGACGACATACTAACCTATGACTTTTTTGTCACATTTTGGTCGACATACTAACCTATGACTTTTTTATCACATTTTGGACGACATACTAACCTATGACTTTTTTGTCATATTTTGGACGACATACTAACCTATGACTTTTTTGTCATATTTTGGACGACATACTAACCTATGACTTTTTTGTCATTTTTTGGACGACATACTAACCTATGACTTTTTTGTCATATTTTGGACGACATACTAACCTATGACTTTTTTGTCATATTTTGGACGACATACTAACCTATGACTTTTTTGTCACATTTTGGTCAACATACTAACCTATGACTTTTTTATCATATTTTGGACGACATACTTACCTATGACATTTCTGTCACATTTGGACGACATACTAACCCATGACTTTTTAGTCACATTTTGGACGACATACTAACCCATGACTTTTTTGTCACATTTTGGACGACATACTAACCTATGACTTTTTTGTCATATTTTGGACGACATACTAACCTATGACTTTTTTGTCACATTTTGGACGACATACTAACCTATGACTTTTTTGTCACATTTTGGACGACATACTAACCTATGACTTTTTTGTCACATTTTGGACGACATACTAACCTATGACTTTTTTGTCACATTTTGGTCGACATACTAACCTATGACATTTTTGTCACATTTTGGACGGCATACTAACCTATGACTTTTTTGTCACATTTTAGACGACATACTAACCTATGACTTTTTTGTCACATTTTGGACGGCATACTAACCTATGACATTTTTGTCGACATACTAACCTATGACTTTTTTGTCACATTTTGGAAGCCATACTAACCTATGACATTTTTGTCACATTTTGGACGGCATACTAACCTATGACTTTTTTGTCACATTTTGGACGACATACTAACCTATGACTTTTTTGTCACATTTTAAAACTCAATTGAGCTGTCTATGGTGGGACTTGAACCCACAATTGCTGGTTTAGAAGGGTGATTGCTTATCCGTTAGGCCACTGCAGCATCTCTAACTTGGCCTTTTTTTCAAATAGTGGACAAAATATTAAAGTATGACTTTTTTGTCATATTTTGGACGACATACTAACCTATGACTTTTTTGTGACATTTTGGACAACATACTAAAATATGACATTTATGTCACATTTTGGACGACATACTAACCTATGACATTTTTGTCACATTTTGGACGACATACTAAAGCATAACATTTTTGTCACATTTTGGATGACATACTAACCTATGACTTTTTTGTGACATTTTGGACAACATACTAAAATATGACTTTTTTGTCACATTTTGGACGGCATACTAACCTATGACTTTTTTGTCACATTTTGGACGACATACTAACCTATGACTTTTTTGTCACATTTTGGACGACATACTAACCTATGACTTTTTTGTCACATTTTGGTCGACATACTAACCTATGACTTTTTTGTCACATTTTGGACGACATACTAACCTATGACTTTTTTGTCACATTTTGGTCGACATACTAACCTATGACATTTTTGTCACATTTTGGACGGCATACTAACCTATGACTTTTTTGTCACATTTTAGACGACATACTAACCTATGACTTTTTTGTCACATTTTGGACGGCATACTAACCTATGACATTTTTGTCGACATACTAACCTATGACTTTTTTGTCACATTTTGGAAGCCATACTACCCTATGACATTTTTGTCACATTTTGGACGGCATACTAACCTATGACTTTTTTGTCACATTTTGGACGACATACTAACCTATGACTTTTTTGTCACATTTTGGACGACATACTAACCTATGACTTTTTTGTCACATTTTGGACGACATACTAACCTATGACTTTTTTGTCACATTTTGGTCGACATACTAACCTATGACATTTTTGTCACATTTTGGACGGCATACTAACCTATGACTTTTTTGTCACATTTTAGACGACATACTAACCTATGACTTTTTTGTCACATTTTGGACGGCATACTAACCTATGACATTTTTGTCGACATACTAACCTATGACTTTTTTGTCACATTTTGGAAGCCATACTAACCTATGACATTTTTGTCACATTTTGGACGGCATACTAACCTATGACTTTTTTGTCACATTTTGGACGACATACTAACCTATGACTTTTTTGTCACATTTTAAAACTCAATTGAGCTGTCTATGGTGGGACTTGAACCCACAATTGCTGGTTTAGAAGGGTGATTGCTTATCCGTTAGGCCACTGCAGCATCTCTAACTTGGCCTTTTTTTCAAATAGTGGACAAAATATTAAAGTATGACTTTTTTGTCATATTTTGGACGACATACTAACCTATGACTTTTTTGTGACATTTTGGACAACATACTAAAATATGACATTTATGTCACATTTTGGACGACATACTAACCTATGACATTTTTGTCACATTTTGGACGACATACTAAAGCATAACATTTTTGTCACATTTTGGATGACATACTAACCTATGACTTTTTTGTGACATTTTGGACAACATACTAAAATATGACTTTTTTGTCACATTTTGGACGGCATACTAACCTATGACTTTTTTGTCACATTTTGGACGACATACTAACCTATGACTTTTTTGTCACATTTTGGACAACATACTAAAGTATGACATTTTTGTCACATTTTGAACGGCATACTAACCTATGACTTTTCTGTCACATTTTGGACGACATACTAACCTATGACTTTTTTGTCACATTTTGGACGACATACTAACCTATGACTTTTTTGTCACATTTTGGTCGACATACTAACCTATGACTTTTTTGTCACATTTTGGACGACATACTAACCTATGACTTTTTTGTCACATTTTGGTCGACATACTAACCTATGACATTTTTGTCACATTTTGGACGGCATACTAACCTATGACTTTTTTGTCACATTTTAGACGACATACTAACCTATGACTTTTTTGTCACATTTTGGACGGCATACTAACCTATGACATTTTTGTCGACATACTAACCTATGACTTTTTTGTCACATTTTGGAAGCCATACTACCCTATGACATTTTTGTCACATTTTGGACGACATACTAACCTATGACTTTTTTGTCACATTTTGGACGACATACTAACCTATGACTTTTTTGTCACATTTTAAAACTCAATTGAGCTGTCTATGGTGGGACTTGAACCCACAATTGCTGGTTTAGAAGGGTGATTGCTTATCCGTTAGGCCACTGCAGCATCTCTAACTTGGCCTTTTTTTCAAATAGTGGACAAAATATTAAAGTATGACTTTTTTGTCATATTTTGGACGACATACTAACCTATGACTTTTTTGTGACATTTTGGACAACATACTAAAATATGACATTTATGTCACATTTTGGACGACATACTAACCTATGACATTTTTGTCACATTTTGGACGACATACTAAAGCATAACATTTTTGTCACATTTTGGATGACATACTAACCTATGACTTTTTTGTGACATTTTGGACAACATACTAAAATATGACTTTTTTGTCACATTTTGGACGGCATACTAACCTATGACTTTTTTGTCACATTTTGGACGACATACTAAAGTATGACATTTTTGTCACATTTTGAACGGCATACTAACCTATGACTTTTCTGTCACATTTTGGACGACATACTAACCTATGACTTTTTTGTCACATTTTGGACGACATACTAACCTATGACATTTTTGTCACATTTTGGACGACATACTAAAGCATAACATTTTTGTCACATTTTGGATGACATACTAACCTATGACTTTTTTGTGACATTTTGGACAACATACTAAAATATGACTTTTTTGTCACATTTTGGACGGCATACTAACCTATGACTTTTTTGTCACATTTTGGACGACATACTAACCTATGACTTTTCTGTCACATTTTGGACGACATACTAAAATATGACTTTTTTGTCACATTTTGGACGACATCCTAACCTTTGACCTTGTCAAAATTTAGACGACATACTAACCTTTGACTTTGTCACATTTTGGACGACATACTAACCTATGACTTTTTGTCACATTTTGGACGACATACTAACCTATGACTTTTTTGTCACATTTTAAAACTCAATTGAGCTGTCTATGGTGGGACTTGAACCCACAATTGCTGGTTTAGAAGGGTGATTGCTTATCCGTTAGGCCACTGCAGCATCTCTAACTTGGCCTTTTTTTCAAATAGTGGACAAAATATTAAAGTATGACTTTTTTGTCATATTTTGGACGACATACTAACCTATGACTTTTTTGTGACATTTTGGACAACATACTAAAATATGACATTTATGTCACATTTTGGACGACATACTAACCTATGACATTTTTGTCACATTTTGGACGACATACTAAAGCATAACATTTTTGTCACATTTTGGATGACATACTAACCTATGACTTTTTTGTGACATTTTGGACAACATACTAAAATATGACTTTTTTGTCACATTTTGGACGGCATACTAACCTATGACTTTTTTGTCACATTTTGGACGACATACTAACCTATGACTTTTTTGTCACATTTTGGACAACATACTAAAGTATGACATTTTTGTCACATTTTGAACGGCATACTAACCTATGACTTTTCTGTCACATTTTGGACGACATACTAACCTATGACTTTTTTGTCACATTTTGGACGACATACTAACCTATGACTTTTTTGTCACATTTTGGTCGACATACTAACCTATGACTTTTTTGTCACATTTTGGACGACATACTAACCTATGACTTTTTTGTCACATTTTGGTCGACATACTAACCTATGACATTTTTGTCACATTTTGGACGGCATACTAACCTATGACTTTTTTGTCACATTTTAGACGACATACTAACCTATGACTTTTTTGTCACATTTTGGACGGCATACTAACCTATGACATTTTTGTCGACATACTAACCTATGACTTTTTTGTCACATTTTGGAAGCCATACTACCCTATGACATTTTTGTCACATTTTGGACGACATACTAACCTATGACTTTTTTGTCACATTTTGGACGACATACTAACCTATGACTTTTTTGTCACATTTTAAAACTCAATTGAGCTGTCTATGGTGGGACTTGAACCCACAATTGCTGGTTTAGAAGGGTGATTGCTTATCCGTTAGGCCACTGCAGCATCTCTAACTTGGCCTTTTTTTCAAATAGTGGACAAAATATTAAAGTATGACTTTTTTGTCATATTTTGGACGACATACTAACCTATGACTTTTTTGTGACATTTTGGACAACATACTAAAATATGACATTTATGTCACATTTTGGACGACATACTAACCTATGACATTTTTGTCACATTTTGGACGACATACTAAAGCATAACATTTTTGTCACATTTTGGATGACATACTAACCTATGACTTTTTTGTGACATTTTGGACAACATACTAAAATATGACTTTTTTGTCACATTTTGGACGGCATACTAACCTATGACATTTTTGTCACATTTTGAACGGCATACTAACCTATGACTTTTCTGTCACATTTTGGACGACATACTAACCTATGACTTTTTTGTCACATTTTGGACGACATACTAACCTATGACATTTTTGTCACATTTTGGACGACATACTAAAGCATAACATTTTTGTCACATTTTGGACGACATACTAACCTATGACTTTTTTGTGACATTTTGGACAACATACTAAAATATGACTTTTTTGTCACATTTTGGACGGCATACTAACCTATGACTTTTTTGTCACATTTTGGACGACATACTAACCTATGACTTTTCTGTCACATTTTGGACGACATACTAAAATATGACTTTTTTGTCACATTTTGGACGACATCCTAACCTTTGACCTTGTCAAAATTTAGACGACATACTAACCTTTGACTTTGTCACATTTTGGACGACATACTAACCTATGACTTTTTGTCACATTTTGGACGACATCCTAACCTTTGACCTTGTCAAAATTTAGACGACATACTAACCTTTGACTTTGTCACATTTTGGACGACATACTAACAAGGTAATCAGAGGTGGCAGACTCGATGTTCAATTCCATGTCAGGGTCAAAATTCTCGGGCAACGAGTGCGTTGTGTGTGTACACACAAAGAGCGACCATAAACAATACTTCACTCCCACACTGTGAGATTAATTAATTATCACAAATTCTAGATAAATGCTAAACTATTACATAATGCAGCTTTACAGAGCCTATCAGTATCACAATGTCACATTTCCTGTAATTTAATTCAATACTATAAAACATGAATTATTTTTTATAGGCACCGACAACACAACAGCAACAAACCTGTTTCTGCAGGGAGAGAAATTTTACATGTGCACTAGAGAACAGTGGCCATTGTGTGAGCAATGTCTCTCTAAAGCAGGCAGCCTGCAAATAGAGGGTTGCCATAGGAACATGAGCTGGTTTATGTCAGTCTGTATTGGATAAGACATAAAGAGGCAGACAAGGAAAACACAGGAGGGTCTCTACAGAGATGCTATCTGAGAGCGAGCAAGAGTGGATCATCACACAGGACACAAGGAGACACCAACCACCAGAGCCAGTCCCTTTATTGTACACAACACCTCTTTATTTTTTCACCTTTTTGAATTAGTTCATTTTGTTTATTCAAATCAATGACTTGCTACAGCGGCACTTGACAGGGGTTTGCAAAACAAAAAGAGAAAGATTTTTTTTTCTTTCACAGGTTGGTTTCCAACCCCTTCCACCAGATCCACACAGGGGGAGGGAAAGAGGAAGGAGGAAGAGCACAAACTAATGTTTTACAGGGTGGTTACAATCTGAGCTTCTCAAGGTCAGGCTGCAGTGACAGGCATGAGAAAAAAAAAAGAAAAATTGGGCAGTAATAATTTTTATAATTTATTTTATAAAACCTTGTGTAGCATAGGTCTGTGAAAGATCAAATGAAATGGTTCTTCAGTCGTTTCAAATTCTGAGTTTGTTTCTCTAGCACTGTCACTGAAAGCTAGACCTGTGGATGCAGAGGAAGAATAAAAAAAGAGACACATTCTGTCTTAAGCATGTTCTTTTGAGAAATGTTTTTTTTCTCCTTTTGAGAAACGTCTAATAAAGTTTCAATTGTCTGTGGCGAGAATGGTGCCACGTCTAGACAGCTTCTCAAGACAGGATGTGCCTCTGTACACCGCAACACCCGCCACCCGTTCACATCTACCGATCAAACCAAAAAATGTAAAACATCCAACCCAATGTCACTCCCCCCCCCCCGCCCCCGCCTGAGCAGTTTCACCCTCAACACCAACAAATGTTTAAGATTGGTTTGAAATGGTCAAACAAAAGAAAAGTTCTCATTATCAAAACATCACAACTGTGTATGTTGAGCCCCAAGTGCCCCCCAAAAACACATTCAGACAGTACTTAGAGCAGTAATCCCTGTAGCAGAATCTCAAAGAACAGTCCGGTAGAAGCTGAGGAGCACAGAGCTATACACAGCTGATACAACGGCAGCCAAGTCGTGAAGAGAAAGTACAAATGCCCTGGTTATAAATAATGCGGATCGTTTTCCCTACATCCAAAGCTATTAAAATGACAGTGTTAGTGCTTTCAATGATGACACGTACAGTTGTGTTGTGACATGTTGGCCGTTGATTAAATTATATTTCTATCATCATCATCATCATCATCATCATCATCCCTGCAGTTAAACGTAATACAAGTGCTAATTTCCCCCATATAGTCGACCTATATACAATTTTTTTTTTTAATTGACAACTGAGCCCAGAAAGAGATGAGCCACTTCCTTTAAGCCTCATACTATCCTGATAAAATTCACAGTTTTATTCTCTCGGAGAGAAAATCCTACTGTGTGTTCTCTGTATTATATGAATCAACAAATCAACAGGAATGAATAAAGTCTACATTTGAGTTCAACTGAGACTAAAGGGATTAAAATTCAAGGCGTTTACTACAGAAAAGCTTCCCTCAAAGTGCAGCCGTCCTTCAGCCGCTCCTGGGTTTTTTTGTGCATAGTGTTGTGGTAACGGACTACATCCTCCTCATTATGAGTGATTTGCTGTAAGGCTAGGTTGGTTCGAAGTGCTTGGATTATAATGGTCAATCTGGCCGACATCTTTCTTTTCACTGTTGAAGAAGATCTTACAGAGGGGAATCTGTAGCTACTCCATCAGTCTCACACCCTGTGTCTCCTCCTGTTTTGCTTTTGCTGTAATTAGGTTTTCATTTTTTTTTTTTAAAGCTACATTTATCAGGTCATTAAAAAAGGACGTTGTCACTCAAATAAAAATATAACAAGGGAGGAAAACGGAAACGCGATCATCACCTCCAAAAAGAAAACGGTGATGATGGGCTTTCGTTTTTCAGAATGAACTCGATTTAGAAATGAAAACCCAGTAAACAATAACAACCGGTTATGTGTGCATTACACAGTTATCTACACTTGGGCATGTGGGCCAATCTAAAAAGGTGGATGGAGGGGAGAGAAAAACCAGCCTATATCAGTTATTAAATTATTTGATGGGCTTCTATAAGGAATCTTGACAGAGGAAATAAAGCAGTTATTACAATAAAAAAAAAGCCCTTGGCCTGAATTTGATACACCGCCTCCTACAGATCGGAGCAAATGCATCTCACTGTATTGTATTATACAATTTCCACAGCAATCAAATATAATGTTCAAGTGGTAAAGGGCTTTCTTTCGTTCATGTGCACTGATAGAGACAGTATTAGCAGCTTATTAACATTGCTTGAATAGACATTATTACGGCTGGACAGTGCATATTTACACACCGCTATCAGTCAGCCCCTCCCCTCAAGCCACCACCTGACTGTGTGCAGATACACACACCCTCACAAAAACAACACACGCATAGGTGGGATTGGCCACGGGTCTAGTCTAGCAGGGAGGGCTCAGCAGGGCGGATAATGGTGGGCCGGTGAGAAGGAGCGCCGGGGGGTCTTCGGCTGCATCGGGGAGAGAAGATACAGAACAGAGACTGAGATGTAGTCACAAAGAGACAGTGGAGAAACTACAACAACCCAACAGCATGAAAACAGGGAAGATGAGAGAGAGACAACCTAACAACCAAGGGTGAAAAGAGACTGAACGCAAAGAAATGATATGGAATGTGAGTGGAGTGGAGTGGAGTGTGAGGAATGACAAGCGGTCCCTGTGACTCTCGAAAGAAAGAGGGTGAGGAAACAAAAACTTCACAAGCAAACACACTGGTCATCACATCATGTAGCAAAGTCATACCTGGGTACGCCGGGTGGGATGCGAGCTGGCCGGGAGGGGATCTGAGGCGGTGCGCTGAAGGGATCCATACTGCTGTTGTACGCATTTATGGGCGGGCCTGGGCGAGAGGGGATTGGAGGTGCTCCGAAGGCAGGAGAGGGGTTGAGTGGGGTTCCAAAGGCAGGGGAGGGGTTCATGGGTGGTCCTGGTGTTGGGCCCCGAACAGCGGGTGGACGGGAGGGAGGCGGGGCTGTTGCAGGGGTTGGCCTATGCTGAGAGGAAGGGCTGAGAGGAGAATATCATAATGTAAGTTTTATTTTCCATCATCACACAGTATTAATTCCCCCTGCAGACTGTAATATCTGACCGCTTTAATTTAGACGTGATAGAGAAGGCAAAAGCTTAGTCTAGTTTGGTATATAAAACATACTTGGAATTAAACTTCACGTGTCATCAGATTCAGTCACTTCCACCTGATGCTAAAAGACAGACCATTCAGTCAGTAATGACGGTCACTATGTGACACTGTGATCATTTGTGACGTGACAGACAGACATAACGGACTGGTGCTGTGATGACACTGGCCATCATTAATCAAATGTGCCGACAGCAAAAATAAGTGGGTGTAGCAGCTGAGAAAACCCTGCTGTGAACACCTGAAACGGTGTGTGATGTCATTTTGACATTGGCGAGAAATAAAGCGCAGCCAGCCTCTCTACTGCAGCCACACAGAAGAGATAGGACGTCTTTGGATAGGTTGGACCATCAATGTCTCAAACCCCACAAAAGACAACTTGTGGTAACTTCATCACTCCTCTTTCATTTTGCCATCTTGTTTTTTCACTTGCATGTGCAGACGGGTGCCGACAGCCCACATTTGTCAGATCTTTGGGCTGAAATTGTGCTTCAAACGTGTCGTGTGACTTCATCATAAAGTTAAAGCGAAGTGAACTAAATGCAAGTTACTGCATCTCTCTCACCTAGTTTCTGGTATCCAGGTGTCATTTACTGGTGGGGGTACTGGGGTTGAGATAGTGCTGGTGCTGATGTCACCGATAATGTGCAGCGCCTCCTTGAGGGCATGATACATGCGCAGCAATTCATCTCTACGCTGGGCCTGCTCAGCTGACTCCTCCATGAGACTGTTCTGATCCCCAGATGAGTAGAGGTAGGCCAGCAGCTCTGAGTGGATGAAATCCTTCGCCTAAATGGAAGTTTAGATCATAAAAAAAAACCCAGAAAGGGGCACTTTAAATTGGTTAAAAGAGAAACAATCACAAGGTTAATTCATTGTAAAATGCAGTTTAAAGAAGTGGAAACTAACGGCAACAGGAAATAAATCCTTAGCGCAGTTACAGAACTTGATCCTGAAATAAAATCTTGGCCAGGCGGCTGCTAAGTGGTCAATGGTGCAAATGTTGTGCGTGTGTGTGTGTGTGTGTGAGAGAGCATCAAGTGAGCTCATTAGAAAAATAAAAGCTGATAAATGGACAGTGGCCAAGTCACAGTGGACATGCATGACAAACTCTGTTATAATTAGTGCCTTCAAGCTGGTGATAGTGTGTTATATGAAAACAGCCAACGCTGCTACTAACTAAACAATATTCATCAAAGCTCTATGGAAATGACATTTAGACCTAATTAGAGAGCAGTTCATTTAATCTTAGTACGGTTCACTGGTTTATCACGTACCTTATTAGGGTGCTACACTGGCTGTATAAAGGCAACCGAACTGTTACAATGAAAAGCTTAAAGCATTCAAGGTCTATCCTCTATGCAAAAATTACTCACTTGCTTATTTGTCAGCACAGTCACACAAAGGTATTAAACCGAGAGGAAGTCAATTGAAGGATCAAGGATTCAGAACCTACAGAAAACTGTTGATGGCTGGAGCGTGCTGCAAAGGACTTACACTGTTGATCATGAGATGCATGATGGTCTTGGGTACGAGGTCTCTGATGGATTTGTTGATGATGCTGATGTACGAATCCACCAGGTTGCGGATGGTTTCCACCTGTCGCTCCAGCTGTGGGTCCATCGAGAAAGTGTCGGCGGGAGCAGCCTCTTCATTTTCCACCTGAAGAGACCACAAAAAGGCAACATGGCATAAATACACAGTAATCATACATACATACATACATCTTTGTATTTCATTTGTGTGGAAGTAGCAATGATGATTGCGGTCACAGAAACGGACAAAAAGTGCAAGGAAACACAAATTAGAGCCCAAATACCTGATCCTTCTCTGGATAAACTCCTGCCCTGAGGAAGGACGCTTTCCAGCTGTCAACGTCCTCTTGCGAATCACAAGCCAGTTCGACTTGTCGAAGATCTTTGTACACGTTCCTACATACATAAAACAACACGATTGTGTAGGCAAATCCAGGAGTGACCACAGTGAGTACACAAAGTTAAGGCTGTGTAATGTTCATTCACACAGGTCAAAATAACATAAGCCTGACCTTTGTTCAGTGTTGAAGATTCCAAAGACGTGCTTTGTGGACATAAAGCCTTTCTCAACATCTCTGAGCTTCAGATTATCCAAAGGCAGCATATACTTCTTTTCTTTTTCCTAACGTGAGGCACACAGAGGGAAAGTTTGACAGCAGACAAACAATAAAACCGAGAACCCAGGACAGAAAGAAGCTTTATCAAAGTTAACATTCATGTATATTTTGGTACTTGAGGGGGGAAAAAACAGCAGTTGGCTGCTCCGATACTTCAATGAGCAGATACAATGGAATGCATTTCCTCTATGTGGATGAACACCAAGTTGGTGGTGAGAAATATATGGTGACGAAGAAGTGGAGGAGGAGGTGGCGAGGGAGAAAAGGAGGAGCATGAGGGGGTTCTGGGGGGGGGGTGAGGGGGCGCCTGATTTCGCTGCTGAGCAAAGACATCTGGAAGCATTTACGTCTGCACTAACACAGAGAGCGACACAGGCCCAAACCGTTACATCACTCGCAGCTCCGCACAATCCCCCACCCCCACCACGAACACACACACACACACACACACACGCATACACAACACTGAACTGCACGTGCAAAGACAAACAATCAACCATGAACCTACATTTATCGAGTGTGTGCATAAACACGCACTCCTGAAGACATGACCAACTGCCCAAATACAAAACCATACAATAGTACAAGCACCTTCACACATGCACACTTGTATACAGACAGACACACACACACACACACACACAAAATCACACCCCCTCCGGCCCCCGTAACCCAGTACGATTTCCTGCAAATTCCAAAGTCAGATCCCGGCTGGAACATTTCAGCCCGCCTGCCACGTCAGTTTGCCTCCACCATCCTCCCTCTCTCGTCCTCTTATTCGGAAAAAGGTGGTCGACATAAATATACACTTTCCAGTTGGCGTATGAGCACGTCGAGCCCACTCAACCGGAGTTAGCAGCGATTTTGGAGTGATCTTCACATTTTGCCAAAGAATGGACATGACTGAGGCCTCAGGAAGAGGATCAAGCAGTGAGTATGGAAATTACAGTGCTCTTGATCATTGGAGGCAAATGTTTATTTTAGGTCATTCGGTCATTTAAATTTAGTCAAAAACTAAATAATCAGATCATTTGAAGTCACACTTGATGTCAGTGTACTTCCCTTAGTCAGAATGTTGCTCTCGAAAACGTCTATAACATAAAAGCTGAATTTGCTGAGTCTGCACTTAATTTCTCAAGAGGAAATGCACTCAAACCATATCTAGATTTTATGTGAGTCAGTTATATTTTCATGGTAAGCGGAAATTTAACAATACATGGTATGTTTAATAAGATAAAAATGTCTTGTGGTGTTTCAGACAGTATTGGTCCCGTTCCCATGTGTGCTGCCTTTTTTCATCTGCACGTGTATTTCACCGAGCTTAATGGCGTAATGTTTGCTGTCTGTGCCCTCTGTACTACTGTCCTAGGGTAGCGACCTTGCTGCTGCAATGACCTCTGGGTCCTTCCTCCTATCCGAGTCCTAACCCCCCCGTCTGCCCAGTGTTCAGACTACCTGTTCATCCGGCTACAGCTGAACAGTAGTCTGCACATTGGTTAGGCTGGGCTGGGACACACACTGCTCCGAACACTACTGGAGACGACACCACATCTTCACTTGCGATACTTAGTCTCTGTGCTGCTTTGTCATCATTTATTAGTTAGCCATATCCCAGTATAATAAAACATTGGAAGAAAAACTCCTCTTACCTCCTCATCTTTGTACCAAGACAAGGACTCAGCAGTCAGGACAAACCAGTACTCCTTGGAGCCTCCCTTCATGATGCTGATGTTGAGGGTCAGCCAGCCTTTTCTGATCACCTGTAGTGAGGCAAACATGTGGAAGAAAGCGGAGGGTGGTAGGGAAAGAGGGATACCAGGACAGACAGATTTATCAATCAGATTTATGCACTTGGAACATAAGGATTCTACATAGTGTTGCATTTTACTAACACTAATAAAATTCTACCTACTTACCTGCAAGGTCACTGATTTCTTTTCTCTTATCACACTTATCAAAAGATTAATCTCTTGTGTGTAATGTAACTTTAATATGAAGCATGCTTGCAGTGTGTGGATTAAATGTAAAACGTGATGAATAATGAGTATGGAGTTACCACAGGAAAGTGTTATATACTGTGAGCATTATGGGTAAGTGAATATAATTAGAACACTCATCTAGAAAATACAGATCTTTTTTCATTCTACAGAAAATGAATATTCTAAATCAACAAACAGGACCAGATGGCGTCCAGGCCAGGATAGCCCAAACAGAGCCAAACAAAGGGCGGCAGTAGTACGTTAGTGTCAATAGGTCAGTAAAAGCTAGTCTATGTAATGGCAGTTAAAAATCAAGGTTAGTGGGTTAATTGGACTTAGGCGATACCTGGGAAATATAAAATAAAAACAGTGATTGAGACAGACAGGTGTAAAGCAGGAGAAAAGATTCATGATGACATGAAATGCAGAGGCTAGTAGTCAAATGGAGTTAGAAGGATAACGTGCGGTGCTACAAATCTGAACAGCAAAGTAAAAAGTTAAAGCAGAGCGATGGAGGGGGAGGAAATATATAGCAGAGCAAGAGGCCGGGATAATTGAATCAATCTAAGGAGAATGAGACATGCCTTTTAGAGGAGCCCTCTGTGCTATTGTCTCACCATCTTTTTTTTTCAAATGCACTCACATGCACATCGAATAAAAAAGAGGGGAAACAATCTGTAAAAAGAGCACTCTTGAAGCCAAGTAAAGGTAAGTGGAAATGCCAGATTCAGATCTTTCTTCTGAATTCAACCCAGCAGAGGACTGGTGTGAGTAATGAAGAAATAAGTTCATTAACGGGAAAGTGCCAACACAAACGTGGGCGATGAAACAAGAGCATTGGAGCTAAACTAGTAGTTTACCTTGGTGAGGACAGAAATGTTATAGCAGACGTTTATGCTGGAATGCTTCTCTATCAGGTTGACAATTGTAATAAAATCTTTTTCTGTAATCGTAAGTGATGCTTGTGTTGATTTGGTGAATGAAAAAAAATGTTAAATCGACATTAAAATGATTGAATTGAGATAGACTTGCTGTAATTTGTTTGGATTGTGAGCAAAGAAAAAAGTCACCATAGGAAATTTTAATCAGCTCTATTTACAAAATGAACAAGTAGAGACCTGGTGACAAGGTTTACATATGAAAAAGACAGTGGATATTATTAGTGGATTTTTAACATGCATTTGAACTGAAAAAAAAGATAGAAATGAATGGAAATATCAAAGATTCCTAGAGTTATTTGTGTTGATGATTTTTATTTGATCATTTTGTTCCCGGTAATGTTTAGGATGATTCTCATAAGGCAAACTTTTGCATCACCATGCGTGAGGCAGCAGCAGGGGTATAAAACCAGAGACAGAGTCAGAACTGAAGCCGACGGTCGATGGTGGAAGATTTATCTCTGTGGTTTTTATCACAGAGATCCACACACACACATTACACTAAATGATGTACCATGGAGATAATTCATATCTTGTTGGAATAAAAATGTTAGTAGGAACACAGATGTGTACAATTGAAGACAATTAATGTCATATTAAAACAAGGAGATCAAATGTGCCAGATGTTAAACATCAGTTTGATCAGTCCAAATTACTGGTAGCTGATCAAACATCGGTATCATCAGTCTGGAGACTCTACCTTCTCCTCATGGACCTCTCCCAGTCCGACAAGCTGCAGAAGGGCAGAACAACTTATTATGGTGAAAGGTATTGATTCCTGTAATTGCAGGACTCAACTGTTTATCCTGTGATATCGCAGCAGTGTCTTTTCCACCCTCAACATATTGGTCGTCTGACCTTTGTGTGATGGCCTCAGTTCCTCAGCATGGCCTACCACTGCTGCCCCCCCTGGCAGGGTGCATTTAAAATCTGTGAGGTACTTACCAGAATTTCACCCTGCAGTTATAGGAAGGGGAGGGGGGGATTAAAGCAAAGGGGAGGGGGGCAGTATAAAATTAAAGTAAAAGAAATATGAGAGCAAGCAGGGAGAAATAAAGGGCAGATGGGAAAGAGGAGAGGGTGAAGAAGTGAAGGGCAACAGGTGGAGGGGGTTTGAAGAAATGGTGAGAATGAGAATGACAAGTTTGAAGGAGGGAAACAATAGAGGAAAAAGGAAATCCAACCAGAGAAAGACAGGTGATAAATGAGAGAGGGAGAGAAAGGAAAAAGAGAGAGAGAGCAAGAGAGTTACATGCAATTAGAATTACTTCAAGTATACCACAATTTGGTTATGTCATAGTTGCTGTTCAGTCGATAGGTGCAGGGTCCATGCACACTCTGATTTGCAATACAAAAGATGCATGTGAGTAAATGGTAAGGCCACAAACCAATCAACATTATTCTGAAATGAATAGCTGCCGTGCTCTAAAACAATCATGCCTGGGTCACATGCAAACAGCAATTAATAACAGCCATGTATACAAACACTTGTTTTAGAAAAAGTGGAGAAGCAAAGTCTTTGTTAGGTTCTTTAATGCCACTCTCCCCTCACTGGCTGCAGTGTCTAAAGCTCATGAGCAGCACTGTCTCTATTGAATAAAGACAGTATTAAAAATACACAGTAAAAGTATAAAAAAAAAAAGGTTCAAAATATCAGACTAAATGCAACAGAAAGGGAGAAGCACAATGTTAACTATGTTGGGGTCAAAAGACTTGCTATAGTCAGCGACTAAAATATTGTGCAGGGGAGTATCATTAACATGTAGGTCAGGACAGATTGTGGGCACTGAGCTAAATCACTGCTGGAGTCAGTTATTTTTGCATGGTTGATTAATAGGCTGGTAATGGGAGGCATCTGTCAAGGGAGATTAAATCTGGGATTGGTGAAAAGGCCAGAGCGGAGTGATTAAAGGTACCTGGTTGGGTATGGCCCTCTTCTTGTTTGCAGCTGTGTTCCTCTGCTGTGCGCTGTCATTACACAGAGATGGAGAGAAAAGACAAGACATATTGATGACAGTGACACCATGCAAAACAGCCCATTTAAAATATTCACACTCAATATTTGTGGGACATAGGTCATACAGTCTCTTATGTTTATAATCCGCTTGGGTGGAAATTCAAGGTTTCAGGTGTAATTGTAATATATTATAACACTACTTCACACATACATGACAGTGAGAGTGGACCGAGGAGGGGTCGGGACAACATGAAGGGTTCAAACGGTTTCTCTCAACAGAACTGCACACACAACCCTACAACCTTTCTGTCAGCCCACCTGTTGTTGCTGTACACTGGGGGGCTACCATCATCCAGCCTTCTGAAGTCAAGACTGCAAGTGATGTCATGAGAACCGTTAAACAGCCCTGGCTAAAGTAATCCACGTGCCATGCAGAGGCTCATCATTAACCCTCACACACACACGCACTCACACACACACACAGAGGGGTTTTCTTTTGTTCTCAGCCAATGGCATGACACTCAGTGGAGGGGAGCCTCTCCGAACTACATACTGCTGTAAAGTCAGCTAGAAACTCTAGACTGCGCAGACGTATAGCAAACAAAAAGTCAGTCCTCTGCAGTGTGCAAATGAGTTTTGAGTGAGTAACAGCAGCTTCAAGTGACTGCCGGAAAACATCAGCACTGCTCTGTCAATTGGTACAGTAAACATTCTTGCGAGGGAAAGTCAAACAGCCTGCAGCAGAAGGGAAGTTTATCTTTCAAGCAGTCACACATGCTTGATTGTTTGGAGGGGAAGTTGTATTACTGCATGCAGGGGGAAGAGGTGGGGAACAACTGCAACCTCGATCACTGTGGTATCCACCTCCTCGACAAGGAAACACATGCTCTGATGTGGCTGGATCACTAAACATAGCCCACTGACGCGCTGCAGTTTACTACATGTGGTTGATTGAAAGCTACACAAAGTGATGTGATTCATGATATTGATGCCTAAAAGATGCAGTATTAAAATTCTTCTCTCTTAAAAAAACCAGAGAATCATAAGTGTACTCCAGACACAGACAACATATCGTTAATCAGGGATCACAAAATCTCAGATGAGGGTCATGAGCAACAAGCTGTAAGTTGGCCTAGAAGAGGGAGGTAAGGGTGTACATACTTAGCAAAGCCAATGAAGTCTTCATGGTTGGTGTTGATGTAGGACAGCTCAATGTCAATCAGCAGCAGAACCTGAATTAGAGGCAGAAAATCACAATTAGGGTGGAGAAGTCTCGATTAAAACACCGCTTACAAAGTCTCCCTTCTGACATTTCACACTTGAGAACTGGAAAAATTGAACCATTACAGAGATTGAATCTGAAGCCAAATTTAAACATAGGGATGCAACATGTGCCAATCCAATATTATCAGTACTGTGAATTAAAAATAAAGCTGCAATATATCTAATGTAGCATATTGAAAACAGCTCACAATCTAGCAATGGACACCAAAAGCACTGGAATTGAACTGCAGGAGAACAGCAGATTTTATAGTGCTCAGTTCTGAATGTTAAGTAAAGCAGATGTGGTGACACATTATTCAAGATAACAGTAGATTTTCCCCATGTCCCAGCTTGTCACATTTCTAACTTCTAATCCTTAATAGTGTGAGACCATCATCATCTCAATGTAATATTGTAGTGGAGCTACATTTGAACGGAGGACATAAAAAAAAAAGATCAACAAAGACCTTACCGCAGCCCACCCTGTGTACCCGAGAACCCCTGGGCTGTTTAATCAACGTCCTAGCAACTGACCTGGTCCTTGGTCTTCCCTTCTCGTTCTCTGACGTAGGTGGTGACAATCCTCTCAGTCTCCTCTCGCAGTCTGGGGTAAGAGTTGAGCTGAAAAGCAACACAACACATGACTGCAGCGCTAAACATGGACACACAGACACACTTATATTTGAGCTTGAGCTTTATCGGACTTACCAAAAAGTATCAGAGAGAAACAGGTAAGAGAAGTAAGAATAAGTTAAGAACAAAGACAAAGGAAAGAGAATGTCAAGTGACACTTCAATGCCACACATACTACAACCCAATGCGTGCGCTCTTACACAGACACACAAATTCACACTTTTACTACCAATAAGTGATCGATCTACAGGGCGGTCAGCAGTACACTGTCAACCAGGGATGACTTCAACAAATGAATGTGGAGAGCTGCTTTTTCAAAGGGTCAAGATTAAGGGTTTATATTTTAGACAAAATGATAGATGTTTAAATTTGTAGGCATGACACACATTTTGAACCGTCATCTCCGGCTGATTGTAGCACCTTGATAATATTTGATATCAATGAAGACTGGATGAGAAAAGAGAAGTGAAGAAAAATGAGGTGAGGCAGAGGCAAACCCCAGATACGGAGGGAAAGACAGCTGCATTTTCAGTCATTTCATGGTGTGCAGTTCCTTTCCCTGTGCACCAGATGGCAGTGGAGCCCAGTTGCTATGGAAACACACAATTCTAGCTGCCACTGGGTCAGGAGACACCACTGGCTTCTCTCCCCCTCATATCATTCTCTTTCCAGCAGATAGCAGAGTGCAAGTCTGCCACATGGGTCAGTAAGGGAGTGAAGCCAAGCTCCGTTCTGCCCACACTGAGGAGGATCAGAGGAAGGTGCAATGTGGGGTTGGGAGGAAAAACAAGGGATGATGCTGAGGTCAAACACAGTGTGGGAGCTGACTGGTGGACATTTCAACTTGTGCTTCAAACATCAGACGTGACATGTAAATTGATGTTCGGTCTTAACAATATGGAGACGCAGGTATGGAACGATGGACACTTTTGAAACAGTGGGACACGGACGGTGTAGGGGGTTGGCAGAGACAGAGAAACGTAATTTAGAGAGAAATAATCCTTTGTGTTTCTATGATATAATCCCAGAGGGTGTATTCCGGGTTACCTTAACAGCACACTTCATGACGAGTGCGGTGAGTTCGCACACCACAAGGTCCACACATTTGAGGCTGGGCTCTTTGAGTTTGAGGATCTGCTTTTTGACTATCGCCTCAAAAGCCAGGTCAGGGGTGAAAAGCCCCGTTCTGAGGGGGTCATGGGATCAGATTTGCATTTGAAGGTGATAGACAGAGAAGAGGATAGAAAGACAATCAGAAAAGAGGGGAAAAAAGAGGACAGACAGGAAGGAGAAAGAGAGGAAATAAAGAGAGAAAAAGTCTTTGTTCAGTTAGTCATTTCTAGGTGTTAACAGACAAATCAAGCAGAGGAGAGGGACAAGCCACAGGTTTTTCACATCCTCATCCGTGACTAGCCATTTCTTCTGAAGTTAGGTCATTGTGGTAGAGATTGATAGCATCTGCAGCTGAGCCAAATATAAACAGATTGCACTCCTCCCCTTTATATTTTCCTAGCTATGAGTACAGAGCTGTGAGACCTGCAGCTTGTCCAGCAGACACCCGAGATGCTCAGACAGTTCGAGTCCCTGAAACATCTCATAACCATGATGTCACGTCAACCGTCACAACACTCCACAACACGACAGCGCTGCCTTCACACAGGGCATACGGGACTGGGCTGGGCTGAGGGCAAACTGCACAGAACATTTCTTTTTTATTTAATCCAAGAATTTAAGTGATGAGCGGAGATGTTGAAGAAAGCACCCAGCTAAGGTTCTCCACCAGCATACCCTTTGCCACACCCATGTTGTCCCTTGCCCTATGTCTCGGCTGGGTCGGGAGATGCTGGACACCTGCAGTACCTTGTGGGAACACTGCCTGAATGTGTTGATGAGCTCCTGAATGACCAGATCGATACATTTGAGACAGGGCGTTTTCAGCTTAACGATCTGCTTTTTCACGATGGCCTCAAACGCCAGGTCTGGAGTGAACAGGCCAGTTCTGAGGATTCACAGAGAAGACAGGCACAGCGACAGACAGATGGGACAGTTAACAAACACACAGATGATAAAGTACTCAAAAAGACAAACAAGAGACTAAAAAAAATGTTTATGGACAATGGGAAAGAAACTGAAAATTAACAAAATGACAGCCACAATATGGGGATTCAAGACAAAGCACCAAAGATGACCAGGTGTAAACAGCCAGAAATTAAATGTGACAGAACAGTGTCAATGAGGAACATGTGACAACAAAAACACAGTGGACAGAGATAGATATAATGCAATACCGTATAATACTTAAATGCTTAGCAGACAGAAACAGAAAAGGAGTGGGTGGAAGAACAGAGAGGGGAAAATAGGATAGAGAAAATCACGTAGAGCAGCGACACTTGAGGCAAGGCTTGATTAAAATACATGAATTATAGTAGAATTAACGCTTTGATGAGGGGAGAAAGGAAAAGCATTTGAGCGCAGGATCCATTACAACAGAATACAGGTGTCTATCGAGTTCTGGGGTGTCACTTTGTCTCTGTTCCACTTGCCTGACACCATGGACGTTCTTGATTGCATGACTGATCTCTCGCCTTAGCTCCTTCTCATCAAACACAATCTGAGGGACAGGGGAGAAAGGATAAAAAATTAGTTTAGCAACCCAAAAGTTTTACCACACCAAAAACAACATTTTACTATGTCACTACTCTTCATGGCACACAAACCTTGACGAGTTCAAAAGGGAAGCGTTCATGGAAGATGCGGTTGATCTTGGCACCACCCGAAAGCTCGTTGGTGTCCACCTGGTCCCCAGAGCCTTCAATGCGTTTCTCAAAGTCTACTCCGAACTGCTGCACCATCCTGATAAGGGTGGAGCAAAAGAGAGATGAGGCCATTGTTTAGCTACAGCAAGTGCCTTCCTTTTAAATCCATGCCAAAAAAGTGCTCTTTTTAAAAGCAGCTTTCATCAGAGAAGTGATTAGTCAAATTCAAGATATTTCAACTCAGCTCAACATTTTTTTTATTGAATTGTTTTAACTGTTTAACTGAATTATAATAACTGTATAATGTATTGTATTGCTGTATTGCATTATCATAACAGCCAACACCAAAATGGCTGCCAAGTTCTTCACCCACAACGAACTGACTGTAGATACTACATGCTTCATATGTTGACTTTTCAGAATGACTCACTGTAACAAGGCCTTGGTCTTGCGTGTCGGGTCATCGGGACGGAAGTTCTTGTACTCCTCCACCTCCTTCTCCAGGGAGAGGAGCTGACTCTGCAGCTTGCTGCGCAGACCAGGAAGTGTGTCTCTGATGTGGTTGGTCAATTGCTAGACACAGAAAAAGGAAGTACAATTATTGCAAAGAATTGGTGACATGGAAAGAAGAATTGCATACTTTACGATTTCACAAAAAAAAAAAAAAGCTGGTAGCAGACCTGGTTGAGTGACTTTTGTAGATGTGGTGTACCCATACGCTCTGCTATATGTCTATAGCTAGGGTGGGACAAGAAGAACTTCCTCTCTGCAGCCAGAGCAGCACGGATGTCTTTTTTCCCATCAATGTCTTTCTGACTGCGGTTCACCACACCAATATAACCTGCACATAGCAAGAAACACAGTCACTCTAGAGTCAGACGTCCTGCCTGTAAATGTCCACAAATGCAAATGTGCATTGACTAACTCTTCTGTGACTTGACAGTATGCACAGTCACCCAAGATTCTGTGATGGTCAACCTAACCACTAATGCAGTGACCCAATATGAGGTCCTGACCTCCCTTATTCTAATTCTTCAAAAGGTCACCTCCTATCTGACCAGTGAGCAATGTAAATCATTTTCAAATGCCACACAGTCACACCAGACACCAGCGTTCCCACTACAATTCCCATTCTTTTAACGTATTTAGATGTATCCGTTAGTCAAGATTGGGGACCTTAACAAAAGAGAATAAAGTATACAATAAAAAATGCATTTAATTAAAAGCAGGTAAAGATATTTAGGATAAATAAATTGTGGAAAACAAAAGGGAGAAAATACTAAATTATTGGCTCTCCAACATTTAAAACATTCTGTTGTTAATTGTCGCAACTGCATCGGCATAAACAGATTGCATATACATTTTTCACACATCTTTTAAGAACCGTTATGGTATGATTTAACATGTTGGCTTTTATCAAAAGTAATATTAGTTGTAAATATCACTGAACAGCCCTGACGTGACTGGCAAGTAAACAGGACACAGGCAGAGAAGTGGCCAGGGAAAAACAAAGTTTGTCTGTACATGCCCTTAGCCAACATGATACACTGCATTGGTTCATTAATTGTCTGTTTACCTTTCAATTAGTCAACATTCAAGATCTCACAGTTTCATGTAGCTGCCAAGCTCACTGTCAAACTCCCTTCCACTTGAGAAAGACAATTTCAATCCCTGAATGTGTCTGTGTGTGTGTGTGTGTGTGTGATCATGTTCCTCACCTCTACGCAGTGGCAGCAGTTTATTTTCAAGGATGTCCTTTGCATCTGTCCCTTCATCCATCAGGTCCAGTTTTGTAATAACACCAATAGTGCGCAGACCTGCACAAAATTACAAACTGTAACTACATGACATCAAATAACTCAATATCATTATATTTCCTGGAATATTAATATGCAATGCGTAAAAGTTTTTTTTTTTGTTCCATTTGGTATCATTAATAAAAAGATTTTTACAATGTATTTGAGGGTTTGATCACTGCCAATAGGTTAAGCGATGAGAAAGCTACACACCCTGTGGGTCCACCTCCTTGGAGATCTTTAGAGCATCAGAATTGGCCAGGTCAGTGTTGGCAGGCGTGACTGCCAGGATCAAACAACTCTCCTTGGTGATGAACTGCATCAGCATATCCCTGATCTGATGCTCAATGTCGACAGGCTGGTCACCAACCGCAACCTTGGTCATTCCCGGAAGGTCGATTAGGGTCAGGTTCAACACTAAACCACATTGGAAAAAGTAATAGAAACGTGAAATCCAAGTATGACTTTCTACAGATTATAATCGTATTTTTTTTTATAAAAATGGAAAAAGCATTTCATTTTCAATTTAGCATTTTAATTTGACACATCATTAACTTGATACACCATTTGAATGGAAACTCGGATAATGTGGAGTTTTGAGACAAATAAATGTTTGATTAATGGCGAGAATTCACAATAAAAGACGCTGATCCTGTTTATTCATGTTCTTTTGCATGGAGAAAGTTAAAACAAAATCCTGTTTTTATTATCCATGTGTCACATTAATTTTCCTTCCTATTCATAAAAACATCAATAAACTTCAAGACTACTGGGATTAATGTAGCATTTTAACAGACGTCTGTGATGGGAGGGGAAGCTTTCATCTTATTTACAAGATACTGAAAAATTCAGCCATTTGATGTAGTTCAATTATTTATAAGTAAATAAGCACCCCAAAAGAAATGAACACAAAAAAATTCACGTTTTGACTGTGAAATCCATTAATTGTTTCTGAGCCATTCAGCAATGCATCAGAACACAACAGAAGTGAAATTATAAAATCGCAGTGGTGCAAAAACAACATTAGTGTAATTCTAACAGCATAGACGTTCCACATTTTGTAAAACACTGCTGTTCTGTTGGGACAGTAAAGATATCAAGCAGTAATACATATACAGTACTATCATATGATGATACAACGAAATATGCAATTACATATTCATGAATTTAAAACGGGAAAAGTAAAGTGTTTACATGTGTGGGTTTTACAATAAGACCTGTGGCCATTACCATGTGGGGAGTAGACTCTCAGGTTGATGGGGATGGGAGAGATCCCCTTGTTGGAGCCTGTTATCCTTTCAGTCTCCGCCTCAATTTCCGACCGCACTTCATCAAAATCCACAAACTTCTTTCCTTTGCAGTGCAGGAATTCAGCATATTCTAGACAAACAGGGGGGCAAGGTTGACACACGGGAAGACAGGGTAGAGGGAGAGAAAAAAAGAATATTAAATTAAAAAGATGAAGGCAGCGTACAGCAGACATAGTGCCTAGCTTGAGGCACCGTGTGCGAGAGGCCATGTACAGGGCAGTGATGAAAGGAGACAGGGATGTGGTGGTGCACAGGAGAGAGACACTCACCTGCTTTATTGTTGACCAGCTGCAAAATGAGAGGTCTGCGGGTAACAATGCCTGATCCACGAGGAAGAAAGTCCCTGGGTGAGACAGAGACAGCAAGAAAAACAACATCATTTATAAAAGCAGGACGGATGAAAAGAAAGGAAATCAAAACCAAACATGGTTCTGACATGTTGGGTAAAAAGACCGTTCATAGCAAAAAAAAAAAAAAAAGAGAGAGGAGAAAAAAAGAAAAAACAGAATGGTCAGTTCCTCATTACACTCAATGTCCATTTGCTCTGGACGTGCCCTATGGTACATTGATGGGCAGAGGGAAATTTCACGCCTCCAACTTGTCTCACAACAAATCAAATGTGACAAAGTAATTTTGTCTCATGAGAGCTTAAAATATCAATTCCTACACACACACACACACACACAGTCCTGCTGTTTTTGAATAACTTGCAGAAATACAATTTATAAATGCTGCATCAACAATAATTCTGCACTCTAATTCATGTCTAAAACATATTATATTAGAATACAACATATATAGTAATATTATATGTTGTATATTAACAAGCCTTCCCTTTCCTTAACAGACTGTATTGATGATCGATGATGCCATGGTCCATCACCGTTATTGGCTTAACGTATTATCAATAAATTGTTCAAACCAAGCGATTTCCCTGATATGTGAATATATTTATTGATTCACAGCTGAAACAGCCAACAGTTAGATGATGCAGATTTTCAGTAAATTATCTAGGTTTACAAAAATTTATTAAACTGACTAAACTGTTTCGAAAAGCCAGGTTTGGGGTTTTTCAACCAAATGTATTTTCTCATGGTGAGATTCCTCAACCTGCTTGATTTACTGCTTCTAAAAGAGGAAGGCTCATGGCTTCCATGGGACACTCTTTGCTTTTTTAACCTAGGCTAAATACAAGTGATAATGAAATAATGGCATCTTTTCAACTACAAGTTGGATTATGATTCTCAAATGCATGAGATGACACACTGCGGAAAGTTGAGATACAAAATGCCTACAGGAGACAATAAAAAATTTCTCACAACTGTTTTGTTTGTTGCCAATACAGTGACATTGTACCTGAGGAATCTTTCACCACATGCTCAAAGTTGCTCAGTCAGCCCTCAGATGGGGCTCCTCCACCCAGTCTTCAACATCCTCTCCCATTTTAGAAAGCCCCTCCGCTGCTCTGCAACATGTGGTAATCACTAGCACCAGTCCAAGCAGGGCACTGTCAGTAGCCCACATTCACTTTTTCCTCCCCACTGCCAGACCAACAGGCTTGAGGAGACTACATGGCATTGACCAGCCTGGCTGCTTACGGCACACGGAACTGGAAGCAATATGTCAGCCATAGAATGGGAGAAAAGACAAGATCTGCCACACCCTATAGTGCCTGCCATTCTTGTGGTACTGTGGTGAAAAAGTGCATCAGCAGAAATCCACAGGTCTGAGGTGCAGGGTTGTTGCTGTGTCATGCACATTATGTGGAGCATGCTGGCATTTGTCCACATGGGCAACAGTATAGAAGTCCCTATTCTGTCTTTGTCAACCCACATGAAACTGAACCAAAGCGAAACGGACGCAAACACACACAAAAACCACTTCTAAAATATACACAGTATTAAATGTCCTATAAATATATAGATGTATGCAGTACATAATAATGCAAGGCGATCAGGCTGTTACTTTATCCAGAAATCAAGTTCGAACAAATTTATAATAACCCATAATTTGCAAATACGTTCAAACAATGACCCCTCCTCACGCCGCTGTAAACGCTCTCCTAATACCCTACAAAGTTGTCATTATTTATTTAACAATTTTAATCATTGCTACCTTATTAACAGTTGGAATAAACAAACGGTAAATCACTGACAAAGCAACAACCCAACATAATTTCTGAAATTGTATTACTAGAACCACAAGTCTGTCAACCTGATCATGATTGAGTGCAGCTCACTTTTTATTTTCAATATTAGCTGCAGATGAAAACATATGCTCAGAGTGCACAGATGTCACTGGCACATACAAATATTTATGAGCCAGCTTACAGGGGGGGCTGTAGTTACTTTGTGCATCCTATGTCTCTCCACCAAAGCAGGGGGTTTCAAACTCCACAGAGCGGAGTCTCCCTCATGTAGGCTTGCATCTCCAGGGTGCTGCGACTGACACTATCATATGATATGGACTGCTGGACTCTGAGGGGTACCACTTAGGCACTTATGAGATGACAGCATTTGCATTCCAAGCAGGTAATTACAGTTTGAATGTGAACTTTACATCCCACATTCAAAAAGTGTCGGCCCCACATGGAGAGAGCTTAATCTGTCGATCTTCACGGACTGAATTGCATCAGTGGCGATGGCATATTGAAAAGATGCGAGGCCATGATTCCATTATTGATGCGCTGTAAATGATAGACGAGGCTGAGCAGATTGTGTATCATTTCATGCATTATGGATGGCCGAGCAAAGAGCATCAGTCTGTGAGCCACCCTGCATCTAACACAAGGGAAAGCAAAAGCAAGAGAGCAGAGAAGGGAGTGAGCAAATGAGCCAAGCTCCCTTCCCAGCCTCTGCCCATTACAAACATGGCAGTGCATATCACCCAAATCCTCCATTCCCTGCAGGGTGTACAGAAGCCTGGCAGGGCCTTTTGAACGTGGAAACCACTGTGTGAAACTCTAAGGTCATGTATGGTCTTACTGGAGGGCGTAAAACAACTCAAAAATGTGTCTGTGGTTTGGTTTTACATATCCTATGTCTCTATGGTGTGACAACAAACATATAATTGTGGCTACAAACATGATCCCAGTACCTCCATCTGTTATGGCAGGCACCAAGAAGCACTGCAAACAAGCATTACTGTCAGAGAAAAGCTGTGACACATACAATTATTTGACAAGGATGAACCCTTTAAAATAGCGATCGATCTATTGCAGCATTGAACTTACAATAACTACACCAATGACTTAAAACTCCTGGTTTGTCTTTACTATTAGTTAATGACGTAACATGTAACATGCTAAATCAGATAACAACCTCCACCCTGGCCAGCTTGCAGAGCTAGATATGAGGTTTCTCCTCTGAGACATGACATCACAACATGGTACAGCTAACATAGAGAACTGTGAGCTCATTATAACCAAGGAATGCCTGGAATAGTCTGCAGCCATGTTCGTAAAAAGGCAAAACACAAATTAATGTTAACTAAGTTTTATATCATTCAATTATTTTTATTTGGCATCATTTCAATCAGAATCAGAATCCACTTTATTGGCCAGGTTAGTGCACACAAACAAGGAATTTGACTTGGTTCCACTTTTCGCTCCAATACAGCAAACAAACAAATATATAAACAGAAGATATAAATATAAAAAATATCAATATAAAAAAGTATAAGTTATTGAGAATATAACAAGAAGGTCCTTCACAGTATGTTCGCCATACACCAGTAGCAGCTGGGTAAGACAAACATGCTAGTTTTTCATTTAACTATTCATATCTAGGACATTTTCACTGTTGATACTCACATTTTTGACATACAGTATACGATAAGTAATGCTGATGGTGGCTCTAGTCCATTTTGCTCTGTCGGTAAACCATGCTAGTGTGCACAGCGCCAGTGTTATGACATGACACGACCTAAATGAAATGCTGCCATTGTCGTTATTAGTTACAATGACACATTTCTTGATAGTGGATATGGATCTGTACATGTTCAATGTGTCAATAAAACTCAGGTTTCCTTAGTTGGCTTGAGGCAAACAGAAACAAAGCAACAACACATTTAACATGGGGTGGAGTGGCTCAGTGGTTAAGACGGGTACCCTGTGTGCGAAAGACATCATAGTCGCGATGGTCGCAAGTTCGACTCCACCCCTGGCTGATTGTACTCAATTCCATTGTAAGTCGCTTTGGATAAAAGCATCTGCTAAATGACATGTAATGTAATGTAACATCCACACCCCCACAAAAGGCAGAACAACTCACAAATACATGACAATACTAAGCCAAAATATTTCAAAGTACACAGACCAATGTGTGCTAGTCTCCACCTATAGCAACCACAGGGAGAAAATGAGAAAGGTCATGTCTGTGAATGAAAGTCACAAGAGTGGCACAACTAAGAGGCAGAGACTACACAGCAATTACAATCTACCCCTGCTTTCACTCCATCACAACCAAGAAATTAAATCAGAAACTCAGTTTGCTGTGTGGTGAGCAATGGCAGACATGCACAATATAAAAGGCAGTGAAGTAGTGAACTAGTAAGTTAAGTCACATAGTGTGCATCAGATAATGTCATCAGCATAGAAAAGTACCAATTACACTCTGTGGATCATGCAGTGAATGACATGTTCTTCCCTAGTATGGAGTGACTGTCTTCATAAAAAGAAAAGAAATAATTTTTATTCCCAAGCTCTGAGAGAAAGGAGATGAAGCCTGTCTTCACCAGCAACATTTACAACAGCGCAACCAGGACTGACAGTAACAGTAGCTCAGTGCTCATGGTGGATGTCTGATGTCACCACAGAGAAAGAGCAAATTTATTATCCTGAAGCACTAAACATTTACAGTTTTGTGTAACATATGACATGGTTTGCATGTTAGCCACTCCTGTGCTCAAACAAACCCGTGAATCAACAATGAGTCAACTCAATAAGAACGCCCCTGTTGCTATAACAATGTGAAGCAACTCCCAAGCCCTTCCAGGTGAAGTACGGCTCAACCTTATAGCTATTTGACTTCTACTGTTCCAGTTGACAAGCTTGCCTGCACGGCAGCAACAGGCAGAGTGCCTTCTTCACTTTGCATTGTGTGGGAAGAGTGGTGCCTAATACTTGAGGGTTCCTCTCACATATTTTTTTTCAAAGCGCAGACATGTTAATGTATTTGTCAATGCCACTGCATATCAATCAGTAAGGTACTTGTGTAACTTTTCAGCAAATGGATGCATGTTAAGTTAGCCTGTCAACAGGCAGAGAGCTGAAAGCCAGCACAAGTAGTGAAACTGAAGTCACTGCAAAAAAATTAATGTGTATTAAGCGGAGGTTCTGTGTGCACGTTCATGCCCGAGAGCAGTTACAACATGCTCTTGCCTGTGTGTTTACAACGGAAAGCCAGTCTGCATGTCATCTCAATAGCCAATTATACTTCCTCTTCTGTCTGGCCTGAATATGATTGTTCCGACCCTGTGTGGGTTGGGTTACAAACTCACTGAGTGTCTCTCAATGGAGTGGAATCCTGCTAAACAAGCTCCTTTTAGAGGGAGGCGGTTTTGTTTTCTTTATCTGCAGGGTGATATCATTCACTGCTGATGTGGTAGAAAGCAACAGGACCGGCCTGTTGAGGAGCACAGCAGCATAACCTCCAAAAGCAAAAAGGGAAGATGGTAAAGGAAGTTGTGTCTGCTCAAGATATGAACTTGTGGTAAAAGGTGAAGATTAACGTGAAACTGCATGCTTTCAGTTCAAAGGAAATGTTATGTTATGGCAATAGAATAAATATAAGCTCTACTCAAACATCTAAAGCAAGCATGCTTATCAAACAACAAACTTTCATATAGTCACTGAAACACCAATCAAAAACTACTAGCTGTAGGCCAAATAGCAATTATTGGTACAAGAAAATCCTGTAGTACTTTCTGGGTGTGACCTGGAACTATAAATAAAGCGATGGGGGAGACAATCACTCCGAACAAAAGCACAAAAAGTCAGAGGAAAACAAGACCACAGTGATCACCTGACAGAGCAGACTTCACCTGCTGTTCTTAATTGTAAAATGTCTTGATTTGTAAAGTTAAAATAAATAAAAAACTAGCAATGGATATTTACTCAGAGTTTTAAGACATACAAATGCAAGGACGAAGTGAAGGACAAGCATGTTCTATTTCTACTTTTACGTTTATTAATGTTTAACTTCCATACCCATGAATCAGCACTTATAAAAAGTAAGAGACCCAACATAAAACCTCATAAAAAAAAAAGATTCCAACTTCCAGATTAGACTTTTGTGTTTGGCCGGAAGCTGTTGCACATTATCAAAGCAGCTTTACGACATGCTGGTAATTAATTCACGTTAGCTTGACTCACTGTCATATGACATTGCCACGCCTATCACACCTGCTAGCCAATCAGAAAAAAACATAATTTAAAAATTCGACTACAGCAGATAGACCACATCTGTTGTAACACACCGTGAGCTAAATGCAAAACGTTATCTTCATTTGTGTAACCACACTCACTTACCTGCCAACAAAATTCTCCAACACTGAGCTTTTTCCGGCGCTCTGTCCGCCGACGACAGCGATTTGGGGAAGGTCTAAATTGCAACTCTGACCAATAGAGCTGAAAGCGTCTTGAAGCTTGTTGATGAGGGGAATCAGGTCTTCCATGCCCCGGTTCCCCATGGCTTCGTTCGCTCAGAGAGCCCCTACAACACAGCGCACACTGGAGGCTAACGCTAACCGCGACAACTAGCTGGGTATCGTTAGCTTAGCAACAAGGTGTTATCGGGTTTCTCTGTTGAGTTTCGCCGCTTCCAGCACTTTCTCTTGAACACTTGGTCGGTTAGCGTCAACACGGTTCACACGTATAGCATTCCGTGCTCTTTCAAGCGCCTTAACCTAACCTCCAGTCAACCGAGACAAACGGGGAAAACTCGCAAAACAAAACTTCCTCTACAAAACACCATCCGGTTAGGGAAGACGACGACATCCGATCGAAACCGGCGTGTAAAGACCGCCTGGTGTTTGAAGAAGCGTGTCGCCTATTGGCTGATCATGATGCCGCTCCACCATTCCATGCACCTGATTGGATAAATTAAAGGCGTGCTCATCACAATGGTCAAGTGGCTCGATGTTGATTGGCCAACGCGGCTGTCAACTGGTGCGGCTGCACGTTACGCGAAGAACAACATGGCTGCTGTTGTGGAGCGTGGTACTGTTGCAAACAACACTCAAGCAGACCCAATGTCCTTGAAGAAAGCTGTGTCTGCGGCGTCGCCGCTCACCCTGAGAATAGTTGCTGAATGCTCCGTTACGAAGGCAAGAGCTTGTGATCTCATATTGCCTCACAGCGCCGTCAGCACGCCGGTTTTCATGCCTGTCGGTACTCAGGGAACTCTGAAGGGGATCACCGTGGATCAGCTGGAGGGGCTTGGGTGTCAGATTTGTCTTGGGAACACATATCACCTGGGAATGAGGCCGGTAGGCGACACTGCAACATCATTTGAATATGATTCATTCGGCTTAAATGGTGTCTGTTCGAGTTCATCATGGTTTTCCACTCTGACTCTCTTTCATGCAGGGACCTGAGTTGATCACCAAAGCCAATGGTTTACATGGGTTCATGAACTGGAAGAAAAATCTTCTAACTGTGAGTGTGGCTTTCTTAAATAAATAAATATATGAACCTGTGCTGACATTAAGTAATGTACTGTAGGCAACAGAACGACAAGGGGACACAGAGAGAGAGAGGGAGATAAATAGTTTTAATGAACTGATACACTTTGAGAGCTTTTTAAGTGCACCATCAAATACTTGTATATGTTTTAATTGACTGGAGCACTTTATGTACTTTTAAAGTGTGTGTGCAAGTTTTGGTATTTTTACATGTTCTGAATTCCAAGTGTCTGCAACGTTGTGTGACATCCAGTGCTTTTGTAAGTTTTGAACCATCGGAAGTACTTAAGGTACCTTTTTCAATGTGTGCAATATCTGGAACTTATTGCACACATATATGGTATCTATTATTGGTTCGTTAACAAGAGGCGTTGTTGTGCTGCCCCTGAAATATTGTGTTTCACTTCATACTTACAGGACAGTGGAGGGTTTCAGATGGTCTCTCTCGTTGAACTCTCAGAGGTCACTGAGGAAGGGGTCAAGTTCAAGTCACCCTATGATGGCAAAGAGATCCACCTCAGTCCCGAGAAATCCATCAGCATACAGAACAGTCTGGGTACTGGTTCATCTGTTGAATCTTGCGAATTGGACCATGTCCAGAATCTTTAAAGTAGCTTACAGACTCTCTCTGTATTCCTCTGTGCATTTCCAGGGTCGGACATCATGATGCAGCTGGACGACGTAGTCAGCAGTACTGTGACGGGACCGCGGGTGGAGGAGGCCATGCACAGATCCATTCGCTGGCTGGACCGCTGCATAGCGGCCAATGGAAATCCAGACAAACAGAACCTTTTTGCCATCATACAGGGAGGACTGAATGCAGAGCTGCGCAAGGCTTGTCTAGACGGTAAAGAGTCCTGTTCTGCCACAAAACTTTTTCTTCTTCTGATCAACTACCGCTGTCCCAGTAAATGGAACTGTTGACAGTCATGCTTGATAGTTGGATTGGATTCAGATTTAGCCCAAGAGCATTTTTTCCAGAAAATCCAGTTTTTCCAGGTAGCCAGTAACGAAACAGCCATTTTAGTTAGAAAGCTCACATGACGGGTTTCTCCTCTCTGTAAATGCATGTATTTAAATAAGATTTTACATCCAAATCCAACAAGGAAATGTATGTTAAACACAAAGATGGCATGGAGTTATCTTCAAAACATCAGGCTATGAAGGGGAATCCAGTAGAAATAACATTATAAACGGTAAAACTGCAACAATAATTCAATTAATCAATTATTAATCGATTACTAAATTAATCATCCACTATTTTGATAATTGATTAATTGGTTTGAGTTTGTTTAATCAATACAAGTGTTCTGATTTTTCAGCTTCTTAAATGTGAATGTTTAGGTTTCTTTGCTCCATATAACAAAAAAAATCATTAAAACTGAATAATTTGGTTTGTGGACAAAACAAAACAAGACTGAGCTCATCATTATTTCCAGGTAAACACAGATCAATCAACCGATCAATCAAGTATTCGATTTATCTTATATTGTGCAAATAATTTCAGCCCTAATCAACTATAAAGATATTGGCAGCAAATACGCATAACTCATACTGTTAAGTTAATAGATATTTTATCCTCTTTCTGTAGAAATGACTAAGCGTGATGTTCCTGGTTTTGCCATCGGAGGCCTGAGTGGAGGAGAGGAGAAGGACGACTTCTGGCGCATGGTCACACTGAGCACTGACCACCTACCACGAGAAAAGCCCCGATACCTCATGGGTGTGGGGTACGTCTGCCTGTCGATATTAATGTGCCTGATAACTGTGTTGTTTTTCATGACGTAATAATCTGTGTGATCCGCACATGCTGCAGGTATGCCGTCGATTTGGTTGTGTGCGTCGCTCTGGGATGCGATATGTTCGACTGTGTCTTCCCCACCCGGACTGCGGTAAGCACTCCTTTAGATCACGGTGTGATAAATTACTTTTAAATTGTCATTTAGTGAGTATAACTCCCTGTGCAAAACTGATTTCACCCTTGTTTAAAATGATTCCCTTTCCTTTCCCTCAGAGGTTTGGCTCTGCTTTGGTGCCTTGGGGATCTCTCCAGGTTAAACACAAACAGTATGCCAAGGACTTCCAGCCCATAGACCCAGATTGCCAGTGTCCCACCTGCAAAAGGTGAATTGAGAACAAGCGAGGGATCATTGTGTCACTTTAAAGGCTCACAAGATTTGGCTCACAAATCTTTTTTTATCGTTATTTCTAAAGCGGAGATGCTGTTCATCTATTGTGTGCGTGTGTCAACACCTATTTGTATTTTTGTTATATAATATACAAAAGTCCCCACGACCCTCATGTGGAGGATAAAGCAGTGAATATACACTATAATAGCCTTACGACAAAGTAATTGCCTCAATAGCTGAGTATGTGATAGAACATGTAGGTGTAGGTGAAAGACGGATGCTTTAAATGTGTGATATATGACACGTGTTTCGTGTTTGTTGGCAGTGAATGATGATTAGATTTTTTTCTGATTTGGACATGTGAAAACTGTAGTACAGGTGAGAAGATGTTAACACTAAACCTGTTTGTTTTGTTTTGTTTTGTTTCCTCTTTCAGACATAGTCGAGCTTACCTTCATGCTCTTTTCAAGACAGACACCGCAGCCATGCATCACATCACCATCCATAACGTTGCCTACCAGGTGAGTGCTCTCTGTCTATGAAGACTGGTGCCTTTAATATACTTACATCACTCCAAACAAATCTAGAGTAAAGCTGATGTATTGCTGTGAATAAGAGCAAGGTTTAAAGAGCTTTAAAAGCCACAGCTGTGTGACATATCACATAATCTTTTCCATAAATACTTCCTATAAGAAGTGTATAATGTTGAATTCACTGGGGTATAGCACAAATATATGCAATTCACAGTGCTGGTTGAAAAAGTGAGTCAGACCAGTTCAGGAGTAGTTTTTGATCATTCTCCACAGAATTGCCTCAGCTCCATGCACAGCACATTTACTTTGCTATTTACTGTCATCGTCCTGCTGTGTCACCCAGCTACGACTGAGTTTCACCAGGTGAACTCAAGATGAACTAATTAACTTAAATTGAGAATGAATTTTCCCTCAAAGAGGTCGATCTGTTCAGGCACAGAGGCTGCACTCTTCTTTACATTTGTCCATCTTTTATCCGTCTGTCTGAGACCGCTGTTGTAAGTGAGCTTTATGTTTGTCTGTCCTCTATTCCTGTGAAGGTTATCAGTCATCCTCAGTATTTGGCTGTCAGTGACTGGATTTTTCCTTGAGATAATTTTGAAGATGTTTCACCTCTCATCCAAGAGGCTTCTTCTCTTCACAACTGAACAGAAGAAGCATCTTGGATGAGAGGTGCAACATCTTCAAACTCCAGCGAACTACTGAAGATGTGCTCTTTTTCACAGTTTCATTTTTTGGCACAGTACGTGTTCTTCCCAAACAGTTCAACTTAATATAACCTTTTCCTAGTGTCATTATCTCTGAGCTAATATCATTTTATTTTTAATTTGTGGATAGAAGTGTGCATGCACAATGTATAATCGGTGTTAGGTAGAGAGACATGAGCAGCTCCATTTATTATTTTAAGTCTTTCGCTGTTGTCACAGAGCTTCATTTGAACCTCATTGATCATTCAGCATTGTGCTTTTGGAGTCCTCTTAGCCAGACACCCACTTCTAGCGAGTGTAGCCAAAGTAATATATCATCTCTATTTATGGGTAGTTTGTCAAACTTTGGACAAATTCATAATCAAACTTTTTAGAAACACTTTGTAACCCTTCATAGCTTCAAGCAAATGTTTGATACCGGCAGATTTTTTCCTGTGAAGTGCAAACTGTGATTATTTTTTTTTTATTTATTTAGATTTAACACTAACCCACACCTTCAATCTGTTTGAGTTGTTGGAACTTCAGGTTTACAGGCTCCAAGAAGCTTTTGTTGATGTCATCGGGGTTCACACTTTTTCCTACGTACACTATGAATGTTGGAAGTATTTGAACTCTGATTATCTAATCATATTAACGTGAGACAAGTTTTTTTTTGCATAAACGAAAACAATTTCAAGTGTCACCAATTTGTGTGTCATCGGCATTTTACTGATTTCCTTATTCATGTTAAAAGAGGTGGTAAACATAACAAATGTTGACCTTTAAAATGTACATTTACTGTATTTTCTGTATTTCTATTCATATTTTATATCCATGTTAGTTAGTCGTCTCTACCCTTTTTTTTTTTTTTATCCTGTCACCATGCCATAGTAGCATCTGTTTACTCTGAGGAGCTGAGCTGACCTGTAGCTGACCCTTACATGCTGAAGGTGCAGAGGAGAAGGCGATTTGCTGCCAGAGCTCAATAATGACATTATTTTTCCTCAATTCATCAAACCTCTCTCGTTGCAGCTCACCCTAATGCGCTCTGTGAGGCAGAGCATCATCGAGGCCCGCTTCCCCGAGTTTATAAGGACGTTCATGAAGCGCATGTTTGAGTCTCCTGACCAGTACCCATGCTGGGCTGTGGACGCTCTCGCCTCCGTCCATGTCACCCTGGAATAGAACACCAGAGAAATGGGATGAATATCAAGCAGTGACAGTGACATTTTTTTTTTTTTAAATATATATATATATATTTTTTAAATGACATTTTTTATGGACGATTATTTTCTACTCTGTGTTTGTATTTGTGTAAAGGTGCCGTGATGGCTGTGAGGAAAATGGCTTTTGATCTGAAGGGAAAATAAAGCCTAGTTAGCTTTTACAACAACCTCACAAATTGTCCTCAGAGCACACATTATGATAATGTGAGACTGAATGGGGTCTTAATGAAAATTGAAACACATGAACTATCTCCTGTGATATGCTCAGACAGTTTTTGTTGTTACCATGGCTACACAGCTTGGCCCACCCACTTGAAATTAAATGTTTTTGCCTGGCTGTCGACTTATTGGTTGTTGGGTTGTTTTTTTTCAGTTTGTGGCTGTTTTGACAGGATTTTCCTTTGCCCAAATTGAAAGATTAATAAATACATAGGGCCGAGTATTGTGCTGTTGAACATTTACTGCTGTCTAATTTTAAATGAAGCCTGCCTACTATAGTCTGTGTGCTGGTGTCACAGTAACCAGCAGAGGGCAAGAAAGATTAAACATGTGACAGTAAAACTGAATGATGTGCAGTACAAGTTTCCTCAGAGTAAATAAATGCATCTCAATGATACCAAATTATGATGCATGGTTTGTTTTCTTATCGGTTCAAAAGGCAATAATCCTTTCTGGCATTCTGAAGGTTTTGTCTGGAGCTCACAGAGGTGCTGTTTTATCAAAGCTCCTCTTTGTGGGATTCATATTAATCACCGGCAGTTAATTAGAATAACACCTGTTGTCTGTGGCTTGGAGTCAACAGTCCTCTGTAAAGCACATTGGAATTGCATTAGTGCCTCTGTTAGGACCAGGCTCTGTAAAATGTGACATGTGCTGGATGGCAGGCAAATGAAGACCGAGCGCAGCAGTGAAGTGCAATTTTGCACAAAATGAGAGTCGTTAACAAGTGGCTATACCTTTAATGGCAGGTGTTTGTTATTGAGTTGCAATGTGCTCCATGTAAAATATTCAAAGTGGGAATAACTACACTGCTCAGAAGAATTCAGGAAACACACCAATGGCATAAAAACTTGAAATATTCCAGGTGAAAATCTTCACTGATGAAAGAAAGTGTTTGTCAGAACAGTGAAACCTTTACAGTCTTGCATTACATTTCCTTTTTGTGTGAGGAAGGCCTGTTTTATTCCCCGAGCTTCGGCTGTGTATCTTTAATTATTTTTAGCATATGTGTGCTCAGTGAAAGAAGAGCAGCTCTCAGAGCTCAGTTGGCAAGCCGTGGAAAATCGTGTTAAGTGTTTTAAAACGAATGAGCACAGGCGAAGCTTTGCACGAAATAAATAAATTGGACGTGTTCTCATAGCCTCAGTGTCTCAGCGAGTGTCACTGAAACAAGTGTCACCTGCAGTGGAAGCTCGGTGGAGAATGAAAGCCACTGCTTTTTTCTCTGCAGTGATAATAAATGGACATTTCTGGGCATCATTTGTGTGTTTTGTGACAGTTTTTTTGGGGCCACAGTGTTTTTGGTCATAATGACAGAAGCGAGTACTTTGTAGACTGCTTATGTAATTGCTTTTATGTTCGTAGAATAAAAGGTCGCCGCCACAAACAGTACAATATTATAATATTATAGGATAGTTACACGTTTGCAGTCGGTGCACCCATGCGGAGCTCAGGCAGGGAGGCAGGGAGGAGGATGCTGCTGCTGCTGCTGACAGAGAACAACCAGTTGCTCAGCTCCAGCTTTCTCGGTCGAAGTGGAGCCTCCCCTGAACGCACCGACTGATGAACATCCTCGACCTGTTGCCTGCTACACTAGACAGACAGAGAGAGAGAGAGGGGGGAGGGAGAGAGGAAAGAGAGAGAGAGAGATAGAGAGAGAGGGAGAAGTAGTTTCTTCTGTCTTGGAGGAGATCGAAGACAACACCATGAGATGCATCAATGTGTTCTTTATTCATCTACGTTTTGAACAGCAGGAGGAAAAGGAGCGGAGTTGGATGTAGAGGAGTCCACCTCCTCAGTGTGGAGGTGCGGCTTGCTTTGATATACATCTTTGTGTCCGGGAACTAAGGAGAAAGATCATGGTCGAGCTGGAGAAGGAGGTGCTCCCGTTGCCCCCTCGGTACCGGTTCCGAGACCTGTTGCTCGGAGACTGGCAGACCGACGACAGGTATGCAGCTACTTGCACCTTTTACGCACGGCGCACTCGATCTGTTGCGCAGCTGTGCGCGATGAAACCATCGCATCATCTCATCTGGAAAAAAAAAAAAGAAAAGCGGGCAACTCTTTTGTTGTGCATTTGCATTTTACCTTTGTTGTGCCATGGGTTCACGTGCAATGCTGTTTTTGAAGTATTTCACTGTCAGCTGTGCAGCGGTTGTGGATTCTGCTGCAGAGTTACTCGTCCTCCTGTGAGCACAGAAGCTTCAAATAAAGCGAAAACCATCACTCTCACACACACACACACACACACACACACACACACACAAAAGAATAACATACTACACTCAAAGGAGATGGCTAGACTTTATCTATATACTTTTAGATTATGTACCTAATTTATTTTCGTGGATAAAATCATCTGATTGCATCCAACAGGAAGCAATTTAGCACAAGTATAGACCCAGAGTGTATACACGTTACTGTGTTACTCCTCATGTCATGATTCCAAGGATTCACAGTGGATCCATTTGCCACCTGGACATGCAATTTCACGTGGGTTCTCTGTGGCTGGCAATTAACCTTTTGCTTACACTCCACTTACACTCATGTGTACATCTGAGGTTCAGTATGATATACTGTGCTTACATTGGCCTTTTCATCAATTGAAATCCTTCACCTTCATTCCACTCTGGTGTCTCCTGTTGCTAGGTGCAAATGAGGACCTAACTGCTTGTGCACTTGAGTGGGTGTTTCGAGTCATAATTGGGGAAACTTGCCACTGAATGCATGAAAGAGGTGATCAATACATGTAGCTTATTGGCCGCAGGAATCATAAGTGATGCGTAGCCGTTGTGCATGACATAATATTGGCCATAAGTCTGTGCACAACTGAAGCCAATAAAAAAAAGGCCTGTTCACTCTGGCTTTTATTTATCAACTATTGCCTGAGGACCAATGTTTGTGAACCAGAGTGCAGTGTGAGCTCAGTCACCTGATTACAGAGGTTCAGGGGGTGAAAGTTCTGCTTTTTTTTCTTGGAAGTCCATCAATAAGGGGACTTCTCAAATTCCCCATCCTTTTTTTTTAAAAAAAGAAGCAAAAAGCAAATGACTTCACCAAATAAATGTCGCAGGGGGTGTACTCTGGCAGTGTGGCTGTGTAAAGGACCTGCTGTCAGTGCCACAGATGTGCTGTGTAATGATGAACATTTATAGGGATCCCCCAGTATCCTCGAAGGCACAGAGCCTGAAATTAAATTTGTAGATTTGCCTGAAGTGCCCCAGTCTGTGTGCGACATGCTTTCATATGCAAACATCTAGAGGAGCTTTGAGCGAGAGTGATTGGCAGAGGGTTAAGATGCTGATCTCAGCGCCCACAGGGAGGTTTAGTTGCACAAAAAGCTGGACTGATTTGAAGGAAAGTACAATCTGTGATTGATAGTGACAGAGAGCTTCATTATGGATGAATCACGCAGAGTTTGTGTGTTATGGTCCATTAATAGAAGTAGCCTTTTAACTCACAGACGCTCCCAGTGGGTGCAGGTGCACATACAGCTGGATACACATGTGATCGTGTCTTGCTTAAATGCACTCCTACACAACAGAAGGTCAGCATGTGTAAACATGGAGTCCTCGTCTGTGGGTCTGGGTCCAGGTCAGGTTTTTTTTTATTCCCCCTTTGGCATTGTTTGTGGTTTTATTAGTGTGTTAGGGCATTGTGGTTGTGTGTTGATGTGCAGATGTTTGATGACAACAGTCATACACATATCGGACATGTTAGATTTTGATTATTTATAACAGTAGAGCTGACCAGTTTTGGGGAAAATATTGTGATTTTTCTGATAATCAATGTGATGTGTGATATTCTTTGTAAGTGTAGCTTTTGTTCTATTTTTCCTGTGTAATATATTTAAAACATGTCGGCAGCATTTCAACTTGAGATAAAAGTGCTGATCGCTTATGCAAGGATGAAAACTCAAAGATATGAACTGTTTCAGTTTAAAAAAAATAAAAATAATTGCATTGATCAATCAAAAAAAAATAATAATAATTACGTAAGAATTTATCAATACTGACATTCTCTGACATTGAAAAAGTGGAAAAACCCTACTGTTTGGATTGGAAAAATCAGAATTTAAGTGTGGGCCTGCTTCTTTGGGGACTTTGTCCATAACACCCACAGTATTATTATGTGTGTAAATGTCCTGCCATTAATGTCAAGGACTGAAAAGTAGGAACATTTTAATGACATTACATTTTGAAAAAACCCTCATATCTGTGAATTTACTTGCTTTAATGCATATTAGTTACTGTGTTCCGCAATCACAGAGGAATGTATTATCCTTACCAGAGCTGATATGTTTGTAGTAGCCTGCAAACACGCATATGATTCCAGCACAGCTTGGCGTGTATGTCCAATTTCTGCAAAGGAAATTAAATACAACAGCATCTTTATTGGTCCACAATAGACAGATCCAACAGGGGCTTCCCTCAGAGTACAGGATTAACATACAAACGACTGCCTTTTGTCCTTAAAACAATCTCTAATTGGCTGTCGCCTCCACATGTTCTCTCAATCAATCTCTGTCTCCTGTGCTCGCTGAAATCCTCTCTCTCCCTCTGTGCTCCTGCTCCCTTTGCCTCCTTTTTAATTCTACCAGCCAAGCCTTAATCCACTGAGGCCAATGCGGAGCATGATCCATCAATAATGTCAATATCCGTGTCAGTTTTATGCCTCGACTAAACTATATGGTGGACGCCAGACTCCTGTAGGGAGACTATAAATTTCCGCTATAGGATTTATAGCGGTTTAGACAGCTGATGGTAATCTCTGTCAAGAATTGCAGGACAGTGGCTCTGTTATGCGTCATGTCTGCAGAGCCGGAGCAGACATAAATGGAGGTTATTAGCAATACAGATGTCTTGTGATTGTATCAGGTTTTAAGGATGTCAGAGATAGATGATGTGATGAGGAAGCAGGCAGACCTGATCACTTCCGTCGTGGCTGTTGCGAATTTCCTCTCAGCCACACACATAATTTCTGCCGGAAACCATTTTGAATTGACTCAAAGGTCCAGTGTGTAAGAACTGGGGACATCTAATGGCGAGACTGCACACTGTAACAAATGGAGAACTACAGCGTCATTCGCGTACCAGAAGGATGTCGTTCTTCTTAGTGTCTTGTAAGCATTCCCATTCGGGCAGCTGTAGAAACTAGGGATAGGAATCGGTATCGGTCGGTATCGGTATTGGTCCAATATTGGTCAAAATCACTGGATTGAATATTGGAGAGAAAAAAATGTAGAATCCAATACAATCCAAAAATCCTATGCATCGCATGCTTCACTATGCACAGACTGTAAAAATATAAATAAAATAAAAATCATCAGCATTTTAGCAGAGTCAGAGGAGAATTGTGTCTTCGAAATGACTCACAAATGTGTTCTTAATAGCTTCATAGTTCAGAAATGGTCTAAAATGAATAATATCGGTATCGGACACAAGAAAGTAGTATCGTCCTATCCCTACTAGTAACATGGCAGTCACCGTAAAGTAAGGGTCTTGCCTCAAGTATAAAAAAAGGCTTATTTTAAGGCTAAAAAAGTACTTATGGGTAGTAGTAGTTGGGCTAATAAAATACTTTGAAAGATAAGAATCATTTGAAAGATACTGCAATTATTCAAATCAGGAAATGGTGATGACTTTTGTTTGTTGACAGACAATGCAAATACAATCAGTTGTAACAATTAGGAATTATATTGCACAATATGACCATATTATGCAGCTCTATGTAGTATTTTCATTTTCTGCCTCTAAATCCTCATAAATGTCACACACTGGACTTGATGGAAATTAATAGGAGGGTCTAGAGTGTGATAAGCTGAAAAAACTAAACAGGAATCAGGTTTGACAAAGGTCCCTTCCCATTAGATAAAAAACAACATTAACGACATCCTAATTAACGTGGTGAAGTGGACAGGTCGGACATTAAAGAAAGGGCTGTTTGTTTGAAGAGATGCGAGGGCATGCGTAAGTGAAGAGGGCTCATACATAGCCTGAGAAGGGATCTATTTGCACAGAATATTGTGCCCATGATGCTCGGTGACGAATACGAGATGCTGCTTCCTCCGGCAAAAAGGCCATGTAGTGTAGAGCGCAGACCTGTGAAGACAGAGTGAGACAATGTTTGGTTAGAGTTGTAAAAATGTGTACGACACAGAAACACGTTGTACATCTATGTGAGCTGAATCCTTTTTTTTTTTTTTTTTTTGGAGAGAACCTTTTAAGTGCAGTATGTCTGTCTGTAGTGGACATCTAGACTCCTGATCGTTGCATGATTGTTGCATGATCGTTGCATGTTGCAGCTGAAGATCCCTGACTGCCCCCCGCCCCCCATCACCAGCATGTGAATATAAAGTGATTCAAAATTAGTTAATAAAAGCATGGTGATCCAAAATGATGATGTACAGTAAATATACAAGGATCAGAATGATGAAAAGCAACAATTCATTAAATCAGCTGATTGTTCGCTTGTACACAGAGTATTAATTATACTGATATTATCTTCAATTTCTGCAAAAATGAAAAATAATTTCACCTTCATTTTACACACTGGACCTATAATAATTTTAATAAGAACTTTCACTGAACTCCCCCAACCAGCCCTGGTGTTATAGAGTCCTGTCCACACTTAAGAGCCTTCCTGCTGTGGATACTAACACAGCCATCAGGCTGACCGGCTTCTGTCTAAGCACGCCTGGGCTCTCGCAGAGTTGGATGTTGAGGCAGCAGAGTGGGGACAGGAAGCTGCTGTGCCGTCGCTGTAGTGCGGGGATCGCAAACACAGTTGTCCACTGATTGTTTGGGACCAGTTTTCGCAAACTGAGTTAGCTTAATGCAACACGGGGGCTGTCTTTCAAATCCATGCAGCCACGGGGGGCCCCCAGGGGCAGACAACAGAGACGATTCCTCTCATGTTTCGCTCCTTTATCTACATGTCACCCTCAAAGAAGACGTCTTTGAAAGACAGTGATATCTCACATGGGTTTGATCAAATCTTAAATAAGAGAAGATTATCTGAGGCTAATGTAATCTCAAGGCACAGGGAGATCGCATGTCATTGGATGACTATGCACCAAATCAAAGCCTATTATGTTTTATGATATTAGGGATGAATGTGTGTGTGGGGGGGGGGAAATTGTCTTCGTTATGAGGACAAAAATCAAGTACCCACAACATAAATTACTAGGGATGGGAATCAGTATCGCTCAGTATCGCTATCGGTCCGATACTGGTCAAAATCACTGGATCGGATATCGGACAGATAAAAATGTAAAATCCGACACAATCCAAAAATCCTATATATTGCATGCTTTACTATGCACAGACTGTAAAAATGTAGTAAAAAAGTTTATTTCTTACTTTTGGGAGAACAATATGTGTTGGACACAGTTGGAGAATAATGTCTTTGAAATGATTCAGCACAAATGTGTTTCATAAATGGTCGAAAATTACTGTATCGGACTGATATCGGTATCTGTAGATACTCAAGTTTGTGATATCGGTATCGTCCCATCCCTATAACTACATTTTAAGGTAAAAAACGAACCAAAAAAAAATAAATGATGGTTAAGGTAAGAGTAAGTCTCCACTCAAGTCATGTAATGTCCTCTGAAGTCATGGAAACTAGTGTGTGTGTGTGTGTGTGTGTGTGAGGCAACTGTTGTGTTTTCTTTCACTTTACAAAAGGTGTGCCGTGTGTGATGTGTCAACACATCCTCCTGTTTTAGTAGTAAACGGTCGTTTCCGGAAAGGCTGGTTACGTCAGGGAGCGCCTGGAGGAGGAATGGCTGGATCACTTCCACTGATGAAGGTTTTATTCCATGGGAGCCCTGAGGTTATCCAGGAAATGGCTGTGAATCAGAGTCACTGTGCATGTTTACTGCACGGTCATCATACAGCAGGCTACATACAGTACATGGTACATTTTTTTTATCTCCTAAATGATTCCTTGGCCCATAGAGTGATTGTTAGATGCTATCATGCGTATGTATATGCACATATGGGTAATCACAGAGGACACCGGTGTGTGCACAGATGATCTCATGCATGTATGGTGCATCTGCTCTCTTCTAAATGGCAACATCATTTACAAAATTGGACAAAAAAAAGTGCTATTAAAGACCTAAAACTAGCAACTGAGAACATTAACTCCTCAGGGAAATGTTGAAAATGTGGAGTCATGAAGTCAGCTTTTAGGCAGTGCTTTAAAAAAAAAAAAAAAAAAAAGAAAGAAAGAAAAGAAAAATGTGCACCATCATCCATAAAAGAAAATCAATGATTTTCTCTGGAGCTGATATGTACAAATTATTATTTTTCTTTTCATCTTCCATGCAATTCTACACCACCTGCCATCAAGGAACTCTAATGTATGTGATGGTTGAGTATCTGGGTCAGGGACAAGCTGTCCTGTCAGATACTGGTTGAATGAAGAAAAGTACACCTTGGCTCTCCTTAAGCTGTAACAGGGGCCCCATGGTGATGTGCAATTTACTTGCCCCTGGTTGTTCCTTTGAATTTGCCCTGCCTTCATCATTAGTCTTTATATATTATTACTCTATCTGCTTCTTCCAGACTTTGCTCTTTTATTTGTGCCCTATTTCCACAGAGGATCCCTTCTTTAGCCAGTCGTCCTAAACAGTACAGTATGCCGAGTGATAAAATTCAAACTGGTTTGTAGCCGGCAGCAATTTTCCATAAAAAGGGTTCTTTAGAAGCAACACATTTCTTTCAAGCGAGGGGAGGAGCTTCTTTAAAAATGATTTTCATTTATCGTAACTCTTTATTTTTTTCCGAATCTGTACGTATGAAATATGCCCAGTTTAGTCTGTATTCCCGTTCGTCGCCTGCCTTACATCACTTTTATGAATGCTATTTATGTAGTTGTGTACAGCAGTAGTGATGAGCCAGTGTGCACAGATTTGGGTTTTCTTTAGTCTCTGCCACGGTGTCATTAGACAGCCAGTGCTGTGTCATTATGGAGCACAGGCATGGGTGGAAGCAGCAGGAGAACAAGGTTCATCTCTGTCTCTCTCGCTCGCAAAGATCCTCCTCCGCATATCCCCCCTGTCCATCTGTCTGTGTCTATTAATTTGTATATTTTTTTTTTTATGTCTGCACTCTGTCTTCCTCTCATTGTATGTCCATTTATTTGAGTGTGCGTGCACATAGAGAAATGCAGATTCTCTAGGCTCAGGTGAGACAGACCTATTCAGGGGTTATTCTCTCATGGTTTCTGAAGTTTGTCCCATTATCCATAAACATCCTCACTCTCAGTCTATCCCACAGCTCAACTCTTACCGGGCTATATTCCTACTTTTCTTTTCATCCTCTGCTGCATGCTCAAGTGGAACTTGGAGAAAAACCTATCAAGCGCTAAATGACCTCTGAAAACATCAACACAACATTTTCTTCTTGTGGAGCTTGAAGAGGCTTTAAGGACTTTGATGAACAAAGAAACTGATTGATTATGGGATTTAGGAGTGTATGCAATTGTTAGTGCCCTATAGGGTGACAACAAACCCGAGATTTGGCTCAGGACTGGAGAACACTGTCATAGTCACATATTGGATTGCGGTACCTGACGGATTTGGTTGCAAAAGCAGAAATTAGCTGGATGGAAAGTACACATTTAGACTTTTAGCGCCTTTTTTTTGGGATAGGATTTTACCTCTGAGAATTGACACAGTGGAGCTTTTCTGAAGTCAACACTCTCCTCGTTTTAAGGTTACTGTGTTTAAATGTGTTATATTTGACTGCGATCGCGATCATGATTTAATAATTTACTGTGTGTAGGCAATGTGTTGAATTTCCAGCTTTGTCAGGCTTAACAGTATTCGTTATCTCAGATTCAGAATGCAGACGTTTACTCGGCAATGTTAACTTTAAATAATGGATGCGTCATTGCATTTTTTTAAAATACCAAATATAATACCAAACCCCTGCTTTTTATATTTACTTTAAATGGTAAAAAAAAAAATGGTGCACTCTGCTTAGTGCTGCCGTGTTATTGTCTCTTTGATTGCTCTCTGCATAAAAGAACTCACGCACTGATGCGGTCGATTAGCTCAGTACGCCTCAACATACTCGCACACATTATCTTTCCTTTCTCTTCCAATCGTCTATGACTGCAAATGCTGCGAGGTGTCCCATCTTTTCAGCAATTCATACAAAATCATTTTCTAATAAGGAGGTGGGGGTGGGGGGGTCTGCATGGTCCTCTGTTTTCCATCATGTGCGCAAAAACTAATTGTCAGCCGGCTGCTGACAGCAAAGGGAGCCGTCAACAGGTTGGAGCTGGGCTATATTGGCTCCAGTGGCTAAACACACTTGCTGTACTTGTGTTTGCTCACATCTGTTCATGAGAGACAGGGAGGGAGAAGACAACCAATCCTGCGTTGCTATGGCAACACTGCAGAAAGTTACCCCCCACCCCTCAAATGTTGCTCGGAATGTGGTGGGGTTTGGGTTGTGGCATGTATGTGTGTGTGTGTGTGCGTGTTTGGCGAGGGGGGTGGTGGTGGTGGAGGGGGGGATGTCAGTATAGCGTCACTCTGGAACCCTGGGAAGACTCCACCACCTCTTCCTCTTCCTGCAGAGGGGAATAGATTGCAGTTGCCCTGCCTCTCTTTCATCTCTCTGTGTATGTGTGTGTGTGTTTGCCCCAGCGTTTTTTCATCCCCATCCTGAGTCATCCACTTTTCCCTCCATAGGATGAAAGGAGGGACTTCTGAGAAATCTCCCCTGAGGTGGCCAGACAGGAAATACAGTCATGTTGAGTGTGTCTGGTTGTATGTCTCTACACATGTAAGCGCTGAGTGTCTCTTTGTCAGTTTCACCATGGCTCTTTAAGCATCACTGTCAGATATGTGTTTGAATGGTATAATGATCCCATTGACCTGGTTGCAGGTGTGTATTTTCGGCGTGTATGTGCACAGTAAGAATGCGTGTGTGTGTGTGTGTCCCTCTAACAGCAGGGTGCCAGAATGGAAACAGAGAAAGAGCAGTAATTATGGCCTCCCATGTTCAGCAGAAACATCAGAGGGAAGTAATTTGTTGCTCTATATTTAATCAGGGGAGATAACGAGACTGACTGCAGCTGTCTGGGCTTATGGGCAGGCGGACAAGCACTAACACCATTTCCTCCAAAACCCATTATTCTTTAATGTGGCCAGCCACTTTGTCTTATTTCCATACTTTTCAGAGCTCAAATAATCATTATTGCCCTTTTTAAAAAAAAAAAAAAAATCTCCAATTAACTCAATTGTTCACATTATTTCTTCCTCACCTTTATTCTATTGCTCTCTCTCTCTCTTCTGTCCTGTGACTTGACCATGAAAATGTGTATCTTTCTTCACTCACAGCAACCTCCAAGAACCTTTTTCTCTTTTTTTGTTTCCTCTTGTCCCCTCGTTATCTCTTGCTCTCCCTCACTGTCTCTGCCCATCTCTCCATCCCTCTCTTAGGGTGCAGGTAGAGTTTTATGTGAATGAGAACACTTTCAAGGAGCGCCTCAAGCTGTTCTTCATCAAAAACCAAAGATCCAGTGAGTTGCCTGTGATAAGGATGACACTTTCTCTGTCTGTAATCATTCAGGTGATTTCCACCGTCTTCTGTCTGCTTTGTTTCCATATGAGATGTGATTGTTTATCACTCTTGCGCTACACTTATATGTGGATGTTTTATGTGTCTGTGCAGTGACTTCTCGTCACCACTGTATGTGTATTGTCTCCTACATGATTAAGATAATAGAAACAGTTCATCCAGGGGTGTTAAACTTAAGGGAGGGCCAGTTAGCGTCTAATCGGGTTTAATAAAACAACAACAACAAAAAAACAACTGTGGGTAAATCTTAAAATGATTACTTGATATCGCAATGATTCATGATAATATTTTACAGAATTTCAAAGTAAACGTGTTTGTTTTGAAATTGAATGAAGGCAAAAATAAATCTATTAACATTTAAAACAGACAGAAATAAATTGAAAATTAAGTAAATAATAAAAAAAATGTAAGGGAAGAGGAGGTCTTCATGTTTTTCATTACAGTTTGACACCTCTGAGTTAATCATTCAGGTTTATTTACATACTATTGTATGTTCATTTTTTACACCACGGCATGTTGTAAGGGATCTAAAATCAAGTTTCACATAATTTTTTTTATTTTTATTATTGGTAGTAGTAGTGGTTTCAAAACATGTTGTGTCATGTTCATTTCTTGTAAATTTTTCAGCTGCTGATATTTCTTTCTAACGATGTTGTCTTCTCTTTGCATCGCAGGTCTGCGGGTGCGAATGTTTAACTTTGCCCTCAAAGTGCTGAGCTGCCTCCTCTACATTGTCAGAGTCTTGCTGGACAATCCGCAACAGGAAAAACAGGACTGGTGAGAGAAATGGTGATAACAGGGGCCTAATGGCCTGAGGCCTGGTGAAACAAGGTGTGCCAAGGCCTGATAGCAGAAATAAGTGCAGCAGGTCATTAGATGAGAGAAGTGTGTGTACATAGTATATATATATACTTATATAAACGTATATATATATATATTATATATATATATATATATATATATATATATATATATATATATATTATATATGAATAAATATAAAACAAGATTGGATGTGAGCTAGCTGGACAAAAAGTCACTTCCTTAGCTGTTTGTTGTGTTTTGTTTCTCTCCTGCAGCGTGAGCGGAGTAAACTGCACCAAACCAAACGCGTCGTTTCGTCCCGGGAGTGAGTTTGACTGGTAAGCACGTGTCCCTAATGCAGGGCGATGTCTTTGGCCTGCGGACGAGGTCCATGAAACCGCACACCCTTGAGGACGCGCGTCTCCCACACCGGCCTACTGGTCGGAAATGTTGTATAACACGATCAATGCGACTCCACTTAACTGATACAATTCACAATGCTGATATCGAGCATTACAGATCCACATTCATTTGTCACAGTATAACTTTATGGATTAGCTGTCAACATAAAACATGCGTAGAGCCTGTGCGGCCTAATCAACAGCGATGTAGTGGAGATAAAGTATGCAATATAAAACAACAGGCGAGAAAGCAGGAAGTGTGCGTGGACTTAGCGATACGCCATGTCTCCTGCTCATGGACCTATTGATCTCACTGGTGGCTGGTGACACAGGCTAAGCTCTGGCTCCAAATGAATAAGGAGCCTGACAGAGTGAGCTCAGAGAAGGGACCGGTCGCCTCTTACTCCAGGCAGCAGACTCATAGAAGAACAGGCAGCAAGCAACTAAGCAGCCATGATAAGCCCCAGAGTGTCTTTGAAAAGAAAAGGAGAAAAAAACAAAACAACCTGCCTGTAAATTTCCATTTGACTGTGTGAATATTACTTCTGGACTATGTTGGTCATGGTCCCTGTTGACTGCCATTGTGTTGGGGCAGAAAATAATTTTCAATATCTTATTTCACTGTGTCTGTCTGTGCCGTATCTCTGTTCTGTCCTTTTTCCTCCAACTCTGTAGGAAACTGATCATCTGGGTGGACAGACCATTACCACTGTGGGCTCTGCAGGTCAGATATCAGTACACTCCTGTGTAAACAAGGCTTCAGTCTGCAAACACACATATCTGCATACATGAGTTGCACACGGCTGTGTGTGCATTCACTGCCCATAAACCAATAAAAATGGATGCAGATGCACACACAGTCAGACACCTGGCTGTGTCTTGCCTTACAAACCTTTTGCCTCTGAAGCTCAATCACCAGCATGCCTACTGATTCCTCCCACGCTCGCCTCTTCCATCTCTACAACTCCTGTTTTTCTCTCTGCTCTGGTCTCTTTCTGAATACTGTATCTTGACTTGACTCCCCGCCCCCCCCCATCTCCCTTCTCTCACTTTACTTGCAGGTGTTTGTGGCTTTCATCAGTTTTTCAGAAACGATGTTGCTCGTGTATCTCAGCTACAAGGTGAGTTGACTCGTGGAGCCCCACCGGTCTGAAGCCGTGACTACGTGTGTGTGTGAGGTGAGCGGATGTGCCCGCGTGTGAAATGCCTGAGGGCGTTGCTGTCCACCGAGCACTCCTCTGTGCGTCCTCTCAACTCAACATACATTTCCTTTGCGCCTCATTTGCCCGGTGTGTGTGGAAAGCACTTCAGTGGGACTTGAGGCTTCCTCAGCACCGCCCTGTTATTGACACATCTGAAAAACTCCAGCGGGGGCCTTTGTGTTGCTGCCGGGGGGCGGATCCATCAAGGGGTTGCCTGGCCTTTGATGTATTTGACACTGTAAGCCTATGAAGAGGCCTCTCTGCAGATTACTCTGGAGGCTTGAGGCCTTAACATTTAGAGCTGACTGATTCCTGTGGACATTCCCTGTGCCTGTCCACCTACACTCCATGAGATTCAGGTCAGCCATATGCAGGCGGCAGACAAATAAAGACAAGCATGCCTGACATCTTAATTGAATGTCAAAGCTTAGCGAAAGCTGAGTAATGCTGCTTCTATCCTCGGAGGGTACAAGGGTGTTGTATAATTCTTTAATGTCCCGATCTATCCTGCAGAAAACGATCAATTTCGCGGCAACCGGGCTTGTTATGTGGTAATCCCCTAAGGTCACCATGACAATAGAGTTTTCTGACCCCTGTGTGTGGTTTATGTTTCCAGGGCAACGTTTGGGAGCAAGTATTACGTGTCCCCTTCATTCTGGAAATGATCAGCGCCATTCCCTTCATGATCACTGTGAGTGGAAGGATATGCGTTACTGAGCACTGACAGCACTGAGAGTCTCCCAGGCAGCCGTTTGCTTCTGGCTGTCACTTGCCACACACACACACACACACACACACTCAGACACACAGACACACACTTAACTAACTACAATAATATGGAAAGGATATTACCACTCACACATGTTTACTCAATCCCATGCCTAATGAGAGGCCCTGTGACTGTATAAAGCCAAGCAGACTGAAGCTTTCTTTTCCTGACAGGTGATTCTGCCCTCCTTCCGAAATCTATTCATCCCTGTTTTTCTCAACTGCTGGCTGGCAAAACATGCTTTGGAGAACATGATCGTAAGTGAAGCACAGTCTCCATCTAAAATGCAATATTTATTTTTGCACTCATCTAAAAGTAAATCAGTCACGAAATCTATGAAAAACTTGAATCTCTTCCATCACACCCATCCAAATAAGCTCCACATGGTGCCCTTCAGACCTGGTGTAAACATCCATCCTTGTAATTGTGATTCGACCACATGTGGATAGAACAGGTAACAGAACTGTTCACACCCGGCATTAAAATGTGTCTCCTCCTGTGACAACATGAAGTCGGATCTGTAGTAGTATGTCGCCCTTTTTTCCAATGCATGTTGATGTAATGTTTGCAAGGACAAGCTATTGTTCTTAATGACTCAAGTTTGTGTATGTTGGTTTGTGTTTGTGTGTGTGTGTGTGTGTGTGTGTGCACATGAAATTGTGTGCTGTTGAAACATACATGTTATATTTAGAAAATGTTCATATTAATGTATGGGCACTGTATATTAAAAAAAAAACTGCAGGAGTGAATCACTCACTCACTCATTCAGGATGGATGGATGATAGTACCAGGTCTGAACAGGTCATCAATGCATTTCTATTGGATTTTTCCAACTATCATTTTATCCCATTTTACACATTGGTGATGCACATTGGACTAGATTAGATTAGATTAGATTACATTAGATTACATTAGATTACATTACATTACATTAGATTACATAAACTTTATTAATCCCTGATTTCCTTCATGCAGTTACTACATACAATATAAACGAATAGATAGATAAATAAATGAAGTCCATCAGAAGCATGATTGACAGCAATTTATCGAGTGTTCATGAAAACTTTCGACTGCTGCTGCGACAAGATACTGCCTTTAAGAAGCCGAATTGTTAGTTTAATCTTTATTCTCCATCTAGAGTGACTTCAATTGAGTCTTGTTTAATGCCAGTCACAGAGGCAGCTTTTTTAATCAGCTCGATCCTTCACAGTAGTATCTCTCCCTCCCTCTCTCTCTGTCTGTCTGTCTGCAGAATGATCTCCACAGGGCCATCCAGCGGACACACTCGGCCATGTTTAACCAGGTGGTGATACTCATCAGCACACTGGTCTGCCTCATGTTTACATGGTGAGTATTTGTGCGGATGACACTGACTTTGGGGCGGGTGGAGAGACAGCGTGTCACAGCTTACAGGGTAAGGAAAGAGAGATGGACATGCAGCAACATACAGAGAGAGAAAAGGCAGCTCCTGGAGCCAATAGGGAGAAAGACAGAGAGCAGAAATGTAGTTGGCAACAGTGAGAGTGAGATAGTGCTCTCAAATGACAACGGGTTATTGCTTCAGTGCAGTGGAGGATGTGTCGGCTCGCTGCGTATCTGTTGTAAAAGCCTTAGTTAATCCAGAAGATCCTACACAAGGCATGAATTAAGCTCTCTGACCACTTCACGGTTGACATTTGCCTGTTGACTCATCTCATCTGCGAAAGATCAGGATATTGCACAGCTTGTATTTCCACACCTATACAAATGCACAATGTCCCACAAGTGTGTTCAAGCGTGCTTCCACCCCCATCCTTACACGTACAATGTCACACATATATACACAAGTATAAAATAAAAAAAAGAACACCTATGTTTCATTTAGCACTCACACTTGTTTCTCAGTGATCGCAATAAGACTGTTCATACTTTCTCCCTCTTTCCCGCTCTCCTACCTCCTTCAGCATCTGTGGCATTCAGCACCTCGAACGAGCGGGCAACAACTTGACCCTGTTTGATTCGCTCTACTTCTGTGTGGTCACCTTCTCCACCGTGGGCTTCGGCGATGTCACCCCACAGATCTGGCCCTCACAGCTCCTGGTGGTCATCATGATCTTTGTGGCGCTCATTGTGCTTCCCATTCAGGTGAGGCATGATGGGAATGAACTGAAACGCAAAACCAGAGGAACAAAGTAGGTTAAAAAAAGAGTAAAATTACTTAACTAAATTTTAATCAGAGGTGGAAAGAGTACTGAAATATTCCACTCAAGTAAAGGCACCGCTATTTTGATAACATTTTACTTAAGTACAAGTAAAAGTACTGATCTAAAAATGTACACAAGTTACGGTAATAAAGTAGCGTCTGGGGTTCTTCGTGCAAAAAGGACAAGGGGACACAAATCTCACATTAATTGTTTTTAATTGAAGGCAAACCTTTTTAAATGAAAGTTCTGAGAAAATAAAATATGTAAAACACATCAGTCAAAATGGGTCAAAGGTCACAAATGCTCACTCACTCAGGGATCTTAATTAGTGCAAATTTACGTAGCAAATTACAGTACAGTAATAAACAACATACTTGAATAAAAGTAAAATTACAAATATTTTTTCAAAAAATTATTCAAAAAGTACAAGTACACAAAAACCTACTCAATTACAACGTACTGATTTTAATCATGAGTGAACAGCAGCACGTCTGGCATGTCTCGGGTTCACTCAGCTCAAGTATTCACTGCTCAGTGAAATAACAGATCATGTGACCAATCACAAAGTCAACAATCTGTTTTGGCAACATCTGGATGGAAAGAAACATTCCAAAAACGATAACAAACATCAGCGTCATTTCCAAAAAGCATTACACCACTGTTAGAAATATTATTCCATCAAAATGCTTTGGTTACAAAAAATACAACAAGACGCTTGATTGGAAAAGAACAAACCAAAATACACTCAGTGTTCCTCTGCGTCATCAGGGGCAGAAGGGGATCTCGTAGCTCATTTTCCCTCTTTGTCAAATTCCCCTGCAGAGACCAAGTCAATACATCACCTTTAATATATTTTTTTTGTTCAGCCTGTAAGGTTCAGTAGTGTTTGAATTCCTCCCTTTTTTTCTTTTTTTTTTATCAATAAAAGATCACTTTATAGCCGAAAGCTTTAAAAGTGATCCAAAAACAATTTTTGCTTTGATGAGTTTTGGATCCTTAAAGACCAGTGGACACACTCTTTGATTATCACAGCCAGCAGTTATTTTGCAACTCACAAAACCCAATTTGTTTTCCTTTGGATAAGCTCACAGCAGTCAAGTTTTCTCATTTAGACGAGCGATTCTTGTATTTCTCCCCATGCACAACGCGATGTGATGAGTCACAACATCCTACGTGAATTTACAAAACTATTTTTACTCAAAGACCAGGGCTGAGTGTCTTCCTTACTCTCTCAATTCCCTAAACCCCTCTCCTGTCATTTAGCTGCGCCACAGAGGGAACAGACTTGATGGAGAGCTAAAAAGTTTACACACGTTGTATTTGCACAGGGACGACTGAATAAAAACACCTCGAATAAAATATCGGTTCCTCGTGTGTTCTAATGGTTGTTCCTCACATTTGTGTATATCTTTTATCCCTGAGGGAGCTGCCGTAGAAGATGCTAAAAGAAGAAGGTGCTAATAGGAGTGGATATTTGTGGCACTATAGTTGGATGAGGGTCTCTCTGGGCAGTGAAAAACACACACTTACAGGGCTGAGGTTGGTGCTAAGGGAAGGAGGAGTTTTTAAATGTCTAAAAAAGGGATATTTAAAGGAATACTTCACCGATTAGCATTTAGCTTTGTATTACTATAGAATAGGGGTAGTATTTTTGAAAAATGGTGCTTGCCAACCTCAGTTTCCCCTGAGTCGAGAAATATCGTCATTCTTTTTGTTGTTATGTGTCCACCAGTGACACTTGGTCCAAGGCTTGAAACAGCAACGCCAATTCCACACTTTTTAGACCCACTCGTAGGCACTCACGGCACTCATTCCCAGAATGTAAACAGTGTCCGCCATCTTTGCTAACTCTTACGCTAACAGGACCGAGTGTCACTGGTGGGCACGTAACAAAGAAAAGAATGAAGATATTTCTAATGTAAACAGTGTCCGCCATCTTTGCTAACAGTTACGCTAACAGGACCAAGTGTTTCTGGTGGGCACGTAACAAAGAAAAGAATGAAGATATTTCTCGACTCAGGGGAAACTGAGGTTGGCAAGCACCATTTTTCAAAAGTACTACCCCTATTCTAGTAATACAAAGCTAAATGCTAATCGGTGAAGTATTCCTTTAAGGCAGGGCTGTCAAACTCAAATGACCTGGGGGCCGACATAGAGGAAAAAAATTGGAAAAAAACAACTATTTAGTAGCCGGTGGGCAATATAAGATATTCATTATGATATTAGACAGAATTGCAAAGTAAAAGTGCTTGTTTTGATATAAAATTATTCACAATAAAAACATATTTATGATGCACAAAAACGGAGAATTAAATTGAAAATTATCAAATAATGACGAGGATAATTGTGATTAAAACAGCTTAAATATATGTAATTTCATGTTGAGTGTAATACATTTAATAAAGCAATGATTACAACCGAATGTTTTATTACTATTATAAAAATATTGCCGGCAAATACATTTAGTCTTATATTCTGTCTCTCTTCCATCACAGTGGTGGGTGGGCCATATGTAATAGATTGGAGGGCCACATGTGGCCCCGAGGCCACCAGTTTGACACATGTGCTTTAAGGCATGAAATTTGGGAGCAGGGAGTAAGTCGGAAGGGTGACATGACATCCATGGTGCCAATTGCCAATGAAAAGTTCAGCCGAAACTATCATCACAATGGTGTCTTTTGTGAGTGCGATGGATTCGTCCCCACTCAATCACAGCATGGGGGTCAATCATGCATGTGTATAGATGCAGCGGCACACCTGCTGCTCATGTGATGCACTTACAAAAAAAAGAAGAAGACAAACCATCAAAACTGTGTAGTCACTACAAAAAAAGAAAGAAAGAAAAAAAACAAACAAACAAACAAAAGAGAAATACAATTTACGGGAAGATTGGTTTGAATTGTTCCGCAGTGCATGTGAGTGTGTGTTTGTCCGTCTGTCTGTCTGCCATAACCAGACTTTCATAGGGAAGCCACAGAGTGCATCAAGATTCAGCCGCTGTCTTATTGTTATTGTTGTCTCCACTGGTTTCCCTGCTACTGACCACAGCAGTCATTTTTGTGGGATTATGAACCTTTAAATGAGCCATAATGTAACATTATTTACGCATTAATCATTTTTTATGCCTTTTAAGACTTTTGTGGAGACCTTCCAAAGCCTCCACAAATGCCTACAGTAGCCTCTAGACTGAGTTTTCTGCATAACGAGAAAGGATGTTAACACTGAGCGTATCGCAGACGACACACTTTGCATTATTGGAAAAATTCCAACGGTTTCTGAAAGCTGAGAAGTTGCCCATCAAAGCCAACATGTGGTTATTACGATAATTTCACTCGTGCTGTTGCAGGAAGCCAGAGAATCAGCGTCTTTGTAATCAGAGCACAGTGTTGCCTGTTTTGGACACTGAGACAAACACTCAAACAAATGTTATAATAAACATGCATACAATTTAACACACATTTTTCATTTTTAATTGTTAATACTCTATTTTAACATGCAGCAAATTGTAAATAACTGACAGATAATGAAGGATATTCTGGAAAAATGGGCAAAAATCACTTACTCACAGGATTCATTTTCAAGCCCTTTTATGGTTAAAATAAGCAAAAAACATCAGTGGTGAGTTTTCCACTATCAACAAAAAAATCTGTCTCCCAGCACAACACAGACTTCAACAGAAGCTCCACAAAAGCATAAAGAGCAAAATAAATTTCAGCCCGTCAGGCCAAACAGGGAAGAGCTCGACCCCGAGCAAAAACTAGAGTGTTGCTATAGTTACCTCATGATACTCCTCTGCAGCTGTCGCGAGAAAGAACACTGTGATGATGAGAGTGCAGTTCAGTTACGGCCACACATGTTGTTATAGAGAACAGTTTTTGGAAAGTTATGTTTAACCCCTTTAAAGCAAATGGATTTGAAAATAATGCTTTAAACGAAAACTATGTAGGTCATTTCCATTTACAAACATCTGGTGTTTCAATTCATTTCCAAGTCAAGTAAATCTTTACCGTCGTTCATCTGCATACACAGTGCAGTATACACACGGCTGATGGAATTCACAGACCATTGTGCCTTACGGTCACAGTAAATATTACAAATCACAGCAATAAAACATAAATCACAGTGGAAAAGAGCAGAGCCAATAAGGTGCGGGTGCTTTGTTTAGTGTTTAATGAAGCAGATCACAATCCTCCACTAATAATAGATGTCTAATTGTCATGTGATTTAGTGGCTGCTCAAACGAACGATGCTGGGAAAAACAACAACAACAAAAAAAAGGAGAATGAGCTAATTAAATTACTTAATTTATTAAATTACCGTGCACTAAATTCATCACATTCATTTTATCGTATATTTGAAGGTTCATCACCTGTTTATGTTGGAAATGAGTGAATTGTGTTTGTTGTAAGATTCTCTACACCACTTTTGTACGAAAGGGATAGTTTTCCTGCTTACACACACTGACACAGGGTTGCATCACGATTGTCCTTGCCGGAACCTAAATAAGAGAAAAACAGAATAAGAAGAAATCAAATAAACACAAAGTACACAATCATTTCCTCTGCCACTATCAACTATTAAGTCGTAACTGTAGTCGGAGATGAAGATTTCTGCTTTATACGAGTTATTCCATTAATCTAGGATTCAAACCTTGAGCAATATTGGAAGGAAAATTTGGTTATGAAACCACTAAATCATGAAAATCACTATTCACGTCAAACCATTTATTTCTAGTGCATTATCAGATACTAATTTGTGTTTCTCCCTTATTTTACTGTCACTGAAATAGAAAAGTCATTTTTTCCCCCCTTTGAATTACAGTGATTAGTGTCTCAACTTCAGCAGAAATCTCTAACACATGTATTCATGTGTAAAATTACAATCCTTCCCACCATCCATCTCCCCCACCTGACCCTCGGCACAGCAAAGAACCCAGTGCAGCAGCCTTCAGGCCTTTGGTTATTTCCATAAAGGATGAATCCAATGTCCGTTTATCTTAATTCCATCAGAACACTCTCCCAAATTAAAAGGGAAACACTATACATCTCAAGGCAGCGTGTTTTTCTCATAAACCACCTGACTCTTCCCTGCGTTTCAGCCGCCCCTTAATCCCATTTTGTGTCTGTTTGAATGTGACGGATGTTTTCCCGAGTGCAGTTCGAGCAGCTGGCTTTTCTGTGGATGGAGCGGCAGAAGTCCGGGGGAAACTACAGCCGCTACAGAGCACAGACGGAGAAGCACGTGGTGCTGTGTGTCAGCTGTCTCAAAATCGACCTCCTCATGGACTTCCTTAACGAGTTCTTCGCTCACCCACGACTGCAGGTCTCTCCAAGTGTGTGTGTGTGTGTGTGTGTGTGATTTTTGTAATCTGTAATCCATGAGCCCAAGAGACTGTGGTAAAAGCAGAGGATTAATTCTAAAATAACACACATCAAACTGCTGTCTTTTTAATGAAGGAGCAGATTGTGTTTGCTTAGGTGCATCCATGTGTGCACAATGTCTTGTTCACCACACGGTGTGTGTGTGTGTGTGTGTTGGAGATCACTTGGAATGGTCCTCTCCACCACAGTTGATTGAACAGGATGTGAGGTTATAGCAAGAATCAGGCTCAGGTAGCGGATGGAAAGTTAAGTAACTCGATGTTGAAGATTAAAGGAATACTTCACCGATTTGCATTTCGCTTTATATTACTAAAATAGGGTGCTTCCCAACTATATCTTCATTCTTTTTTTGTTACGTCCTCAACAGTGACACTTGGTCCGAGCCTTGGTCTTGCAACTGCACTTTTTAGACCCACTCATAGGGGGACGGGACCGCATTCCCACAATGTAAACAGTGTTACACTAACAGGACCACTGGTGGGCACGTAACAAAGAAAAGAATGAACATTGGCACTTCTTAATCAGTTAATTTAAAACCACATTTTCCATACGTTCTGCACAAGACTGACTAGGTTGTTTTCAGGACATCTGTGACTACAGGCATACCAGAAATTAGAAATGTTAACTGCAGAGTTTTAGAGAAATTTCATGTTAAAAGTCCCACATTATCACTTTTTAATCAAACAAAATTATTATCAACTTTGAGATGCAGAATCAACAAAATATTCCATAAGTCCTGGACAAGACTGTCTAGGTTGTGTTCAAGACATCAATGGCTATTAACATTCTGGAAATCAGACATTTTTACTGTACAGTTTTAGAGAAATTTCAAGTTAAAAGTCCCACATTAGCACATTTCAATCATTTGAGATGTAAAAATAAACAACATTTTCCAAAATTTTCGGGAAACACCGGTATACAATGTTGGTCAGGTCATGTGATAACCAGTGCTTATACTGTACAGTCAATACTGGGGAAAATGTTAGTTAGCAAGTTAGTAAGCAGCATTTTAGGCCTAAATCAGGTCATTAAACCAGTCATTGTCCATGAATATGCTGCTGTTTTCCCACTCAAACTGTATGTGTGTGTGTGTGTGTGTGTAGGACTACTATGTGGTGATCCTGTGCCCGGCAGAGATGGATGTCCAGGTTAGGAGGGTCCTTCATGTCCCCCTTTGGGCCCAGAGAGTCATTTACCTCCAGGGTTCTGCCCTCAAAGACCAAGACTTGATGAGGGCCAAGTGAGTCCCTGTGATAAAAAAAACTAATAATAATGATCAAGTATTTTTATGCACATACTGTATTTCTTTATACTGTCTGTGTGTCTGAATGTCTTTACTGTCACAAAATGTGCCCCAGACGAAAAGACACAGAAAAAAGACCTGAGTGATGTAGAAGCTGTAGCTCATGATTTATACCTGAAGCACATGTAGCCTTGATGTACCAGCTGTAATTACAGTTTGCATCATATTGCTTATTGTTTACCCTTGGGCACCTTGGGCCCGCTTTGTCACGATGGAAAGAAAAGGAGCGAAAGCTCATTTGTTTAATCTCCCCGTCTCTTCACCTCCCACTATCTCATCCATGAATGGCGTAGGCTTGGAAGACTTGTTGGTTCATTTGTTGTTCTATTGTCCTGCTTTTTTCTTCTTTTTTTTTTGTCTTTTGTCCTCTCCCTCTGTAACATGACAACACCCTCCTTCCTGTGTCTTCTCTCCTCATCTCCTTTTCTCTCTCTCTCTCACTTCCATGGTCACATGCTCTTCCTAACCACTTAGGATGGACGATGCCGAGGCCTGCTTTATTCTCAGTAACCGGTTTGAAGTGGACCGCATAGCTGCTGTACGTTCCCCGCGACTTCCCTGAATCACCGTGACTCCTCACACTGCAAAAACATTAAGTCTTCCTTTATAATGTATAATGTTTTTCTCGCAACTGATAAAGAAAAGGCTGTTTTTATGTGTCTTTATAAAGAAAGGGCATCAAAAGCAGCTTTTCATATGACATGATTTACCTTTTTGACAATTTTCCACTGCACTGAGTACATAATAGAAACAACACGGTGAATGTGTGAAAAACACAGGAAACAGCAGTTGAACAGCAGAGCATGCATGGTGTTTTTTGGTGATGCATGGACGTTAAGATGTGTGCACTATGCATGAGTTCATCATCTATTTTATGACTTACAACTTAACTTGATTTACATTTCTTAAACGTACAGTTAAAAATGCAATGTGTACAACTTGGCATTATTCATTTGTGAAGTCGCGTTGCAGGCTGAATATCCCTCACCTCACTCTTCCTTTCCAAATGTGTTAGAGAACATGATGTGGCCTTCAGTGAGCAGCAAAACTCAAAAAGATGTTCACATTGCCCATTCTGTGTGACTGGAGGAAATATGGTGGTCCAAAATTGGGTCCTCTGTACAGCTGACTCGGCTCCTGATAAATATAAAAGATAAAGAAAATCAACAATTCATACAATCATTTTAAAATGTGTGCACAAAAAAATATAATTATTTTATCCTCAATTTCTTCCAAATGCAAGAAAAAGAATTACACCTAAATTTTACACACGGGACTTTTAAATAATACTTTATGTTGTAGTGAACTGTGGCACAGACATTCATGGCTCCCTTACAATAACTTGTGGTGAAAATTTCAAATTTTTCAACACCACGAAAGTAACATTTCCATTAGCCTCAGCCGCACTTTGTGTTTAAAGAGAGTGTGTTAGCGGTTTTAATCTGACACGAGCCCGACAGATCCACCTCGTTTCCAGTGCCACTTTTAACTCGGTTCACTCGCCATATCTTTTGTGCCGACTCAACTACTTCTCTGAAAAAAGATATCCGAATTGAGAGGCCGTTCAATTGCTCAGCGCAGTCAGTGGTTTAAGAGGATTATTAGAGAGGAACTGCAATCTGATGGTGCTAATGATAGGTTTTCTGCCTCTCCTTCTCCCCGTGTCACACTTGAACTTGCTTTCACTCTCTACCCTTCCTTCGTTCCGTCTCCAATTTCCTCAGGATCATCAGACCATCCTCCGAGCCTGGGCAGTGAAAGACTTTGCACCAAATTGCCCCCTGTACGTCCAGATTCTCAAGCCGGAGAACAAGTTCCATGTCAAATTTGCAGGTAGGCAGTGAGTGTGAACTCCATCAAGCTGGCAGTGAATTGAGGTGTTGGCTGACGCTGACGTTATTTGATCTCATCAGGATGCGAGGAAATAATGGGTTCATTGACACCCACTAGCATAATTGGGTCTTCCTGGCTGAGTTTGACAGGTGTTTGGTGAATTGTGTTGTCACTGGTCATGATAAATAACAGTGCAGACGATGGGCGACTGCACTGTTAAACTTGGATTACATCAGGACGGGAGCTGTCCTGCGTCGTTTGTCAACACTTGTCACGTTCCATTTTCTTTTAAGGTTAATTTGACTGATTTGTTCGACTGAAAATGTCATTTTTATCAGTGTATACCACCGATGTGGGACAGATTTAACCCTCGCCTACCTCGCTGAGGTTTCCTGTGATATTCGCCTTTAAAAGAGCGTCCCTTCTTCTCCTGCTCAACAGACGACACCTGTCAATCATCTGCAAGGAAAAGACACGGAAATAAAAAGTCACACATCCCCCTATCACTGCAGCTCGGTGAGGATGTCAAGCATCCCAGCTGTCTTTATCAATGTTTTAAGCTTTAGTTGGCAATGTTGGGGGAAGAAAATCTCCCTCTTTTGATGAGTTCTGCTGGCGTGCCAACCTGGCAGTAAAGCTCTGCCTGCGTGAAAGCCTCCGTTGCCCCTGCAGCGCAGTTTGAACACCTCATTGCCTCAGCCAGACTAAGGCCTTCTGTTACAAGGAAGCAAAGGCAAGATTGTCCATGATAACTCTATATTTATCTATTCTCTATATTTCATTATTTAAGCTGGAAGTACAACGATATCAACTTGTGTGTATGTGTATACTAGGTAGATAGATAGATAGATAGATAGATTGATAGATAGATAGATAGATAGATTGATAGATAGATAGATTTCACTAGTGTCACTAGCGTGTTTCACTAGTGAAAAAATGCCCCTTTAATCACTCAAGTTCATTATCATCGGACTTTAATTGCGTGAAGTCACTCACACGCGCACACATTACAGTAAGTACAGCTGCCATGTTTTGACACCACTTGGAATATGCTCGCTAAGTGCTAATGTGGGAGGCATTAATGAGACACGGGCTTTAATAAGAGCCACAGGAACTGCTCCATAACAGCTCGATGTCCACTATAGGAAAGAGACGACGTCGGTATGATGCTGCAGCAGTTCCGGGACGCCCTGAGGTGTTGGAATAACCAAACAGAATTGGGTGCATAGTGTAGATTGAATATCACCCCAGTTTATATTATGGACAACAATAGCCTCACGCCCCCAGCCTGAGCTTGGTTTATTTACAGCAGTTCACTCATACTAATCAAAAACGGCCTACTGATTTAATTAGTACAATTGTTGGACCTGTGGTCAGGTAGTAATTGCTCTCTGCACAGGGGGGTAAATAGTCACACACACACACACACACACACACAGGTTTGTGCTGCCTTTCTTCTTAGGACACTGCATTGACTAATACTCATTTGAACAGCCTAAACAAAGCCTCACCTCTAACCTAATCAAAATTCAAATCTTTGAAATTAGGTCCTGGCTCACTAGGACTAGGTTTTGGTCCTCATGCAGACTACTGGTCCTGACAAGGTCAGTGTTTATGCCAGAAAAGATGCTAAAGAGGTAACAAATACAAGAACACACATACACACACAACTTGTGTTGTTGTTGTTGTTGTTGATGATGATGATAGCGCTGTTTGGTCTTTGTGAACAGAAACATGAAAACATTATTTGAAGGATGCATCCTTCATCTGAAAAGAGGCTTGGTCAGGTAATACTATCAGACTCTGAGTGAGGGAGCATTTGTATGTATACAACAGCTGTGCACATGCAATTTAAGCAGTAGAATGCCCTTCACTGGTTTTTCACTTTACTAGAGCACATTCCAAGCGAGTGCAGCGTGGCAATGTGAGATCGATGGGCAGAATCAACACTATGTGACTGACAGTGGTTTGAATGTAGCGGACATTTGTTTATATTTCAAAGCCACGCAATACAACTTTGAAGTGATCGTCATGGGCCTAAAAGGCTGTGACATTTTTGTGAACGTACAGTGTGACAAAGTCTGCGATTGGTTTCTGGCACTCAGGCACTTAGACCGAGAGAAGCAAATGGATCACAGTGGTGCAGAGGTGTAAGAAGGACACTGGAAATTGGATATTGGGAGAAAATAAAGTCTGTGTCTGGGCTTTAGTAGATATAGCTACTGTATGTGTGTGTGTATGTGTACTCCTTTCTGACATAAACACTGACCTTGTCAGGACCAGTAGCCCTAAAGGGGAACAAAACCTGATCCTAATAAGGCTAATTTCTGAGGAACTGTTAAGTAAGTGTAAGGAAACAAGGTAAGGGATTGCACTTTGTTTAAGCTGAATGGAGGTCACTGCAGTGTCCTCAGAAGAATACCTGTGCCAATCTGTGTGTGTAAGACACAGACAGAGAAGATGCAATGTGTGTGTAATAGTAATGAAAAGTGTTGCTCTGTAGATACAACATCAGTGTTTTTTTTGTTTGTTTTTTTCCTCTCCAAGCCAAGATGCTTAATGGTCTGTAAAAGCTGTGTGTATGTGTGTGTGTGTGTGTGTTTGTTGTCTATAATTCTGAGCCAAAAGAACATTGGTACTCCGACAGTAGATCCACCATCAGGGGTTGTAATTCTCACGTCTCTCACATCCACAGCTGTAGCACTCACACAAACCCCTGACCTAATTCATTAAAATGCATTTACATCTCCGCTGGCCTCGTGTTACTCACACTGGCAGCTGATTGAGTTTGCTAATTCATGTCAGGTTCTGATGTTTGTCACTCACTTTTTTTTTTTCTTTTTTTCTGCCCTGCGACAGAGCACATATTGTTCCTTTAGCCCTAATGTGGCGGCGGGCTCATTGCTTACGCTAATGCAATCAAGAATTAGAACAGCAGGGTAAAATGAATGCTCCCTGGGCCTGATTCACTGACTGATTGGCCTACTACAAATATTAATCACTCTATTGGTCTTTCCGTCTGCATGGCAAAAGGTAAATGAGAGCGAGTCATCTGTGTTTGTTCAGTTGGGTTTGGTTAGTTCGCTTGTGTGAGCTGTTTGACGGCGTAAGTGAAAGGTGGTTCAATGAAGCTGATACTGAATCACTGACCTGTTGCGAGGCCCTTTTTCAGCGTCGGCGCCACAAACAGTTGAAACCGAGCAAAGTCACATTAAACGGAAACTGGGAATGTGTCTATAGGGGGACGATCTCTGCGGCGGATTCAGATAAGACAGATAAATAGCAAAGTGACATTTATCAACATGAAACGGTGTGTGCTCATGTGTTTAGGTTATACGTATGGATCCAAACCCTTTTTTCATAACGTACAATCTGAGTCTGAGTCACCGGGGTACTGACTAAGGAAAGATTTGTCACCGTTGGATTTTTCAGATCTTGTTTTCCAGTGCTTTTGGCCACAAATTAGTCATTAAGTTAATTAGCGGGTCATCGATTAGAAGGCCTATAACCTGTAACCATTTTGATAATTACTGTGCCTGGTACACAAAGCAAAAGTGGCAATTATGTGCCATTTTTCCACATTATTTTTTCATGTATATAAAAGACACTACATTATTTTTATAGATTAAAACAAAGCAAATACAATGATAGTGACACTATAGTCTATGAATTTCTTTCTCTATAAATGGGTCTGAAAATAGTCATTTCAGCCCCATTCTAATGAAAATGCAAACCTGTGTGTCTCAATATCACTGAAATGTACCCACTGAGGGATTTCATTGTTAGGTCTTGACCCACTGATGTTGGCTTTACTTGATTAAGCAAAAAAAAAACCAATCAGTTTCCCTTCACACAAACACACACAAACCCGTTTTTATATCTTAGTGAGGACACATCGTAGACATAATGCTTTACCTAGCCCCTTACCCCAACCTTAACCATCACAACTAAGTGCCTAACCCTTACCCCTAACCTAATCTAAATCAAAGTCTAACCCTAACCCTAAAACCAGGTCTTAACACTGAAAAAGCCCTATAAAGTTAAGATGGATTTGTATGTTTTTTTTTGGACCTCACAAAGATATAAATACAAGCCCACGCACTCTAGAGGCAACAGCACATTTGTATTCACTGCAGTGTTGTTCGGAGATGAAACTTTCATGGAGTATAGTGTTGGTGCTTATTCTTTGCCGAGGCCTCAGTGACCTCGGTCCCTGTGACCTCACTGTTCCCCCATGTTGTCCATAGATCATGTGGTGTGCGAGGAGGAGTTTAAGTATGCCATGCTGGCCTTAAACTGTGTGTGTCCCGGCACCTCGACGCTCATCACTCTGTTGATCCACTCCTCCAGAGGACAGTGAGTACACTCACGCTTTCTTCCTCCCCATCATCACTTTCTGTTTGATTGGGCAAGAGCACACTTTTACTGGTAAAATATGCACCACAGAACAGAGCTGCTCTCCTCACCGCCTGACGCTTTTGTTATTCTTCCTTTTCCAGGACGGCGCCCCAAGAGGCCTTCAAGCAACGTGTGGGAGCATTTCAAGCCCTCAACAGGTAGAAGGCAAACCCATCTGTATTCACACACGGTCATTCTGTGCCACATCTGTGCCTGTGTTTGCCCGGATCCTCTGTCAACAGCCAGAGTTTGCACAACGAACGCTCTCTCTTTGATGTGGAGATTCTGTAAAAGAAAAAGAAAACATGTGATGATCATAATGATGAACTTCTGCTGTTTTAAATACCCAAACTAAAACACACAGAAGTCAGGGCATGCGACCGGACACGGCCTGTTACATTTGTAAAGATTGAAGTGCAAGAAATTGAATATGTTATCTAATGAACAATCCATATGTGAATATTCCAGACTGTAGCCAATGACTCATTTCCTAATATAACATAATAAGGAACAGGTAAAAACATACAGAACAATTCAAAGCACCAACAACATGAAGTGCCACTGAGGATTACGCGTTGCCATTTCCAGTTCATTACTCCTCTATATTCTCCTAATTAAAATATTATAGTGTAAAATAGAGTGGAAATCAATATGGTTTGGGGTTATTTTTGTTGTTGACGTAATAAAATCAACAATATGTAGTTTGTACCCAAAGCTTTCTTTGCGAAACAAGTCATTTATGGAAAGTTACTCGGGAATAACTAACTCTTTTTAAACGTTTGTTTCAATAATGTGAAGAGAACTCATTTTCACTTTGGTCACATGTGAAAATATATGTATTTTTAAAAAAATCATATAATCAAGCAGCAGGTGGCTAAGAGGTTGAACATTCAGAAGCAGGCTGTTTTGTAATTATGCTTCTATATCTGGACCTGTTGCCATTTCGTTTATTGGAGGTGACAATGCTGCATGACAAGAATTTGTCCTCCTCCTCTCCTGCTTTGCTCTTAGTTCCTGTAAATTGCAAATTCACTATAACACTTGTTTATATAATGCATTCTTTGTCGCAGGCCACCCACATTCACACATCCCCCACAACCCTGTTTCCTGTTATCACCTCTTTAGCCTCCGCATCCAAAGCCACATCCCCCCTGAGAGAAGCGATGTCCATTTAACTGTGTGAACATGTTCACCTGGGACCTATTGTTCAGACAGACTGGGTGTCCTTGCCCACCTCTGAGTGCTGATTGAAGTATTGATCAGCAGCTCTGACAGAGATGTAAGAGCTTGTAATAGATGTAACTCTGCAAACCTTAAGTGGAAAAAGCTTCCCATGTGACCCTGGTGCTAAGGCTGGAAGCTTAGTGTTCTGTGTTTATAAAGGTCAATGGCTAATCCATTCAAAATGTCTCTGTCTCAGGGAGGGTGGGGCTTGTTCGGCGGACCAATGGCACCGCACCTACCGCCGCTGCTCGGCCAATGAGGTGCATCACATCCGCCTGGAGGAGAGTAAATTCTTTGGGGAGTACCAGGGCAAGAGTTTCACCTTTGCCTCCTTTCATGCTCACAAAAAGTAAGTCATAACGTGAAGGAAGCCATTTGACACCCTAAACCAAGTGTTATCCTCCTGAGAAATTAGTTTCTGTCTCAATAGGACCAGGTTTTGGTCTCCATGGGGACTACTGGTCCTGACCAGGTCAGCGTTTGCACCAGAGAAGGTCCCAAAGAGGTGACAAATACACGAGTATGTCTTGTTTTTGTGGCTGCAGGTACGGCGTGTGTTTGATTGGAGTACGCAGACTCGACAACACCAACATCCTGCTCAACCCGGGTCCGTGCCACATCATGGGAGCCTCCGACACATGCTTTTACATCAACATCTCCAAAGAGGAGAACTCAGCATTTGTCAGGGGTCAGAGGGACCCATCGTGGGGCAGCTCAGGAGGAAATGCCAGAGGAGTACCGCAGACCATCTACCACGGACTCACCCGTCTGCCAGTGCACAGTATCATCGCCAGCATGGGTAACACTTCTTCTCTGCAGTCTTCAGACATGCAAACCTCTAAAGTGATAAAGGTGCATCACACAGCAGCACAGACACAGTTGTTCACATTTACAACCAGTCTTAGTGAATAAAAAGATTCACAGCTTTGTAGAGATATTAACATGTATCTGGTTATAAGTGGTTTGATCAGAGCAACAACTGAATGAACTGAAATGTCAGTTAAGAGGGTTTTACAAACACACCACCTGGTGGACAAGAGCAGAAGTGCCTGCCTCACTGCCTCTCATACTGGTTTCTAATAAAGTCTGTGCAGATGTTGCATCTGCACCTGCCTGATCTGTGCCTCGGTAATAACCCCTGTGGCTGGGTGTGCTTCTCAGGCACAGTGGCCATAGACCTGCAGGACTCCACTGACAGCAGCCCTGAGGGCCAGGACCCCGGCAGCACGGGGCTGGGCAGTGGCAGAGGAAGCAGGAGCAGCTCCAGGACAGAGATGAGCGGTGCCAACACCTTGGCCCTACCTTCTGTGGGCGACTCAGCCGAGGAGCGACGGCACAGCATCGCCCCCGTCCTGGAGCTGGTAGATGGCGTTAACAACCCCACATTTGACCTGCTGGGAGACCAGTCAGAGGATGAAGGAGGGGAGGAGGGCAAGGAGGACAGTGACAGGGATGAGAGTGCCCACTGGTGGGGTCAGCACTGCGAGTAAGTAGGATGTTCTTAGAAACGTGTTTACACGTAAAACAAAAGTACTCCGGTGTAAGTGTGGGTTTGTGCTGCAGGTGGATGAAGGGATACCCACTGAACTCCCCATACATCGGCAGCTCGCCTGCGCTGTGCCACCTCCTTCAAGAAAAGATGCCTTTCTGCTGCCTGCGTATGGACAAGGTATTTAACGAAGGTCTAATTTGCATCGTGATCTTCATTTTACTAGTTCATGTCACTGTCATCATCTGCTCTCTGCCTCTCCCAGGCTTGTCACCACATCCCTTTTGAGGACGCACGCTCGTATGGCTTCAAAAACAAATTGATCATCGTGTCGGCCGAGAGCGCAGGGAATGGCCTCTACAACTTCATTGTGCCTCTCAGGGCCTACTACCGACCCAGAAAAGAGCTCAACCCCATTGTGCTGCTGCTGGAGAGCATGTAAGAAGACTTCTTTGTTGTTCAGTGTAATGTGGCGAGAAGACTTCACACGAGAAGTCGATTACATTTGACTCAGGGTTGCCCAGAGGCTTTGCTGCGAGTGTAGCGGCTACAGTAGAAATCTGGGTTGCACAGAATGGTTAAAGGGATAGTCGTAAGTGTGGTTGCATGAGATATCGACACATTATAGACACTAACGTTGCCAAGCTGAGCATGTTTCCGTAGACCAGCCTGAGACCACCAAAGTTGATCGTGATGGTCGGCAACTTTACATCAAAACACACAGCAGTTGTTGATCCACTGCTGCCTCCATCAGTTCAAGTGTGTCATCTTGTGACTTTGATGTTTAAAATGGATTAAAGTCTAAAGTGGAACAAACGAGGCAGACCACATGCAGTGCTGATCTTTCTCAATGGACTTCTGTGTGGGAGAGTCAGTGGTTAACATGCATCTGACATATTCATAAGACATCGTAGTGTACAAGTGGCTGAAATCTGTTGTCCCTGCCGGCAGCCATGTTCTCAGCGAAAAGTGTCAGGCTGATTCACGGAAAAATGCCGACAAACTCTCCCTTTAAGTGCCACGCAGCGGAGGATTTTCAGAGTAAACATGATTTATGAACTGCTGAATGCTTTCAGGACACGGTGCTGTGTAATTTTTTGTGGCCAGTACACAAAGGCTGTCAGCAAAATAAGAGCAGAGTCCAATAAAAAGGCAATAAAATGCTGAGTCACTTCAGTGTACGGCTGTTATTTTCAGCCTCCTCTGCACACCTTTTTTCTCTGCTGTATTTTGTCTGTGTGTGTGTGTATGTGTGTGTGTGGGGGTGGGGGGGGGGGGGGGGGGGGTGTTCTGTGTCCCTGTGCTACCTCTTCATCATGGCATGTATAAATCTCCACTGGTGAGCATCTCAAGCCCATTTGTTTTTTGATTGGTTCAGACCTGAAGCAGACTTCCTTGAGGCAATCTGTTGGTTCCCCATGGTTTTCTACACAGTGGGCTCCATTGACAAGTAAGACAAACCAAATCTCCAGGCTGCTTTCTGTTTTTTTGTTTTTTTTTTATATATCGCTCTTTTTCATCGGTTACTTTTGCCCTCAATTGTTATTCATGTATGTGCTTCTTCAGCTATCAAAAGCCTTGGATGGCTCTTTGATTTATTCTCCTTGCTCTTCATTGCTGCTCTCGTTCTGCCTCATCTCTTCCCCCTCATCTTTCTCTCTATCACAGTCTGGACAGTTTGCTCCGATGTGGAGTGACTTTTGCCGACACAATGGTGGTGGTTGACAAGGAGAGCTCCATGATTGCAGAGGAGGACTACATGGCTGACGCCAAGACCATCGTCAATGTCCAGACCCTCTTCAGGTTTTGCTTCACCTGAATTTTGCTCGGCAATCTCGCACGCTGCTTTTAAAGTGAGCGCTTAACCTCCGTGCATCTTTCTTCTCTCAGACTGTTCCCAGCCCTGAGTATCATCACAGAGCTCACGCACCCGGCCAACATGCGCTTCATGCAGTTCAAAGTCAAAGACCACTACTCTCTGGCTCTGTCCAAATTAGAAAAGGTAAACGTTCTCCATCCTCAAACCTCTCAGTCTTCATTTCTCGTTCATTTCTCTTCAGCTGTCTTGAGGGGGAAAAAACAAACAAACACTGAGGTTTTAGAATTAGAAATGCATCGATTGTAATTAGATGAGCTTTGTCACAGACACAGTAAATTTCCTAGAGAACATTTGTTACTGATTATAGTCGCGTGTTATTTCTTATATTCTTTTCACAAAATTGTGTTTTATAAGATCCGGTGTCGGTGTGAGTTAAATCTCCCTTTTGGGTAACATCCATCTATTGCTTTATCCGTCACACCTACAGTCAATTTAGAGTGTCCAATTTACCTAATCCCCATGTTGCTTTTTTTTTGGACCTTTTGGGTTTAACTATAGTTTTGTTGTTGTTTTTACATTTACATTTGTATTGCCTTCACAACAAGAAGGAAGACTTCGCTTTATTTTAGCTTTGGTTTTGTTTGGATTATCTGGTTTAATATAATTAGAAGGCCCAATCCCTTGATTTTGTAAACAAGTGAGGAGAGAAAACAGTGTTTTTGTGTGCACTTCTTCACATCACACTTTTGTCTCATCTCCTATCTCTGTTACATGGTCCCCTTCTTTCCCCCTCTGTGCGCACACGCATGTGTGCACGCGTGTGCATGTGTATGTGATTGCTCTGCAGAAGGAAAGGGAGAAGGGATCCAACCTAGTGTTCATGTTCCGCCTGCCCTTCGCTGCAGGGAAAGTGTTCAGTGTCAGCATGCTGGACACTCTGCTCTACCAGGTATGGCAAACACGCACTGAATTCTCCACTGTGTTGCAGAATGTCACTCTGATTCAGTCTGGTTAACTTGTTTTGCCGTCTTCTGCCGTCAGTCATTTGTGAAGGACTACATGATCTCCATCACCAGGCTGCTGCTGGGGTTAGACTCCATGCCTGGCTCAGGTTTCCTCTGCGCAGTAAGACGCCAAACACAAACAGCTTGAAATGATTCTGACTCAAAAAGTGCCTCCGAGACTGATTAGCGTGCTGTTTGTTTTCTAGATGAAAATCACAGAGGACGACTTGTGGATTCGCACCTATGGCAGGCTCTACCAGAAACTATGCTCCTCCACTGGAGACATTCCCATAGGCATCTATCGAACAGAGGCCCACAAGCTACCAGTCTCTGAGGTCAGCTGCTGCTACTACTGCTGTTTCCGGTCTAGTTTTGAGATTTGTGGTCATCAAGTCATGGAATAAGGTCACTGAAATAGCCCGGTACAAGGGTCAAAAACAAGAAGACAAATCATATTATATTTAGTATGTTTGTACAAGCCTATAATCTCCTTAGAATAAGTTTTAATCTGTACTTTGGGCCTTGCTTTACGGAGCACCACACACACATGTGGTTTCCATGCCTTCAAATGACATTACACTGACTTACATTAATTTCCTGTAGACCTTCTCTAACCTAAACCATAATTACTGTCTAGCCCTCACCCCAACCTTAACCTAACGCTAACCTCATACTAACCAAACAACATGTCTTCACCTTAAAATGTAATCATTCACGTTATGGGCACTTGCGTCTTGTGTAAACAGATTTAGGTCCCCACAACACAAGTAATACCTGGCACACACACTACAGCATCTGTATCTATGGAAACCCCATCAGCTCACATACTGATTGTCGGTGGCACAACGACATCCTCGCTAGAATGTCAGGGCCACCGTAGTTTCCTGACAAACCTCGGGAAGGGAGGGGCGAGCGGAGTCTGTTACAATCTGTAGACTCAGCCTTAGATGTCATTAATTCTTACATACTGTACCTTTAAGAATATGGGACTATTCAATATGCAGGATGTAGAAGAGTGTATCTTGCCCATCATTCATTTCCACCCTGATAAGAAAGTATTAATTCCTCTTCACTGTGAATCATCGGACCGCACAGGTGAAGAACTGATTCAATAAAACCTGTGTGATAACAGGCTGATGACACCTCACCAGGATATGAAAGGTTTGTGTCTGTCAGTCCAGAATGTGTGAATGCAGTTCTGTGTGTCTGCTGCAGTCTCAAGTGTCAATCACCGTGGAAGACTATGAGGACACCAGAGAACCCAGAGAACCCCTGTTGTCCCGGAGCGGCGCACACCGTAACTCCACTTCCTCGGAGCCCATCTCCACCTCCTCCCACTCCTCAGATCACCCCCTGCTCCGGAGGAAGAGCATGCAGTGGGCGCGGCGACTGAGCAGGAAGGGCGGTCGGAGCTCCAGCGGGGCCAAGGGGGGACCGGGAAGTGCAGCAGAGAGGATCAGCCAGCAGAGGCTGACCCTGTTCAGGCGCTCGGAGAGGCAGGAACTCAATTCCCTGGTGCGGACACGCATGAAACATTTGGGCCTTTCTCCAACTGGATTCAGTAAGTCTGTGACATTTGTCATGTACTGTTTTATCCGTAATCACATGTAATTAAGCAAACTTACCTTAAAGGTTACATACTGTATGATAATCAGTGCCACTAGATGTCTCACCTCTCTCCGACCCTGTTCTCAGTGATATGATATAATCCAAGCAGCACTGAACTCTCTCCTGTCAGAGTTTAGCAAATGTAGGCCCCGCCCAGAAAACGTCCTGTAAATGAAACACTGTTTGTTACCGAAGGTGTACGTCCCGTTCCCGCCAGTAGGTGGCACAATGGCTGGCTTGGCAGGTTATTATTGTGGACTGACTGTAGCCTATGCTATTCCTTTGGCCATTACCATGGTTGCCGATCAAAGGAAGGTGAGGGCAGCGTCTGTCTGGGCAGAAGCCTGCTGCATGGCTAGTGGGAACACATAATGTGAAAATGGGTTTTTAACTAATAATTCCTGGAAAATTGATGATCGCAAATTCTCTGAGGTCCTGATGTGCACACCAGTGCTGTGTACAGGGACATCCTCCACAGCACTGCATCACGTTCTATCACCAAGCTTTTCTAAACAGCACTGACACACCCTTTGGTATAATGTCATGTAGGGGCAGTAGAGACACTTCATAACGGCACCCTTTTGATTGGAAGGGCATCTTATAGAGCACTACATCATTATTCCCCAATAGAAAGGCACTCCTTGCTCTCAAGGCCACCAATGAATAGTAATTGCTCATGTTTTTAGCACTCTGGAGGGTACTTTAGTATTCAGTTAAGTCTTGTGACTCTAGAGGGCACTTTAGCGTGCAGCAGGTTTTTTTGTTTTTGTCCAGGACAGCAAGGGCTCACCAAACCTCCACAATGGCTAGCAGATAACTAGCATTGTAAGCTGCGTCGTGATGTTTGGCAGATGTAGCAGCAGAGTTTCAGAGTTTTGCGAGCACCACTGGAGGCGGGTGACGGGCATCTCTGTGCTCCAGACAAAATGTCACAACATGGAAAAGAGGGACAAAAATTTGCATCATGACCTGGAGTAGTTCTACGGGGGGCCCAGTGCCCATGTTACTCTGAGACTGGACCCCCTGTGGTCCCTGTCTGAACGGATAATAACATTATTATTCTATTTTAGTCAGATCCCTTAGAGCAGCACACCCAGAGAGAGAGAGAGAGAGGGAGGGAGAGAGAGAGAGAGAGAGAGAGAGGGAGAGAGAGAGAGAGAGAGAGAGAGAGAGGTCTGCTACTTTATTTTATGAAGTAAAAGTTGAATACTTAAATGCTATCTTTATTGACTTAGTGACTTATGTCTCTGCCGAGGACACCTTTACCTGATTATGTATTTACATAGAAAATAGTTGCTATATTAATGTTTCAAATCGTGTGTGTGTGTAAGTATTTCCATTTTCTGCTACTTCATACCTCTATTACATTTGCAGTTATTAACCATATACTGTATGTGAAATACAAAGCATCATTAAAAGGTCACATGACCAGTGAAAGCATTAAAATGCTATATGCATGTGAACTAATAATCTAATATTGTTGGTCATTCATTGTTTTAGTTTTAGTTTATGTATTATAAGGCAACCTTATGCCTAATATATATGTATATATATGTATATATATATATGTATATATATATATATATGTATGTATATATATATGTATGTATATATATATATATATATATAAAATAAAATCAGTTATTATTACTGTATTTTAATATGGCACTAGAATGATTACTTGCACTTGCAAAAGTTTTGCTTATTATTTGTACACTTGCTGCATATCCACCGTTTGTTTATGGTCTCTGTCCATGTTTATCTAAATCCGTCTTCCTGTCCCGTGACTCACTGTAACGCACAGCTTCCATTCTGCGTGTACGGATGCTGCACAGCCCGCCGTATATCCTGTGCCTATCTTATTTCCTGCCTCGCTCACCTCTTTTCTTCCTGTGTCAGATGGGATGACAGACCAAGGCAACAGACTGTCCTACATCCTCATCAATCCCTCTCCAGACACCCGACTGGAGCTCCATGATGTTGTGTGAGTGCGCAGCAGAGACAAGTGTATTTGACAGCACTGTAAAACGAACGCAGCGTGAAAATGTAACCCACCTGCCTCGCTGTCTGTGCCTCGTCTGCAGGTACCTGATCAGACCAGACCCCCTGTCTCTGGTGCCCAATCAGGGGAGCAACAGGAAGTGCAGCGCTGGCCTCTCAGAGTGCCACAGGTTCGATACGCAGGACAGCACCCACCTGTGAGGAACAAAAAGAGAGACAGACAAATATACACCGTCAAATCACTGCCAGACTGAGGAGAAACAGCAACAACACACACTTGAGGGAGGAGTGGAAATCAAGAACTGATGAGATGGAGTGGGACACACCTCGTCCACACGTCAACCTCGTTGGACTCCACAGTGTCGGACGTGCATGGACCGTTTCTTTTCTATGATGATGGGAATGTTTTGTTTATGCACCTTCCTATTTTCAAAGCAGAGAACTGTGGGACACAGAAGTGCATTTATTGAAAAGCTGTGTGTATTTATATACGTGTATGTGCATGTTACGTTCTGCATCATGTATGTGAGGTGTGTGTGTGCGTGTGTGTGTGTGTGTAACGTATGTGTCTGCAAGTGCTTGAATGAATGTGTTGTACATGTGCTTCTGGACCAAGAGCAAGACACTGCCAATTTTATCTGGACAGCTAAAGGGAAGTCAAGGGATGATTTTTATTTATTTTATTTTGTTTTGTAATTGTTCTGTTTGAAGTTTGTCCCTCTCTGTGTACCGTAGGTGTGTTTCGTCACACTTTTAATGTCGTTTAACGTGTTTGAACCTGACACGACAGTGCCAGTGCCGTAAGGTTTTTCTTTCTTTCTTTGTTTTGGTCTTCATAAAGCCTTTTTCAAAACTTTTTACTTGTCGCTCACGCCCTCAAAATGCCCTCGTTTGTCTTTACCCTCAGCCGCCGCAGACGCACCCAAACAACATCAGTGTGTTAATGACGAGAACACACGCTCAGTGCAGGGCTCTGTGTCTTCTGTCCGTCAGTGAGAGCTGTCCATCACAAACATGCATGTTAGAGAAGCAAGGAATGGGAATATTACAACTCAAACTACAAAAGCCTTGCACTATTTACATGTTTGAATCTTATCATCTTCTGAGCCAGTGTCGGAGAGGTGTGAAATCAAACCATACTAATACTTTAAGCTTTACAAGGAGATAATTACAGTATTTATTGCACACGTCTATAAATGCCCACTTAAGTTATTTATTCTAGAATATATTCAATTATTTATTTTTCAGTCAAAACACACTAGTCTACCTTATTGGGTTTAAAATATCACAGAGTCATTCATGCTAAACTCCTTTGGGTGTCTTTTTTTTTTTTACCAAGGATTCACGCAGAAACAGTGCGGCCATGTGGTGGGGACGCTTGCGGCACGGCTACTGCTGCTCACTGGACACACACACACACACACACACACACACACACACACACTCTGCTGTAGCCTCAGTGCCATTACAAACACATGAAACATGTACATATTAAAGTCGAGTCGTTACAGCTCATCCTTGCTTCATTGCTGTCCGCGTTGTCAGTTTGTGCAGCTGTCGGGGCAAATCTCTTCAGCCATGAGAGTCACAGATTTGCCAGATGTGACACCACTTTAAAGGTCCAGTGTGTAACATTTAGGAGGGTTTGAATAGGCCACACGAAAGAAAACGTTTTTTTTTTTCTTTTCGTAGCCTTAGAACAAGTCTTTTATATCTACATCAGGCATTGCTTTACAGAGGCCGCCATTTTGTGCCTGCATGTTTCTGGAAACAACCAAGAACGAAAAGGTGGAAACAACAGTGAGAGTAGAAGTGTGGAGAAGGTTGTGAAAGAGTGTATACATTCTGTCTTGTATGCGAAGGCCACTTTAGTTGCACTGTTACAGTCGCACCCTTAGACATCACTAATTCTTGCAAACTGGACCTTTAAATCAGTGTGAATCACTCATAGTGTGAGTTCCATGTGGTTTACTGAACATGCACTCTTTTTTTTGGTTTGTCATTGCATGGTGTGACTTATATACATTCAATCGGACATGTCACTTCCTGTTAGGTAGGACTGTGTGAACGACTCCACTATCATACTTACATCTTTTATTTGCTGCCTTGATTGTGTGGATTGTGTTGATTTATGGTAAAGTTTTTCACGTAGATTTCTGGAAGAGGACACACTGAAATGTGAGAACATTGTCATAAAAAGGTTAAGGAGAAAATGGCAGCTTCCTAAATCATAGGAACCAACAGTGTTCAGGTCCTGGGGATACTTATTGAGGGGACTCAAATGGATCCAGAGCTGAGGTGAGGTCTTAACTCCCTCCCTGACTGGAGAAACAATTCTGGATAGACTCCACTTTCTGTCTCTCTTCCATGTCAGACACACCTGACCTTTGTAGCATAAAAGAGTCGGCCCAGCAGGTGGACTCTCGGAGGTCTCAACAACACGGGGTTCCTGGGCCTGCAGGACACCAGCACAAAGGACACACATGCAGAGTACCTTTAACATCCACGTCATGGACACTATGGATATCACTAAGGTGAGGAAATAAGTGTCGTAACTACCCTGCAACAAATTCCATTTCTTTATGAATCTTTCGTCAAAATAAAATGAGTGAACTGTGGTGGGGCCTTTTCAACGTTTCCTGCTTTTCCTCGCTCTCCTCTCCTCACTGGAAGGTTTGAACATGCCGACACTCTCAGAGCAGCTGAAGAAGGATGAGATCCTGCTTTCTGTGCTCCACCCTCACTGGATTTCCATCAAACTCACAGGGTGCAAGATAGATAGATACAAGAAACATGTACTGAAACATTAAAGTCGTGTCTCACGAATGCCTTAGTGAGTCTAAGATGATTTCCATCACAATATAAACCGTGACAGGAGCTGTAAAGCCTCATATTATTTTAAACAGATAAACCTGACATTTCAAAAAGATATATGATAGATTGATTAAACACAACATATAAAAATAAACACAGTAAAAGTATGTTGGGGGGGGGGGGGGGGAGTATTTGGCAGTGCCATCAAAGCATTGACTAAATGCTCATTAACTGAGCACAACATTAACATCACGTTGCATGAATTACATTTTCATGCGATTGCTGAAAATAGTAAAAGAAACAACGTCAGCAGTTATTATTAAAAACAAGACGTGGAGAAACTAAAGAAACTGCACAGTTCTCATGGTGACAGGTTAGGCTTTAGGCTTCATTTACACTTAAGACATGTTCACGGCTCTAATGTGTTCACTCTCTGATGTTGTCCACAGTTTTGCTATTGAAAGATGAAATTATGCGCAGCACCTACCCCCAGTTTTTCCACATACGGCCACGTTAGCTCTTCCTCCATCGAGGCTGATGGTCAAAAGTGATATTGAAGTCTCAGATACATGATGACAGCAGCCTGGACTTTAAAAAGACAAAAGGTTGCCATATTACTTTTCTGTAAACCATGAGAAAGTCACATTTATTGATCCTGTGGAAGAAAGACGTGAAATGTCATGTTTGTAAAGTCATGTCATTCTCAAGTACTTGTGGCTGAATTGTGACCAAGAGGAAATCAGTGTTATTTTGTGAGCAGACGTCGACCAGCGAGCAACAACAGTTTGCCACCAAACATCACAAGACTTGTTATTTGTTCTAATGAATACATACCAGTGTGTTTCCATGTTAGTTGCAACACGAGGTGTCTTTATGGACAGGGGGAAAAAAACATGATCTTTTCACAGCCATAATAGGGGCTTTTTTGTGCCTAAATCTAATAACATTCATTAACAAATGGTCATCGTCGTCCTCATTTCCACCACAAGATGGTAAAACACGAATGTAATCTAATTATAATTATATAAGTTATCCTGTTGTCGTCTTTATTTGTCCTTCCTGATGTAACGGTGTTATCCCTGTAAAGCAGACACACATAGTGTAGCACAGACCTGTATTTGGGAGGTAATATTCAGCCTTTTTTATGCTTCTTTATTGATGCACCGCTTCAAATCATTTCAGTGTTTTATATCTTATTCCCCTTTACATTATTCATTTTGTTTCCATTACAACAAAATAAATCAGATATTACATGAGAGTGTGAAAATATACACTCACCAGCCACTTTATTTGAGTTAGTGTTGCCTTTCTATATATCATTTCCGGTCAAATCGGTAGATTTAATCTAGATATTCTCCTTTTCAGACCATTCTCTGTAAACACTAGAGATGGTTGTGTGTGGAAAAAATTCCAGCAGATCAGCAGTTTGTGACGTACTCATGATGAGCCTGTCTGGCACCAACCAACATGTGACATTCAAAATCAATGAAATGACCTTTGTTGCTCAACTCTGGTGCTCGGGCCGTCAGTTGATCAAATGAACCTGATAAATAGGCTGGTGAATGTATATATACTGTATTTATTTGGAACCACTTGGAGTTTAAACATGCATGACAGTGAGTTTTGTTTTTTTAAACCAACAGAGATACTTTCTTCTTCTGTGCGAGTCCCCCTGGCAACTGTTGAGTGTGTGCCTGACAAATCGTGATTCTTTTCAGCTGATCCTCATAACTTTAAAAAATGCTTTCTTTCAGGGTTAAGACTTGGTTTCAGGGTTAGAAGCGGGTTTAGATTAGGGTTAGGCATTTAGTAGTGATGGTTAAAGTTAGTGTCTTTGAGTGTCCTCACAAAGACGGCGGTACAAGAATGTGTGTGTGTGTGTGACAAAGACCACCAGGGGGCCAGTGATGATGAGGAGAGAGCGGGGGATGCTCAGTGTGATTTCCCCACTGATGAAGCAGCATAATCTGTCCTGGATAGAGAGGGCAAGCTTTACACAGCAGCTGCTTTGTGCTTCATTAAGTGCAATTAGTCACTTAATGACCTCCGTTGTAATAAAACCATCATTTACTCTGATCGCTCTTCTTCTCGCTCATTTTACACACAAACACGCACCGGCCTCGTCTCCCTGAGCCATTTCCTTTGCCCTTTCGTCATTTCTTATCGTTTCAACACACTTTGCCTGTTTCTCATCAAATCACCACGTGGCACTGTTCCACACGGCCACTGTGGCGGGGCAGATCTTAAGGGGCTTGGGGTTCTTCCCGTTGATGTTCGCCCCGGGGCAGAAGAAGGGGAACATCTTCTCGGTGAAGCAGTCCGTGAAGGTGTAGATGGGTGTCATGCTGACAGGATTGGAGAAGATCACCTCTCCAGACTCATAGTCCAGCTGCACCCTGACTCGAGTCAGCTCGGCCTCCAGATGCAGCGGGGTGTTGGGCCTCGTCATGGCCGAGTACTCGCCCTCGTAGTTTGCGATCATCCAGAAGCCGCCCTCGGGACAGCCGGAGATTCGGCCTTTCCTGTCGATGGACTCCCTCACCACCCCGAGCATCCAGTCCAACTTGTCGCCCACCTCCACCTCCCAGGCGTGTCGGCCCGCAGTGAAGCCCTCTGAACCCAGCACGAACACAAACTTGCCAAATCTTTCACTGTTGTCCGGGAGCTGCTTCATGGACCCACTGTTGGCCACACTGGTCAGGTCTGTGGAGATGGACAACCACGAGTAGGCAGTGTTGGGGTCCAGAGTGATGGGTGCTAGAAAGAGCAGTTACCCAGTTACTAAGTAAAAAGGAGAGAGATTTGTGTCTAAATTCAACACTCACACACACACAGAGTTGGCCGAGTGCTTACTGTAATAAACCAGCTCCACCATCTTCTCCCACACGTGGTATTTGAGAGAACTGACGTGCTTGGCCACATTTATTAGAACACGTGACACTTTTCCTGGGTCTTTCTGTGGAATCTGTGCTCTGACAGGACAATGGCATTGAGGAGTGTAAGTAGCGAGCTGGATGTAGCTCATACAACAGAAGATACTGCAAGAGATTAGGAGTTTCTTACCTTTTCTTTGTGTTGGCGTAATTCTGAAATTCAAAAGAGAAACTATTAAAAAAATACAGTTCACTGAGTCACACTGGGAATTAAGAGAGAAAAACATTCTTTCACCTGAAGGAAGAGAGAGTCACTGGACGCAATCTCATTCTCAATGGCAATGACAGCGTGAGAGAAGGTAAGGATGTCTCTGGTGATGCTGTCCGACTTCTTCTTCATCAGCTCCTTCTTCTCCGTGTCCTCCTGCTGCAGATTGGCCAGTCGTGCCGCCTCCTCCCTCTTCAGAAACTCACGGAGCTCTTCAAACTGCTCTCTGATCTGCTTCTCGGTGGCCTGAGTCTGGTTCTAACACGTGGAGAGAAGAGGAAACGTGGAGTGACACTGAACGCACCCACGATTGCTCATCATAATGGCTGCAACTAAATTATTTTTGTTTCTGATAAATCCATTGATTGTCATGTGTTTTCCTATAAACCATGTGTTCCAGGTAATCTTAACAATTCACTCAATCTTTGTATCCAAATGTTTTCCCAGGCCATAAAACATGACAACAAAATACAAACCCTCATAAAACACATTTAGATGATTTAATCCCCTTCATCCACTGAAACTAATGAGTTTCAAGCATCCTAAAATAAAAACCAGGTTGCTTATCCAACACCTTGTCTGACGTGTTTATACACCAACAGCGTGTGTCGTTCGGCGTCAGTGCTCATGCTGGTTCTCGTCTATCTTTTGTGTTTATTGATACCTTCATGTAGACAGTTGTGTCATCACACTCCTGTTTGGCCTGATACAGGAGACGCAGGTTCTTCTTCAGAGGAATCAAGTCTTTCTTCAGGTCTTCCTAAGGTGGTGAGGGCAGAGAATATTAATCGTGATCTTTGGTTGCTGAAAAGGTCATAAGGGTATAATAGAAAATGTTTTGACCCTTTCTTTTTCTGTATGAAATACATCCTTTCTTATGCCACACATAATTACTTTAAGTACGTTGGCAGCACATTATTTCCCTATCACAAAGTGAATACTTGTTTAAAACCCCAACAAACTGCATATAAAGTGAAGACAGAGGCACATTACCTTCAGGTCCTGAGCCCCCTCATCCAAGGGACACACCTGGTGGCCCTGGTGCTTCTTGGAGGTGTGACACACACAGCACAAGACTTCAAAGTCGTCGAGACAGAAGAGCTTCAGGATTTCCCCGTGCGTGACGCACTTCTCCTCCTCCACCATCCCTGCTTCCTGCCCTGTCCCACCAGCCCGTGTCCCAGCTGTGGACATCTTGCTCTGCTGCTCCCTGAGGAACGTGTCTGCCACGTTCTTCAGGGACAGGCTGACCGTGGGCTCTGTCAAGGAGCATTTCGTCCTGCAGACGGGACACTCGCGTCTGGCCTTCTTCTGGTTCCAGAACTGCTGCAGGCAATCCCGGCAGAAGCTGTGGCTGCACTTGAGCACCACGGGCTCCTTGAAGATCTCACAGCAGACGGGACAGGACAGCTCCTCTTCCAGCATGGAGACCGAGCGCGAGGAAACCGCCCGGGGTCTCAGGGCTGAAGTTAGCTTGGGACTGTGGAGGAAAGAGAGTTTCCCAGGCTGAGAGGAAGCTCGGGGTCGCAACGCCATGGCAGGTTCTCGTGGGTGGGAAGGTAATTTAATGGCAACGGTCTCTTGTATAAATAGACTCTATCAAGTATTAGAGCTGCTTTCTGGTTGCAGCACACTAAGCAATCAGAACACAGTTTATGAGAGAGCATATTTATAGGCGAGCAGCCACCTGCAGAACTAGTTTCTTTGACTTGTAGTAAATACAGGCCATGTCACCACCCCTCACCTGAAACCCTCCTAGGACAACCTTCAACCTCCAGCTGTGGCAAATAGACGTGTTTTTCTTTCCCATAAAAAAGCAGCACAAAGGTTTGGTCTTTTTTTAAAAACAATTACAAATACAGGAAAGGGAGGAGGTATGATAACATAGGACAGTGGTGGTTCCAGAAAACCAAGAGAAACTAAAGCAGCTGCATACGTTATGACTTATTACAAAGGTATTTTGGGCCGATCCCTTTACTGCCTCTATTCACGCGAGCCCCACAAATGACCCTGCTGAGCTTGAGCAGAACTATCAAGTTTACAAGTGTAGATCTTATTACAACCTCCGATGGCCTGTTGACATATAAGAGTGATTTCACAGTCTATTTAAACGTCTTAAATATTTCAAAAAGGAGAAACACAAACACACACATTCTTAGGGACTGTTTGTGTGAGAGATGAAAAACAACCCAGGAGATCACAACATCGTCTTTCCCTTTGTTTTGACAGCTTACATATTTACAGACCAAACCAGTGTGATATCTGGACGCACTCCCAGCTTCAACCTGCAGAGCACCACGCAGCGTTTAGGGAAAGAGCAAACAGGAGGAAAACTGCCATGTCAATGTTATTATTGCATTTACAATTGGACAATGACAACAGTGTAATACAAAGCCATCAAAATAATGCTCTTCTCAGTGTTACAGTGTTCTAGCATCAGTTTCATCACATAACCCCATTTAGATACTCGTTAACTCTAAACAGTAAAAACAAAATAGCTTCAAAAATGTGGACCGTCTGAAAACACCAAAGTTTGCGTGCGGCTGCAAGAACACACGTCGATGCAACACATGATGGAAGTACGGCTTGTTTGTCCAGCACCGTGCACCAGACTGTAGACATCTAACAAAATATATAAACTGCATGGAAAGAGGAAAAAAAAAAAAAGAAAAAAGAAAGGCATTTGTACTTCACAGACTCATTTTTCTTCCTCACTTTTTAAATACAACTACTTCATCTCTCAACTCTCCTTCTCCCTCCTTTAATACTGCTCCCTGTAATTCCTGACATAGTTGCATGAGCTAAGATTCATCATCTGTTCCACAAACCTTGTTTTAAAATAGAGATGTAACATCACTTTATATAAAAACACTACCTTTAAAAAAAAAAAAAAAGCAAGTCGACACAATCCACAGAACTGTAAACTTATCTGCTTCTCATTCCCATACAAGGTGAATTAATACTGATTTTCTTTAACACTGTCAAATGTAAGAACATGAGACTAGAATGTGCTGCTATGTTTCACAGTGAACACACAACAACATGGAGTGTGTTACCAAACACCACTGATCTTTGCATCAGGAGCTACAGCTCATCACTTTGACTCTTCTGGAACCGTAACAATACAAAACAAAAACAGCAGATTTCATGGTGACAATAAAAATAAACCAGCACATGCTCGGAAAAACGGATCCTTAACAGAAACATTGGAGCTGTTCAAGACGCCGACGCTGAACTGTAAGTTCAGGGAGTTCGATGCCTTGTACTGTGAAATACCTGTGCCACTCGGCCGGTGAGCGGCAGTGCAATCTCCGCTCACTTCTACTGTTGGTTTACAGCAACACAGTGCAGCATGAGGGGTATGTGTCAAATGTCTACTTTGTGTTAGCAGTTTATTTTTCCCATATTAAGAGACTGGTGCTGTACTTGTTCCACTGCCAGCAAACACAACAATGACATGCAGGTTCATGTGAGAGGGAATTCTCATCAGCGTGCTTGATGTTTTTGGGAAAAGCTGGAAGACATTTAAAAGCACTTGGGAAATCATCACAGTCTCCTCCTCCTTCTCGTTCTCCCATTAACTGGCATTATTGTCTTTGTCTAGACAGAGTCTCCCAAAAGGGCACTCTCTAAATTAAAAATAGTAGGAGAATACACTGAAATAAAAACACACTTATGACGATAGTGTTGCGTTTCCTAGTAGTGCTCAATGTTGTGGGCGTCACACACACACACAGAAGCCATTCCACTCCTCTAGTTACTGTGGTTACACTCGTCCGACTTTAGCGTCTCCGATGGCACCCCAGACATCGAAAACAAATTCGTCAGGGAAAGCGAAATCTCCCAGGGTTTCATCTAAAGCCTCGGCAAACTCATCAGGGTTCTTTTTGTCCTTTCCCAGCTCCACCATTGTGGCCGCTGAGGAGACACAAGAGAGATCAGAGAACATTTAGTGAACATAAAACAGCTAATTAAATTACACACAAACACACATCACACACAAGCACACTTACCCAGCTCACTGTCTCTGATTCCCATGTAGCTCTCGAGCAGGTCATCCACCTTCTCAATGGCCTTTTCTTCAAATGCAGAAGGCTGGAGAAGAAACAAATGCAACAAAACAGACTGAGTAAAAAAAAAATGACATTATCAACAAACACCTCCGAGTTGCTATAAACAGACTCACCACTTCCTCCACAGTAGCAGGACCTTTAGACCGCAGACGGAGTGTTCCTCTCCCTGTACCCAGCTGAACCCCCGATGCCGACTTGGACCCTCCAGACCGCTGACCGATCATATCTATATAAAACAATGAATCATTTCATGTTACTGTACTTGATACGGTCCTTAAAATCTGACTTTGTGACACTGCTGTACATCAACCTCCTGTTCAGACAACCTCCATCTCATGGACAGTAGTTTATTTGGCCCTGTATGATCATTTCCCAGCTCCTGCGGTGTTTTAATTGAAGAAAATTGACCCACAGGGAAATTAAATGTCTTAATGTGAAATCATATGAGCAGCAAAGAAACCAGTTTCATTAAATCTGACTTGTGCCTCTTTATTTCATACTTTACAAGTTTAGATTATAAACTACGGATCTGAGGACATTTAGTATGCTGAATGAGGTGCTACGAAATCTGAAGCCATACTAACAAATGCCGTACAAACATATCTCCGATGACTCTCGTTTCTTCCTCGTACACCTACCAAAGGCCTTTAGCGGCTCCACCAGCTTGATGGTGAAAAGCTTTCCTTTGGGTAGCTCTTTCAGCATCTTGGCCACCTCGTAGTGTCGACAGCCGATCAGACGGTGGCCGTTGATCGACTCAATCATGTCGCCCACGTTGATGACCTGGATCTGGTGGATGACACTCCCTTCGCGGATTCTCTAATCAGAGAGAATAAATTTTCCTGTTTATTTCTACTTCATGTGCATCTGACATTTAATATTTCTATATATGGTTTTATGTAAATGCTGTCAATGTACACTGACAGTTGAATGTTTCTCACCTTGATGAAAGCATAGCCAGCTCCATTATCAGTGATAGTCAGCCCCAGTGCATCCTCCCCTTTGAACACTTCTATTTCTTTTTTCTGACCTTTGATGTGGGCAAAAATAAAGTCCTCTAATCCGATCTGACCTCCCAAGAGTTTATCCATGTCCACCTTGTGAGTGTTCAGTGTGCAAAACATAACCTGTGGAGGGACACGATAAGAAGAAGAAAGAATATAATGGACTGGGTAGGATTTCACCACCGTTAAACCCCCAGGAGAAGTAGAAAAAGAAACAACAAAGACATAGGACACACAGGCATTTTCCCACTATACCGTTGTAGAACAGCTCGACTCTACTCTGGGTTTTTTTGCTTTTCCATTAGCAATAGTACCTTGTTTTTAGTACTTTTTTAGTACCTGCTCTGGTGTAGTATTATTATTATTAGAATATCTGGTGGAGTCTGGTGAATTTAGCAACAGCACTGGCAAAAACTAGCAATCATGAGCCACATCACAACCCCTTTTCGCTGTATTGTAAGGAAGCACTGAAATAATATTTTGAATTAACTGATTCAGTACACTGAAAACAACTGCTTTGCTCGTCATTCTATTGCTTGTATAATACGAAGTCACTGCATTTTCGTGAAGCCATGGTACGATGACTCCACCCACATCGAGGCGGTGCTATAGTAATGGAAAACTACCCAAACCATGCAGAGTCGTGCCGTGCCATGCTACAACTGTAGAGTGGAAAAGTGCTATAAGTGTATAATATAATATGCCTGATGAACACTCACCTCCGATGGCGGTATGCCAAAGGCTTCACCAATCTTGGCATAAAGCTCCCGCACATTGCTGAAGCCCTCAATACGACCTGTGGGGCTACCATGTGCCAGCTGTGTGTGGAAGATGAGTCGAGGTCTCATGCTGCTGGGTAGAGGAGGAAGTCCCTCGGAGGTGGCCCCTTCCCCCAGCCCAACAACACCTCCATCAAGGTCCATACCTGACACATTGAGGCCTGCGCGGATGGGCTCCGCTTCCTCGTTTTCAACTAACGGGGAAGCTTTCTTCCTTCTTCCCAAACCCAGAGGCATAGTAGTCCCACAGTGAGAGCAGAGGGAGTGGAGGAGCGGAGGCTGCTCTGACGAGTTACTCTATGATCCAAACCAACACACACCTGTTCAGCCAAATTAGCTGAAAGTCTGACGGATGTCAAAGTCACAGTTATAGTATGGTCCTCCAGACCAGATGAAAAGCAGTCTCAGCAAGGCCCTGTATGGACTTACACATCTACACATGAGAGCAGCTCACATAGCTGGGTCTGTCAGGACCAGCACTCTGCAGTGGGACGTCGTCAGCTGCAAAACACAAACAGAAACTCTTCAACATTTACGCATTAACCAAAGCAGTTACATCCATGTTGCATGAGCACCTGTAATACCCCATATAGGATTCCATCTCTTCAGTAAGTTATACTGCTTGCATTAAAGAGACATCACCATATCTAACACTGCAACCATGTCCTCTTAGAGCAGTTTTTGGGATCATCAACAAAATATTTTCTCTTAATTGTAGACAAAAGCAAATTATTAAATTAACATCTCATAGCTAGATGGTTATACTGTTGCTCTATAGTCCCTCCTCATCCAAATACTGTAGTTAAAGCCAAGTAAACACAACAAAGCTTTTGGAATCATAGGACCGTTGTGTGCATCAGCGTGCTGTCTTGTGATCCAATTCATTGTAGTCACTTTGAGACGCTTTGTTGTTTCACAAGAGAAAATAATGAGGTTCAACCTGCCACACAAGTGTTTATAGGTTGTTTACTCATTACTAATAGGGTTGGGCAATATCAACAACAATATCCTGCATATCACGATATTTACAAACAAAGTTTTACTTAATATGATCGCATTGTCAAATAAATTACACATTGTCATAATACACTTTTCTTTCCTTTTGACTGTTTTACCTCAACTGAGTTATGTTTTAGATTCACAATGAATGGTTTCTAACACTTTCATTGTTGAGGGAAAACCAGTCTTTTAAGCTATCTTAAGCTATTTATTATTTCACATTTGATTTATAAACATTACGAAACCATCCTAGATAATACAAAAAAATAAACATTACGCACCATAATAATGTTAGCTGCTAGCTGTGAGACATCAATCACTCATGTAGCCAACAAGTTAGCATTTGGCTGCTAACAGCGGATGCTAAATGAGTGCGTGTGTGGATACTTCTCAATAGTAACGTAAACCACTACTGTGTGAAGGTTGGTTAGCCAGATTAACTATGGGTTAACGATGAGAGAGGAGTAAAAGGCGAAAGGCCGGTCGTTGTTACCAGAGCAGGAGTTTTAGCCACAGTCGTTAGCTACCTCCTCCTGTTAGCTTAGTCTGCTAATGATGCAGCTGTGAGTTGTTGGAAGATAACGTGACGCTGACAGATGAAGTCCAGTGTGATGTTGTGGCTCCTTCGCTGTCAGGTTTGGTATTTCCCGGGTCAGATGTTGAAGACAGTGGAGCATTTACCGTTATCGTGTGTCGGTATGCAGAGGTGGATTCACCCTCCTGAGTCCGGTCTGCTCAGCAGGGGAGGAACTATGACGCGTTCAAGGTTCCTCGGAAACCACAATATTCTGAATTTAATCTCACACCGTTGGCTTTTTGTGTGTTTGTTTGATTAATTTAGTGTTTTATATGTTCACCCAATTATCTTCCGTATCAGTAGAATGAAAGAAAGGTTATTTTCTTTTCTGTCACAACAGCAGTTTAAGGCCGAATGACTTTTACAACCGTGGTCAGTGATTAAGAAATGTGTTAGGAACATCTGATTTTCCAATGTAAATGTGTCTTGCCTTTTTGTTGTGACAAACGAAGCTGGGTTTATGCTTATTTTGATATTGTTATGAGGAAAGTTTGTGAATGCAGTGAAGTTTGGATTCAGGCTGCGAGTGCGCCATCAGCATACACCACCCTCTTGTGGCAATAGGCCGAAACTACACCCAACAATTAAGGGACAAAGCCAGATTTTTTTTCACAGAGAAATGTACGGAAGAAGATGAGGGCCATATATGATTTTTTTGCAAACATGAACCAATGCTACTTAAATATTAATATTAAATAAAGAATAGAGGATACATTGATAGAAAACGGATGGATTTAATAACATTTCCTCACCGTTCCGGTGGGGTCCGTTTTGAGAAGTTTGAAAATGTTTTGTTTTGCAAAATTTGACAAAGTGGTTACCTAATTAGGGTTCGAGCAACAAGGTTGCAAGAACCCTCTTGAAACTGGAAGGATTATTATTATTAGGGTTCGAGCAACAAGGTTGCAAGAAACCTATTGAAACTGAAAGGATTATTATTAGGGTTCGAGCAACAAGGTTGCAAGAACCCTATTGAAACTGGAAGGATTATTATTATTATTATTATTATTATTCTTATTATTCCTTAAAGTAAATCGCCTTTTTGAAGCCTTTCCCATACCCCAAAACTCACAGATTTTTGTGACAGCATCAATCGTGGTGTAAATTTAAGTCTGAAAAAGGTTCGGGGAATGTGCGTTAAAAATTGAATGTGGGAGGGGCCAATAAGTGCGGCGCCACCTGTCCAAATTCACCATGACCAACACAAATATCGCACATGCACGAAATTCGGTACACATGTGTAGAAGGTCGGGATGAAGAAAAAATTACATTATGACCATGATCCAAACCCAACAGGAAATCCGCCATCTTGGGTTGATTGGCGATTTTTTGGCGATTTTGGCGAATTCGCAGCAATGGTATTTGAACTATCTCCTCCTAGAGTTTTCGTGCGATCACCTTCAAACTTGGTGAGGTCCCTGTGGACCAGTTGAGGAGCTCACGGTATCAAAAGTTTTTTCAAATGTCGCACGGCGCACGAGATAGGGGGCGGCAAAGTTCGTGATGATTCTGATGTTTCGCATCAGAAAAACAAAACTCTTATAACTTTGCGATGGAAGGTCCGATCCGAACCAAACTTGCTATGATTGATGATGGGCCATGGCTGAAGACGTCTATGAAAAAACGGTGAAGTTTGAAAACAGCGCCTCCTTGTGGTGAAAGAAAATACACAAAAAAAAAGTTTTTTTACGATTTCGGGAATAACTTTTACACAGATAATCGTACCGCACTCAAAATTGGTGACAACAGTCAAAACACATGGTAGATGATGCGTGATCAATATGACGACAAATCGTTTAACGGTGTTGCCGTGGCAACGACGCAAAGTCGGATTTTTGGGACAAAAAATCAAACTGCTACAACTTCGCGAATCCTGGTCCGATCTGAACCAAACTTGCTAGGATTGATGATAGTCCGGCCCTAAAGACGTCTATATGAAAATATTAAATTTCGAAAACAGCGCCCCCTGGTGACAGCAGACAATATGACAGCTTGTATTTCAATTATCTCCTCCTAGAGCTTTTGTGCGATCACCTTCAAACTTGGCGAGATCAATGTGGACGAGTTGAGAATCAAAAGTTATCAAAAGCTTTTTAAAATATTGTATGGCGTACGAGATAGGGGGCGCCAAAATTGGAGATAATAATAATTTTTCACAACAGACAATGAAACTCTTATAACTTCGCGATGGAAGGTCTGATCCCAACCAAACTTGCTCTAGTTGATGATGGTTAGTTCCTGAAGACGACTATGTTGCTGAAACGGTACATTTTGAAAACAGCGCCTCCTGATGGTAGTAGAAAATTTAAAAAAAACAAACTGTTACAACTTTGCCAATCCTGGTCCAATCTGAACCAAACTTGCTGGGATTGATAATAGTCCGGCCCTGAACACGTCTATATGAAAATATTCAATTTTAAATACAGCGCCACCTGGTGACAGCAGACAGAATTACATTTATAGTTTTTGATGCTGCTCCAACAGGGATTGTTGTATCCACTTGAAACTTAGTATGTGGGACCCCAGACCCTTCCTCAACATGTCCGTAAAAGGTCACCTCCCTACAGGAAGTGGATCGCCCGAAACAGGAAGTAAAGTCTTACATTGTCCGATTGACACGAAACTAGATATGTGAGTTACGGGACCTTCCCTGAACATGTTTACGGAGACGCCGTTGACCGAACAGGAAGTCGGCCATTTTAAACAGGAAGTGCCCTCTAACTTTGCCGTACGTTGTCCGATCTGCACAAAACCTTATATGTGACACCAGGGACCTGTCCTGAGCATGTCCGTAAAAGGTCACCTCCCTACAGGAAGTGGAACTCCCGAAACAGGAAGTAAAGTCTTACATTGTCTGATCTGAACAAAACTTGATATGTAAGACAAGGGAACTTCCCTGAACACGTTTACGGAGACGAACAGGAAGTTGGCGATTTTAAACAGGAAGTGCCTTCTAACTTTGCCGTACGTTGTCCGATTTGCACGAAACCTTTTATGTGACACCAGGGACCTGTCCTGAGCATGTCTGCAAGAGATGACCTCCCAACAGGAAGTGGAATGCCCGAAACAGGAAGTAAACTCTAAGATTATCCGATCTGCACAAAACTTGATATGTAAGACAAGGGAAGTTCCCTGAACACGTTTACGTACACGCACTTGACCGAACAGGAAGTCTGCCATTTTAAACAGGAAGTGCCCTATAACTTTGTCATACGTTGCCCGATCCCCCTCGAAATTTGGAACGACATGCGCAGGGACGCCGCTGAAAATAACTAGTACTGAAAATAATTAGTACTGAAAATAACTAGTACTGAAAATAACTAGTACCGCGCGCGGTGAATGAACGGGTGAGAGCGCGAGGCACGCGGGGAGCCGTGGCACACGGCGACCCGCGTGGGTCGGCTCGAACCCGTTCAGAACCGCGCGCGGTACTAGTTATTCTTATTATTCCCCCAAATGAATTGCCTTTTTGAGGCCTTTCCCATACCCCAAAACTCACCAATTTTTGTGACCGCATCAATCCTGGTGTAAATTTACGTCTGAAAAAGGTTCGGGGAATGTGCGTCGAAAATTGAATGTGGGAGGGGCCAATAAGTGCGACGCCACCTGTCCAAATTCACCATGACCAACACAAATATTGCACATGCACGAAATTCGGTACACATGTGTAGTGGGTCAGGATGAAGAAAAAATTACATTATGACCATGATCCAAACCCAACAGGAAATCCGCCATCTTGGGTTGATTGGCGATTTTTTGGCGATTTTGGCGAATTCGCAGCAATGGTATTTGAACTAACTCCTCCTAGAGTTTTCGTGCGATCACCTTCAAACTTGGTGAGGTCCCTGTGGACCAGTTGAGGAGCTCACGGTATCAACAGTTTTTTCAAATGTCGCATGGCGCACGAGATAGGGGGCGGCAAAGTTCGTGATGATTCTGATGTTTCGCATCAGAAAAACAAAACTCTTATAACTTTGCGATGGAAGGTCCGATCCGAACCAAACTTGCTACCATTGATGATGGGCCATGGCTGAAGACGTCTATGAAAAAACGATGAAGTTTGAAAACAGCGCCTTCTTGTGGTTAAAGAAAATACACAAAAAAAATGTTTTTTTACGATTTCGGGAATAACTTTTACACAGATAATCGTACCGCACTCAAAATTGGTGACAACAGTCAAAACACATGGTAGATGATGCATGATCAATATGACGACAAATCGTTTAACAGTGTTGCCATGGCAACGGCGCAAAGTCGGATTTTTGGGACAAAAAATCAAACTGCTACAACTTCGTGAATCCTGGTCCGATCTGAACCAAACTTGCTAGGATTGATGATCGTCCGGCCCTAAAGACGCCTATATGAAAATATTAAATTTCGAAAACAGCGCCCTCTGGTGACAGCAGACAATATGACAGCTTGTATTTCAATTATCTCCTCCTAGAGCTTTTGTGCGATCACCTTCAAACTTGGTGAGATCAATGTGGACGAGTTGAGGATCAAAAGTTATCAAAAGCTTTTTAAAATATTGTATGGCGTACGAGATAGGGGGCGCCAAAATTGGAGATAATAATAATTTTTCATAACAGAAAATGAAACTCTTATAACTTCGCGATGGAAGATCTGATCCCAACCAAACTTGCTATAGTTGATGCTGGTTAGTTGCTGAAGACGACTATGTTGCTGAAACGGTACATTTTGAAAACAGCGCCTCCTGGTGGTGGTAGAAAATTCTAAAAAAAGAAACTGTTACAACTTTGCCAATCCTGGTCCGATCTGAACCAAACTTGCAAGGATTGATGACAGTCCGGCCCTGAACACGTCTATATGAAAATATTCATTTTCAAATACAGCGCCCCCTGGTGACAGCAGACAGAATTACATTTATAGTTTTTGATGCTGCTCCAACAGGGATTGTTGTATCCACTTGATACTTAGTATGTGGGACCCCAGACCCTTCCTCAACATGTCCGTAAAAGGTCACCTCCCCACAGGAAGTGGAACGCCCAAAACAGGAAGTAAAGTCTTACATTGTCCGATTGACACAAAACTAGATATGTGAGTTACTGGACCTTCCCTGAACATGTTTACAGAGACGCCGTTGACCGAACAGGAAGTCGGCCATTTTAAACAGGAAGTGCCCTCTAACTTTGCCGTACGTTGTCCGATCTGCACAAAACCTTATATGTGACACCAGGGACCTGTCCTGAGCATGTCCATAAAAGGTCACCTCCCTACAGGAAGTGGAATGCCCGAAACAGGAAGTAAACTCTAAGATTATCCGATCTGCACAAAACTTGATATGTAAGACAAGGGAAGTTCCCTGAACACGTTTACGGACACGCACTTGACCGAACAGGAAGTCGTCCATTTTAAACAGGAAGTGCCCTATAACTTTGCCATACGTTGCCCGATCCCCCTCGAAATTTGGATCGACATGCGTTGGGACGCCGCTGAAAATAACTAGTACTGAAAATAACTAGTACTGAAAATAACTAGTACTGAAAATAACTAGTACCGCGCGCGGTGAATGAACGGGTGAGAGCGCGAGGCACGCGGGGAGCCGTGGCACACGGCGACCCGCGTGGGTCGGCTCGAACCCGTTCAGAACCGCGCGCGGTACTAGTTATTCTTATTATTCCTTAAAGTAAATCGCGTTTTTGAGGCCTTTCCCATACCCCAAAACTCACAGATTTTTGTGACCGCATCAATCCTGGTGTAAATTTACGTCTGAAAAAGGTTCGGGGAATGTGCGTCGAAAATTGAATGTGGGAGGGGCCAAAACGTGCGAAGCGACCTGTCAAAATTCACCATGACCAACACAATTATCGCACATGCCCGAAATTCGGTACACATGTGTAGTGGGTCAGGATGAAGAAAAAATTACATTATGACCATGATCCAAACCCAACAGGAAATCCGCCATCTTGGGTTGATTGGCCATTTTTTGGCGATTTTGGCGAATTCGCAGCAATGGTATTTGAACTAACTCCTCCTAGAGTTTTCGTGCGATCACCTTCAAACTTGGTGAGGTCCCTGTGGACCAGTTGAGGAGCTCACGGTATCAAAAGTTTTTTCAAATGTCACATGGCGCACGAGATAGGGGGCGGCAAAGTTCGTGATGATTCTGATGTTTCGCATCAGAAAAACAAAACTCTTATAACTTTGCGATGGAAGGTCCGATCCGAACCAAACTTGCTATGATTGATGATGGGCCATGGCTGAAGACGTCTATGAAAAAACGGTGAAGTTTGAAAACAGCGCCTCCTTGTGGTGAAAGAAAATACACAAAAAAAGAGTTTTTTTACGATTTCGGGAATAACTTTTACACAGGTAATCGTACCGCACTCAAAATTGGTGACAACAGTCAAAACACATGGTAGATGATGCGTGATCAATATGACGACAAATCGTTTAACGGTGTTGCCATGGCAACGACGCAAAGTCGGATTTTTGGGACAAAAAATCAAACTGCTACAACTTCGTGAATCCTGGTCCGATCTGAACCAAACTTGCTAGGATTGATGATAGTCCGGCCCTAAAGACGTCTATATGAAAATATTGAATTTCGAAAACAGCGCCCCCTGGTGACAGTAGACAATATGACAGCTTGTATTTCAATTATCTCCTCCTAGAGCTTTTGTGCGATCACCTTCAAACTTGGTGAGATCAATGTGGACGAGTTGAGCATCAAAAGTTATCAAAAGCTTTTTAAAATATTGTATGGCGTACGAGATAGGGGGCGCCAAAATTGGAGATAATAATAATTTTTCATAACAGACAATGAAACTCTTATAACTTCGCGATGGAAGGTCTGATCCCAACCAAACTTGCTATAGTTGATGATGGTTAGTTGCTGAAGACGACTATGTTGCTGAAACTGTACATTTTGAAAACAGCGCCTCCTGGTGGTGCTAGAAAATTCTAAAAAAACAAACTGTTACAACTTTGCCAATCCTGGTCCGATCTGAACCAAACTTGCAAGGATTGATGACAGTCCGGCCCTGAACACGTCTATATGAAAATATTCATTTTCAAATACAGCGCCCCCTGGTGACAGCAGACAGAATTACATTTATAGTTTTTGATGCTGCTCCAACAGGGATTGTTGTATCCACTTGAAACTTAGTATGTGGGACCCCAGACCCTTCCTCAACATGTCCGTAAAAGGTCACCTCCCTACAGGAAGTGGAACGCCCGAAACAGGAAGTAAAGTCTTACATTGTCCGATTGACACGAAACTAGATATGTGAGTTTCTGGACCTTCCCTGAACATGTTTACGGAGACGAACAGGAAGTCGGCCATTTTAAACAGGAAGTGCCCTCTAACTTTGCCGTACATTGTCCGATTTGCACAAAACCTTATATGTGACACCAGGGACCTGTCCTGAGCATGTCCGTAAAAGGTCACCTCCCTACAGGAAGTGGAAGGCCCGAAACAGGAAGTAAAGTCTTACATTGTCCGATTGACACGAAACTGGATATGTGAGTTACGGGACCTTCCCTGAACACGTTTACGGAGACGAACAGGAAGTTGGCCATTTTAAACAGGAAGTGCCCTCTAACTTTGCCGTACATTGTCCGATTTGCACGAAACCTTTTATGTGACACCAGGGACCTGTCCTGAGCATGTCTGCAAGAGATGACCTCCCAACAGGAAGTGGAATGCCCGAAACAGGAAGTAAACTCTAAGATTATCCGATCTGCACAAAACTTGATATGTAAGACAAGGGAAGTTCCCTGAACACGTTTACGTACACGCACTTGACCGAACAGGAAGTCTGCCATTTTAAACAGGAAGTGCCCTATAACTTTGCCATACTTTGCCCAATCCCCCTTGAAATTTGGAACGACATGCGCGGGGACGCCGCTGAAAATAACTAGTACTGAAAATAACTAGTACTGAAAATAACTAGTACCGCGCGCGGTGAATGAACGGGTGAGAGCGCGAGGCACGCGGGGAGCCGTGGCACACGGCGACCCGCGTGGGTCGGCTCGAACCCGTTCAGAACCGCGCGCGGTACTAGTTATTTTTTCTGTTTGTGTTCAGAGATATGAGAAATTGAGCAAACTGGAAACTGGTAATCTAAGATTGAAGTGGTTCCACTCTGACCCTTATAACCTTCAACACAAAATACAGCAGAGAGCAACATGAAGGCCTGACAAAGATCTGCATGTTGACCTAAAAATAATAACCTCTGGCATGTAACAGGAAGAGGCTCTTCACAGACAACAATGCATTTGTTTAAGTGCTGTTGCGTAAAGCAGTGTAATGACCATTTGAGCCTTAGTCTTTTACTTTGTTTAACTAATCCATTAAGATGTAGTGTGTATAGTCAAACCCATCCCATGAAGAACAGTAAACACTTCTAGAGTGCAAGTACAGTGACATTGGAGTGTAGGGTTCAGAGGAAAACATAGTAATTATAAATGTCCTCAATAATCACAATAGAACGACCAGAATAAATCAAGGTATATGCCAGTTTATTTAATCTGCAAATCATCACAGCATAAGAAAGTTATTAAAAATGTAACCCGCTTATCAAATCATGGATTTGTTGTGAAAAATGTCAACCCCGAATCGAACCCTAAGGAATTTCAAAACTATAATATAAACCACAGGTAAAACGTTGATACTTTTTTTTCCTTAAAAGAAAAAATATATAATTCCTTTTTTAAACAAAAAAAAAAGTTGAAATTAACAGAGATTACACATCTCTACAACCATGTAGACCACATGTTTGTGTCAATTAGAAACATAAAACTCCAGCAGGAGTAGGCTGAGGCAGGTAATGACTTTCTGACAGTCACAACACATGCAAGTAAACACTGGAACTACTTAAAATGTGCAAATGAACCAAATGGTCTGCAAACATCTATCCACCATCACCACAATCATTAGAGGTTATTCTTCTTTTCCTCACTGAAATGTGATATACCACATAATAAGAACTACATACTCTATATAAATAAAAATATATATTCTGTAGGCCTTTAAACTGGGGTCTTAATTCTGCATTTCTTTTGAAACCTCAGTAAAAAAAAAAAAACAGTTAACAATGTCTCATGAAAAATTAAACAAAAAAAAGGCTCACTTTAAGTTAGCGGAGTAGTAACAAATCAAAGTGTACTGATCATACATACAAAGGGTACAAATGACGTAAATAGATTACGATTTATCATTAATTTTCATCACATATGACGGGATATGCATGCTCTCAACATACGTTTATACCTCACATACCTATTTTTATAATTATACAGAGAGAATTATTGGCACAGAGTCAAATATGTTCACAATAAAGAGTAGAGTGAGCTCCTGGTTAAACAAGATTTTTTTTTCTTTCTTTTAAAATGAGCTATCTTTAATGGCTGGATGCACTGAGCAGAAATAACAACTCCCTTCTTTCCTGAACAGAAAACATGTATTATTGTTATACAGTAAATCACAGTGTGGATAAAAAGGAGCATTCACATGTGAGGAGCAGCCTTTTAGGCTTGTGCACATTTTAAGTATGTTTTTCCAGACGACTCACAAGAGGTGTAGCCCTATAAATGGTCAGCAAGAGACAGGGGACAGCAGCAGCAGCAGCGGGAGGAGGAGGAGGAGGAGGAGAAGGAGCTGGTCACAGCTGAAGACGTAAGAGCAAACTTTTCAGAAAACACACAGGATAATTTGTTATCTAGTGCGCGTCTTAGTTAATGCAGTTATAGCAACATTCAAGCACACATCAGTGCACCTGAGGTATGTGTTAATGAGCTGGTTGTGTGACACTGTAAAACAATCCCATAAACCTCTGAAGCAAAAACCTGATCCTTCGTTACTAAGAAAAAAAAAAAAAACTGCTCAATTCCTTCTTACACACTTGGTTTTTCTGCTTTTTACTTTCTCCTTGAAGCCAAACCACATCATCGACTTACTTTACCGACTTGAATCTGAAGTTTGTGGCAGGCTGTTGCTCAACACTGTTTCTCACACTCAGCTGAACACACACACGCACGCGCACGCACACGCACGCACACACACACACACACACTCAGCTGCTGTATCAGTTTACACGTCTCAAGATACCCATTACACTGACTGGTTAGTAATTTGGATTTGGTGATCATCTGGAACCAAAACCCACCCTATGACTCAAACTCTTCAGGCCAAAATATGACGATACGCAGAAAGAGCGTCACTGGCGATATTAACAGACTTTTCATCTTCTCAAGTCATGGTGGAAGGATCTGTTTGAGTGCATCACGTGTGCTTTGCCCGAGTTTGTCTGGGAACTTAACAGTAAAGTCCAAGATCATGTCGCCCCTCTTCTCCGGGTGCTTGGATAATGGAAGCCCTTCTCCAACAATCCGCTTCTTCATTCCAGGCTTGACGACGTCTCTGGAGGTCACAGTGATGGTCCTGCCATCCAGTGTCGGGGCGTTGACTGTGCATCCACACAACGCCTAGACAGAAAAGGAAACATCAGCATCTTTAGCATATAATGGTGTTACTGGAACAAGAAATATTGTAGCCTTGCTGTGTGCACTTAAAAGGAAACTTCATTAGTTATTATATAATCCAGTGTTTCCTGGACATTAAGTAAGCAGCTTCCACTAATGACTTACAAATTTAGACACAAAAGAAAAACAAATCAATAACCTACAATGATTATGAGGTCATTTAAAGAAAAACTTTTTTGACTCGAACGTACTGCATATGAGCCACGCTGTCGAGGCATCCTCATGGACATCAACACAATCTGATTCACTTACTTCTCTGAGTGATATTTTGGCAGGGTAAATTATGTCCGAGCCCTCTCTTCTGAACACTGGGTGGGGTTTATCTTTCATCACGAACACCACATCTGCAGGAATGTTGGAGGGAGTTTCATCTCCCTCCCTGGGAAAGGTGATTTTGGTCCCCTCCTTCCAGCCACGTTTGATGTCGACTGTTAGAATCTTGTCCTCGTTTCGCATGGTGCAGCCGTCCGGGTTCAGTCTCTTGCGGGAAATCTTCATCTTTTTGGTGCAGCCAGCGAAAACCTCCTCAAGGCTCACCTTCAGCTCGTGCAATACAGGCGGGTCCTTCTTCTTGTCACGTGCTCTGTGAGGACCTGCTGTGTGAGTTTTGAAGGACCTGGGAAACCCACCCATGCCTCCCATGTTTCCCATGCCTCCCATGTTTCCCATGCCTCCCATTCCTCCCATTCCTCCCATGCCACCCATTCCTCCCATGCCGAACGGCGTAAAGGGGTCATTGTTGTCCATATCATTCTCCCCATCCTGTGAGAAGAAATGATCAAATGGGCTGCGGCCTCCAAAGAACTCGGCAAATATTGCGTGAGGGTCTCCTTGGAAGGTGTAGTTGTAGCTTGGACGACTGTGTCCTCCTCCACCACCACCACCACCTCCAGCCGAACCCTTTAATCCTGAAAAAGAAAATGATGGGAGAAGAATCAGAGTCTGTGACGATGACTACTTTTGGGCCAATGAGGATCAAAAAGTAAAATATTTCCATTAGAGATTTCTTTGTGTATTTTCTAAATGTTTATGCTAAAATAACTTTGTCACAACTGTTGGCCAAATGGCCAAATTTAAAAGCTCTACATAATTATTGTTTTCATTATTTATAGATCAGTAGCTTAATCTCCATCTAATAAACCTTTCATCTAAAAAAAAAAAAATCACCTGACCCTCACGATAGAAAAGCAGTTTGAAAAATGCTCTAAACTGTTTGACACACATCAAACATTTGCAGATGTTGTTTTTGAAAGGAGACTGATTGGTCGATTTAATTAAACTTCTTTGTCTTATTAGCCAACAAAATGGATAACTGTCAGGATGATTAACTAAAGCTTTCACACTATATATTATACTCAGAAATAATGCAATTACAACACCCATAATAAAAAACACCCTGTAATAAATTGTGATATAACATGGAAATATACGATTATAAAATTGGTAATATTACATTACTCAACGTTGTTTAATTCATCTGCAATTTATTGATCCCAGAGAATCTCAATAAACGAATGATAATGTAATTTTAATTGGTCCCAAGAAAATGACCAAGCTTAAAAAAAACAAGTGCATGTGTAATTCGGTTTCTGTTCTTTGCCTTTAATCACCTAGAAACCTCTATACCTGTAGTATATACTAATGTTGATGTAAACAATAACATTAAAGCCTAAAAGCAAAAAAGCACAAATCTGTATGTATTTGAATCACCAGTCCAGGTACAGAACCCGTTGTTTCCAGAATATTTTCCAGCTGTGTCTATTGTACAAAAACCTGTTTCATGAGTGGTCCCAGGCAAGGGGGCCATAGGTGGAGGGGGACACTCAGAGAGCATTATGATTGTTGTCATTAGAATGATACAACAATGTAATTATTTTGTCATACTTTGTAAAGTTTGTTTGTTTTGTCTTTTTATTTTATTTTTTAAAATGAGTGAGTCCTAGCATTAAAGGTGTTATTATGTGCCTGAAGAATAAATAATGGTGATTATACATTCACAACATAATCTTGAGATGCAAGAAAAGCTGGAGATTTAGAAAAGTTCTGAATCTACAACTCAGTTGCGGATATCTGTAACTGAATTGTAGAAATCTCTAATTCCAGTCAAGATATCTTTAAAACCTTTAGAACCTTCCCAATCATCTTTCAGGTGTCTTTACAGTTGGTGCAGTAATACACGTGCTTCATTCAGGAAATCATGTTTACAGTTGAGTCTGTTTAGTCATTTCAACTTGTCAATAACTGAAAAACAATTTCATGTTTTCATGTCAACCCCCGATAAGTACCGAACGTGACTTTTTAATGACATTGTAGATATTTGATACAGTTCAGTTACACGTATCCGCAACTGACTTGTAGATATCTATAATGACACACCCATTCCACCTGATTAGAAAAAGAGACGTCAAATGACGTAACTGTTGTTTTGAATAGTAAGAAAGACGTCACATATATCGGTAGTAAATATCCTTCAGTTCAGTTCACCTCGTCGTAAACCTCCGCCCACCAGGCGGGTTACACTGTCACACTGTTATGATGTCACGCAATTTCATACCCGTGTGACAAGGTGTATCCCGCCAATAAATACGAGACAAAACGGGGTGCTGGTGCAGAAAGGACAGAACCTGGACGTTGGTTCATTAGCAGGAACAGCTACATCCATTCGGATGCAGCAGCCTTAAAGTGCCAACATAACATAGAGGTTGGTGGGGGTGATAGTAACAAAACGAGCTGTCATGCATGAGAGGAGTTACCTTCTTCTCCAAAGCGATCATAAATGTCCTTTTTCTTGGCATCACTGAGGACATCGTAGGCTTCCGCGACCTCCTTGAATTTGTCTTCTGCTCCGGGGGACTTGTTCTTGTCCGGGTGGAAGCGCAGGGCCTGTTTTCTGTACGCCTTTTTGATCTCATCCTCGGACGCACCTCTGGCTAACCCCAGCACTTTGTAATAATCTTTACCCATCACACTAACAGGTCAATTCCCCCCTCGCTTCATAAAGCATCATTCAAAGCAGCGTGTACTCTCTCTGCTCTCTCTGCTCCGTGAAAGCGACACGTCCACAGCGTGTCCCCCTGCTGTATGTGCGCCTCTGCGAGGCAGTGGCTGCGGAGCGAACGGGAAAGGTTAGCTTCCCTCGCTGGTCACTACCATAGTATTCAACTCTAGACTTAGCAACAAAATTCGAAGGTTTTTTAAAAATAATTAACTTAAACACACAACTTTAAACACCGTGTCGTGTCTGAACCACAAAATCCACATGTCACCGCCGGGCAGCAGAAATTCTAGAAGAAGAAACTTCTGGAAGAAGATGGTGCCACTGCTGCCTGTCATTAATACTGAGTCGAGAGCATGCACTTCCAGCAACTTCCGGTTTTGTCTGACACCGGAACACAATAAATTACTTAGCAGGTGTGCCTTTTTAGTGGAGTATTAATGTATAGATACATTAAATGTGTGGCGCACCACCCTAGATTTTCTTTTTTTATTTCAATGTGAATGCGCAACCAGACTTTGTGTCTTATTCCGCTTGTTCAGCAGGTTTAGCAGGTTAGCAGGTTGAAGTAACTATAGCGCCCACCAGAGGGCACAAGTTGAAAAAAATTATGTCCAGAGTGAGCGTGTTCTGAATTCTATGCAAGCAGATTCCTGACACGGAGGTTCAGAAGCACAAGAGCTAGCAAGTCTACAACTTTGAACCAATAGCTCCCCGAGGAAAATAAATAAGAGAACTTGCTGGTTTACTTATGGTAAACGTTTATTTCTGATTCCTTGGTGCTACATAAGGAAACATGCATATGTGGGTTGTGCATAATTCTTCTCACAATAGGAGCTGCTGTCAAAGCTGCTGCGATTATTAGTAATAACTAGGGACGAGACAATACCACTTTTTTGTGTCCTATACCGATATCACAAACTTGAGTATCTACTGATACCGATATTAGTCCGGTACAGTGTCATTTTAGACCATTTATGAATTATGAAGATAACAACACTTTTGTGTTGAGTAATTTCAAAGACACAATTCTCCAACTGTGTAACAAATATTGTACTGTTTATTTACATTAGCATGGTGAAGCACGTGATATATAGGATTTTTGGATAGTTGCATGGATTTTGCATTTTATCTGTCTGATATCCGTTCCCGAGCGACACGGATTCCAATTCCTAACGCATGTTATTTAAGTTTTACTATTGCCACTGCAACAACTATACTTTTGCTTCTGGTACAGTATAGCTCTTCAGTCTCCACCTCTTTTTCCCCGTTTCCTCTCCTCTTTCCCCCATTTTCATGTATTTGGCACTATGCAAATAAAATGTAATTGATTTGATCGCTTTTGGCACTGACTTCAGTACATTTTGAAGAATCCGCACGTGAATGAAACGTGAATGTTTTGGATGAATTGGATATCTTGCCGCAAACCACGATAACACTGCTTGCCGCTGGCTTCCACTACTGTATATAAATAGACCATAGATTAAACTATAGGTATGCAGTTGGCTATGTGTGACCCTCTGTGCCAAAAGGTGCCTCTGATCTTCTTCCAATCAGCATTTTTTTTATACCCGCCTCCCACCACAAACTTTGAAGTAGAAGCATTTTTGAACTGCACGCAAGACTTGAACAAAGCAGGTACCGAAATAAACATGTTTGTATGTTTGAGTTGTGGAGGTCAGGAAGAGAAAAGAATACCAGCGTCACAGTTGGTCTGGGTGAGAGGAGGACGGCATGTTGGCATGTGGAGGTCTTTCATCCCATGGATCAGGCTTTTAATGGGGGCACAACACTGTGTGTCCAAGCGAGGAGCACAGAAAACAGGAGATGTGTCTTGTAGGTCTAATGAGAGCACATTGGCATCTGACACTGGGTAGGACTGTAGGCCAATGTGGCTTCCCAAGGTTACCAAGCCACTGCAGAGCAAATCAGGCAACTTATATTTAGCCTTGTAAATGGCACACTATGGATTATGTCTTGGGGGTCTCCAGTTTCGTCTTCAGTGCGATTTGTTGCGTAAAGGGGGAGTGTGGTGGGGGAGGTGGTATTGTGGATCATGAAGAGGCTGTTATTCAGGTACGAGGCAGGTTCACGTCACATTCTCAGAGCAGTGCTGTGTCCACTGCCCCTCACTCTCTTTCCTGCTCACTTGCCTCCACTCTAACAACACACGTGTGGTACAAGCAGAGGGAATTGTGCATGGTTTCAAATCTTTCCATGCCACTCTTCCTTTGGAAGTGGAGAGCTATTCTGAGAATCCAAAAGACACCAGAGAAGACACACTTCAGTTGGAGTGGCAAGTCTGTTGAGGGAGTGCTGAGAGGACAACCGGCTTCACTGGACGCTTCAGAGAGTATTTCGAAAAGGACACGGAGGATTGGGATCTAACATAATCATGGATGTACTCGCCTTAGAGGCAAAGGGAGCGGGGACATCAGAGACGAATGAGAAGAAAGCTGCACCAAGGCCAAAACCTAAATCTCAAAAAAAGACCAAAAGGACTGTTTACTTTGAGGTGGAAATATTGGACTTAAAGACTAAGGAGAAACTCTTACTCCTGGATAAGGTAGGTGTCACCAACATACAGAGTCTCTTGTTACATTAATATGATCATATTAGAAAACTAATATTATTTTCTAATCATAGATATGCATGAACAAAGTTTAAAGGGTGCTTCACCCGTTTATTTCATGCCTTACACAACATGCATCTGTGACATATGTGCTAAAAGTAGCGTAAGCAGAGACAGTGAGTACTCGGTGCAGCGAAGGCAGAGGAAACATGTTTGTTTTACAGCAGACTGGACATCTTATATATAACCATCCACTTCACACATGGTGCGGTCTTGTGCAGCCATTGTCAGCTGTGTTTTGCATTGAGCAAGAGTTGCAGTTCAGAGAATGACCTCTTCATCTGGCAGGACCCTTGTGCTACACAGCCAGCAGGCGACTGGAGACAGCCGGGCACATGTGATTAACAGCTCACATAAATACGTAGAGTGGTATCAAAAAACATTGCAAATGAAAACAGCAAAATGCAAGTCAGACATTTTCCGAAAGGAATGACTACTCACGCAATCCTGGTGACATCTGCTTGTGTATTTTTAGGACTGAAGCTTTCGGAAAAATGACCTGAAGCTCGCTCACTGATCATTCTGCATTTTCATTGCAGGTGGAGCCCACTGCCACTATTTTGGATATTAAAGCTTTATTTCACAAATCATGTAAGTTTAAGCAATTGAGGCAATGTTTTTTGTTATTATTTGTTATATAAAAAAAAAAAGCATTTCTCTACCATGACAACATAAAATCCTTTTCCGTTTTTGACAGATCCAAAATGGTATCCAGCCAGACAATCCCTGCGTTTGGATCCAAGTACGTGTGTTTGTGTTGATATCCATCTCTGAGTGTATGCTTATGAAGTCGTGTGACGTCATCTGGCTTTATGTGTCATGTTCCTCAGAGGCCAAGTGTCTCAGGGACGAGGACGTTCTCCAGTCACTTCCTGTGGGAACCACAGCCATCTTTCACTTCACTGACCTGGGACCTCAGGTCACATGGGGAACTGTGAGTGCATTATTTGAAGTGTTGAATTTGAAGACAACCTGTTTGGTGCTTTGTTTTGTTTTGTTTTGAAAATGCTTTAGATGTGATTGTGTGAATATGAATGTTTAAATGCAAGTAGCTGTGTGACGAATTAAAACTAAACACAGCTTTCACTTATCTATCAGGAAAAGACCAGGTTTTGTAAAGTACAGTACACATGATTTGCACTTGGCTAAAAGCACTTCTACGGTCTTTTAAAATGTGCATGTTTTCAGCCACTCCCCAGAGGTGCTTCTTCCTGCACTGCCCGTTCTGTGTCCTAGGATATATAATCTCATGGCCCCATTTCTCTTAAAGGTGTTTATCCCTATGACCTCTCAGTTGCTTTTCATGGCACCTCTTTACTCCCTTGTCCCTCTCTCTCTCCCTTGCTTATGCACTCTCCACATTCCTGTGTCCTTACCAATCCTGACACAACCCTCAGCACCCTGCCAGGCCTCTGACTGGTGCCAGTGTGGGTGGAGGAGGGGATGAAATACCCCCAGCCACAGCAGACATCACCAGAAGCTCATTGGTCAGGTCACGCTGAGCCAGAGCTCTGGTCAGGGTGCTGATTCAGGGATTGGTTTCACTGCCTGTGCTGCTACTTTTAATCATATCATTTGTTGAAAGCTGGTATTACAAGCTGTCTTAGTATCTCATTTGCTGTGTGGGCACATGTTGAGTAATATTATTGTTGCACAGAAAGTGCTGAGAAGAAGTAGAGGGACTTGTTTTGCTCTGACATGGAACGGGTTGTCCGAGAAACCAGAGACATACTGGAATCAGTTGCACGTCCTGGCACTGGAGCGGAGGTTTAGTTGGCGAAAAATGTTGATCTAACAAGGAGAAATGATTTAAAATGATCGGTTACTGTGAGACAACAGCCCAGTGGAGCAGTGCGTGCCTTCCTCACAGCAGTTTGGCCACGGTCTCTCTGTGTGGTATTGATACTCTGACATTCTAGCACAGTTCGAGGAAATGTTTGTCCTGTGGCAGACTAGGGACCTGTCCAGCATGCACCCTCCACTTGTCCAGTGTAGTTTATTTTCCATAAGAGATATTTTAAGGTGCTGTTAGTGGAATATTTAAAGCTCCAGTGCAGAACTTCTTTTGCCCCATGGCAAATTTGAATAATTACCAAAACACTGCCTCCCTCTGCATGAGTGTTTGGTCGGTAACATGGGTGTCTCTCAGCGTCAGGAGTCCGACAGTAAACGATGACTCATGGGCTTTAACGCTTGATTGTGTCCAAGTAAGACAGTAAGCCAGACAACTTGAGAAAATCGATTTACTGACCGTGTATGTCTCAGATTGTAATCAGACTATGAATCACATTATCCGGGTACGAGTAAGAACAGCTCGATTTTAGTCGGATTAACATGTTTGAAGATGACATTATTGTCTTTGTCCGACTAAAATCAAACTTTTAACATGCATGTAAATGCACTGACAGTGTCTGTTATGGCCAACTTTGTAGCAGAAGATGCTAATGGCGAGGAAATGTCCGCCACTGTTGCGTGCACCAGCAACTGTGAGAATGGCCCTGTTCAAAATGCCCATTGCCAGTGACCTTAGATGCATAAACTTAAACCCAACACGAGCAAAGCAAAGCGACAGACTAACAATGCAGTTTTCAACAACACTTGACTCTGCCCCCACTTAAAGTGAATGTTCCTGTGGGTCAGCCTTGAATGTAGGAGAATGACTTTATCCAATCAGGAGCCACAACTTCACAAAACTCTCTACTGGTCTTCATGAGGTGAAGTACGAGAGGGGGGTGCTAATGACAGCAACACACAAGAAGTTAGCCAAAAGATAGTCCAAAGATCACTGACAGGAGCTTTAATTGTCTTTTTGCTCACAGTTTCACTTTGAAGAGAATCTTGACAGCAATTGTGTCTTGTCTTTGCTTGATTCAGGTGTTCCTGACCGAGTGTGCAGGTCCACTGATCATCTACTTAATGTTCTACTTCCGGCTTCCCTTCATCTACTCTCCAAAGTATGACTTCACCAGCAGCAAGCAGTGGGTCGTACAGTGAGTGTCAGCTTGCTCGTGTTCTTCAGGGATCTGTTAGGATGTCACCGCAGTGTTTCACACAATCCCAGGCTTTGCACAGACGTCCCATCTGCATGACAAACAGTCTCGAGACGTATTGCTATTTTCACACCAAGGCAGGGCCAAGCAAAGTGGGCGGCAGGTGGGCAATAAGTCACAGCTCAGTATGTAACTCTGCCTTTGTGTGATGTCTCAGCTTGGCCTGTATATGTCACTCCCTCCACTACATCAAGAGGATTTTGGAGACGCTGTTCATCCATCGTATCTCTCATGGCACCATGCCTCTCCGAAACATATTTAAGGTGAGTGAGCTGCATGCTTTTAAATCTAAAGGTCCAAAGTAACGAATTAGGAACATCTAATGGTGAGACTGTAGACTGTAACAAACTCAGGGCTCCTCCGCTCACCCATCGGGGAACCATGGTGACCTTTGCAAACCAGAAAGGATGTCATTCTTCTTCGCTTGTTCAGTAAACGTTTGCTTCAAAATGTGCTAAACATACATTCTGGCTGGTTTTGTCCATTCGAGCTGCTGTAGATGATGGCCTCTGTAGGGCAAGGCCCTTGATGAAAGTAAACATGAAAGGCTTATTCTAAGGGCGCTTTCACACCAGAGCTGTTTGGTCCATTTTAAACGTACAAACGTTTGTGTCCTCGGATAGTCTGCTTCACTCAGGCAGTTGTGAAAGCTCATCTGAACTCTGGTGTGGACCAAACAAGTGAACTCTGGTCCGCCTGGAAACGTGGGTCTTGGGTCGCTTGCAGTAGGAAATGCAAACGGGCTATCCAGCGAACTGTTGTAACTGCGCGACATTGTCTGGGGGGGTTTGGTCCACTTACAAAAGTGCAGTGTGAAAGATAACCAAACTAAATTAAGTTGTGAAACTCTTCGCTATCCCCCGTCCAACCGAACCGAGTACCCTGGGCTATCTTGGTGTGAATGCACCCTAAGGCTACGTAAACCAAACGTTGTTTATTTTAAAGTTATCATTCACTTATACGAACATACTTATGGGGTTGTATCATTCATTTCTGCCAAATTGAAACCCTAAATGTTACATACTGGACCTTTAAATTGATTTTGAAGTCTCATCTTGACACTTTGACTCATTAAAGCCCACTTGCTATTCCAGAACTGTGGCTATTACTGGTGCTCTGCTGCCTGGATGGCGTACTACATTAACCATCCTCTCTACACTCCTCCCTGTAAGTGCTGACTCCTGCGATTCTCTCGTGTACACTCATCAGTTGCAGTCCACTTCCATTTATTTTATTTTTTCCTGTGTAACACCGACAGATTATGGGCAGCAGCAGGTGAACATAGGGCTTTACATCTTTGCGGTGAGTTTGAATTATTTAGGTCAATTTAAAAAAATCAAAAAAAAATCTTAAAAAAGATATTAAAATTGTAACTTATTTACAGTCATAAATGTTCATCTCTTTATGTCTTAAATCTCATAGTTCTGTCAGTTGGGAAATCTTTCCATCCACATTGCCCTGCGTAACCTCAAAAATCAAGGTGAGCACTTCACAATAATGATGTGTTATTATTATTTTCTTTGAGATTTACATACTGCTTTGCAACTAGTCAACGTGTTATTATTGTTTACTGTACGAAATCATCATTTTTATGTATGAATTTGCATAAATTAAAATACAATAAAAGTAAGCTGAATCTGTGTTTCTCTGTCTTCTCAGGCTCAAAGAACAAGAAGATTCCTTACCCGAGTAAAAATCCATTCACGTGGATTTTTTGGTTGGTCTCTTGTCCGAACTACACGTATGAGGTGAGCAAAACACGCAAATTCACATGCACACACAGAATTCTTAAAAAATAAAATAAAATAGGCTCAATCATTGTAAAAAGTGTTTTCGGATGAAAAGCGGAGGTTAAATTAGAAAATAGGATGATGGAATTTTGTCAAAACGTAAGAATATAGGCTGATTGTTCGGTGTCTTATCTGTTGGATTAGTACGTGTGATTTATGGCAAAATAATAACTGACGAATGTCTGCAGCCAGCCGTGAATGACTGTTAGTATGGAACAGTCTATGCAGCACAGCAGCTTTACTAGATTTGTTTTTTAAAATTGTAATGTAAGATGCTGCCATCTACTGGTTACAGCCTGGGAGTGTACTTGTTTTTGTACCTCTACGTTCAGGGCTAACATTTGAATTGTGGTTAGGTAAGAGTTAGGGTTATGGTGAAGGTTAGGGATCGCATTTTGTTTAGGCTGCTGAAAATAATGCAGGTCATGCAGTGTTGTGAGAAGAATAGCTGTTCAAACCTGTGTGTGTGTGTGTGTGTGTGTGTGTGTGTGTGTGTGTGTGTGTGTGTGTGTGTGTGTGTGTGTGTCGTACACAGGTGGGCTCCTGGATTGGCTTCACAGTGTTGACCCAGTGTGTGCCTGTGGCTTTCTTCACTCTTGTGGCCTTTATCCAGATGACCGTGTGGGCCAAAGGCAAACACCGCAGCTACTTAAAGGAGTGCAGAGATTATCCAACACTGCGCTCATCCATACTCCCATTCATCCTGTAGAGCCAGAGGCTGCCACAACACACACAGACACACACAGACACACACACACACACAAACATACACACACATCTTCTCACTGACTGGCTCCTTCATCCATGTCGATGTCAGAAAGCATGTGCCGAGGTTAACAGTGTGGATACTTTTTAATCACATGAACTGACTGCTGTAGGCTGGCTGTTCCTGGTAAAGGAAGCCCTCGGTGTAAAATACAGAAGAGTCTTAATTTGATGTTGTTTGTGATTTTGACGATAAAAATGCAAAAAAAAAACAACAATATCCTTTCTATTTTGGTACTTTGATATACAGCAGAGTCGCGCCTGTGTTACTTTCATAGCTTTTGGCGGCTAAATCAGCTGGAATACAATTTAGTACGATTGTGGCCTCGTGCAGCTCACTATACTGAGCTGACTGACCCCATTAACCTTTACACTACAGCGCTGTTAGCTCTGGATTAGGATTTGCATTCGGATTCTTTATATTTTCCTCCATAGCTGAAGAAAATCGGCATTTCTTTTTGCCTGTACATGGATTGAATGTTTTTCTGGCATAAGAACATCAACAGAAGGGGGGAAAAAAAACACTGCTTGTAGCACGCACAGACATGCCTCACAAAATCCACCTCTTACTCACACACAGACGATTTTACAGCAAAAGGTATTCAGCTGAAAAGGCTAAAATACCCATGTTTCAGCCATTAAACCACAATCGCTGTGCATTTATGTGGAGAATCTGTTGTTTTTCTACTAATCTGACAACTGTCCTGCTAGAAAACCGTTCTGGGTGTTATATATCAGAAAAAACAACAACAACAGAGTCATTTACGCCTCAATAATAAATATTGGTGTCATTTGAAATAAAATGCTCTATTATGAAAACGCACTGGAAAACTTTCCCCGTTGAAACAACCGCTGTCGATCCAAGAGTAATACACTATCACAGAACAAGTGACTGAACAGAGAGACACAAACTTTATTTGTGACTCTGGAAGAAGTCTCAATGTTACAGACATGGGGGGGGGGCAGATATAACGCGGGAGATGTCGACTACATCATATGGAATGTGACAGTTCGCGAGGCTGGCTTGGATCAAGAACACGAGGAGGCGCTGAACAAGTTATACATACGAGGATAACAACATAAAATTGCATTTGATCAAAGTGTCTGCCCTGTAAACGGACTCCCGAGCAGCTGTATTCAATTTAAAACCATATATTCAGTTTTACATCAGCATACCTGGCCTGTTTATTGTTTTTATTTCACGTATAAAAAGCATATTCCATTGGGCTGCACATAAACTGGCCACATCTGACATGGTTCAGAATGTAACTGTTTTAGGTTGGACCACATTCATTTTCTAAATAAGATAAAACAAGGGGGAGAAAAAAAAAAGACAATATATTGCCTTGCCAGCAAGTAGTAGCAATTTATCTTAGTGCAGAATCTCATTGATACGTAGAGATAACACGGAGATGTGATCAGCAGCGATTGGTCACAAGAGGGGTCAGGGAATCCAGCTTTTGATGTCGATAAGTTTGACGTCCCCCAGCACTTTCATGCCATCTAAATCCACTCATCATATGAGTTGAAGTGAAACGCACATCAGATGTGCTTTGTGTGTTCATTTGTTTCTGGATGAACGCAAAGTAATGGAATAGATGTAGTGAGGACACGGATGGAAATTTCAGAACCGCAACAAAACAACCTTTTTCTTATGGACCCAAAACCGTGACAACACTTTGCTACAGCACCCTGCAGTCTGAAATGTCTGAAAGTGTCGCGCCCCATACGTGGCGCACTTGGTGCAAGGGAGAGTCCTCTGCAGCGACTACATTACCCATATTTCACTCGTGTGGGAAGGTCACTGCTCCTCCACAATGAGGTCACATGGGTGAAATGGCAACTATGTGAAAACCAAAGACCATAATGAGAGGTAGGATGAGGTGTCTTTCAGTTTCTGGTCATTCTCACAGCGAAAGTTACTTCCACCACAGCCGTTCTCCCCCACTCACCCTCTGCATAAACTGTATATGAAGGTGGGTGGCAGGATCCAGATGGGAGAGGGCACTGCATGCACGTTCACGTCAATGCAGCATGTTTCTTTCTTTCTGTCTGTCGTGTTGTGAATCACCACCTCAGAGATCTTCGTATTCCAGGAAGTGGGTCCTCTGCAGCACCTTTACGTGGCGCTCGTAGATTTTGAGGGCGGGGCCGAGTCTGATAGACAAACCAGTCAAGACGTCGCTGCGCTGCATGAGGAGAAGGGACTTCCCATCGATTTCCTGTCGGCGGCAGAGCGAAAAGAAAATGTCAGTGTTTGTCACCAGTGAGTTTCATAAGAGCCGTGCTGATTGTGAACGCCTGCTAGGTGCCACCACGACACCATGTAGGAAGTGAAATTAGCGCAAGTAATGTAGAAATGAGTTTCAGTGAAGTCTGGGTATTTTCCCATTTCTTGTGTCCATGCATTAGCAAGCATGTAATACAATAATTACACACGTTATTTATGTAGCACCTTTCAAAACGCAGTTACAACAAATATATAAAGCACAGGGAAGACAAATAAAAGCACAGGAAGAACAAGCTTTTAAAATAAAAGCACAGAAACACAATGCAACACACGACATACAGCATTAAGATGGGATGTGATGGGATGTACTGCAAGTTTGGTTTTCATTGGGCATGTAGCGCCGCCTGCGGCAGCTCATGGTGGTGCACCAACCTGTGCTCTGAAGGCCACAGCCTGCTCCGGGAAGCCTGCAGCAGAGAAGTAACTGGCCACGTCTGCCACCGTCCACTGCAACAGGTTCTGACTCATCTTCTCCTTCTTCACGGAGCTGCGCGAAGATTGAGACAAAAATCGACATGAAGTCAAAAATGATGAATGCCACGCTTTTCTTCAGCAGGTTATTTTTTTGAATTGATTAACACTGTTTGTCAGAAAAGTGTTGTCAGAAAATCTTGAACAAAAGGAAGCTGAAGGTGTTTAAAGCATTTGTGACGGATGGGGAGAGAGAGAGAGAGAGAGAGCGAGAGAGAGTGAGAGAGAGAGAGAGAGAGAGAGAGAGACAGAGAGAGCACGACATGATCTGAAAATGCAATAGTAACAAGTTACTCACACTTCCTCGACTTTACCACCATTCAGGAGACCATCTTCAGGTGTTGTAAAGGGCGATATATCCAACTTCTTTTTTAACGTACCTGCAACCAAGATGGAGGCTAAAATATTATACATGTTGTGCAAACTGTGCAACAATAAAACACTGATTTAATGGATATTATGACATACTCCATAATTACAGACAGTATTTCTGTATCATTATCAGAATACGCGAGTAAAGTGACAGTTTGACGTTTTCTTTATGTCAGTGAACAAATATTCTTCTAGATAAACATAAACAAACATACAGAGAATGGCCACAGTTTGTCTTCAGGCTCCACTCTGTTAAAAACCCCCTGATGTACCCCAAAGCGCAATTCAATGGTAGTGAACATACAGCACGCCTTACTTTACCAGGTAATTTTTTACAGTACTGTTGTCATGTTAATCTTAGATAAACTACATTCAGGCCCAGAAAAGTTTAAGCACAAAGTGACGCACTTATAGTAGATGCAGAGGCTCGAATTTCTTTTGCAGTTGTTGAGTTGATGTCTCACTATGAAGGAAAGAAAACTATACCCACTGCTTCTGCGTTAAACATGGAGGAAACACACTTCTTTGGCAGGAAATCTGGAGCCAACGAGACACGGATTTCTCGCGGTAATTCAAAAACTACACAAGTACATTGTGTAAACTCAAAGAAACAGATGTTTCACCGACCGACCGGAGAACGAGTCGTTGACGTAGTCAAGTGAAATGGTTTCAACGCGGGGGCTGTTATTCAGAAAATAAAACCGGACGCTTTAATGTAGTATTGGTGTTTGACTTCAGGTCCCGCTCGTGCTGAATTCTGCTGAATTAAAGCATTGTGGTCCGTCGTCAAACAAAAAGAGAACTTGCTTATCTACCTCACCACCGCAGAAGCGAAATGTTGTTTTGAGCCTTACAGCAGTTTTAAAGAATAGTGATTTGTCTTTACGCAATACCGCATGCACTACCCCTTGTTGTACCCCTTCAGTCGAAATCGCAAAACACCATCATTCTCAGAAATTACCCGATTTGCGCGATTGTGATAGCAACACAAAATATGAACTCCTTATGATCCGAAAATAGACCTAGAATGTCAGTCACTCTGGATTTTTCCCTGTAAGTCTGGTATACATAAAAGGTCCAGTGTCTAACATTTAGGAAGGCTTATTTGCAGAAATGACACATATGGATGGTTTTATTGTTAGTATTTTATTTATTTTCATAGCGATTTATATGTACTTGTTTTATGGAGGCCTCCATTTTGTGCCACACTATCTACAGTGCAGTAACCTGAACAGACAAAGCAACCAGAGTGTGCATTTTTTCTTTTTTGTGCTAAGGCAGGAATTCTTTGGTTGTATAGCTTATTTTGTGATTCAGTGGCGTGCATGGGAAAGGAGGAGTCCTCCATTAGTTACAATATTAGATGTTCCTTACACGGTGGACCTTTTAGATCCATCTGTGAGGTACACTATACACAGACAGCTCTACTGCCTTGAGTAATGCTGCAGCATTACACGACGCAGCGTGTTGAGAGTGACGAGGGAGCACCACCTGGACGGAAGGCAGCAGGACGAGCTGGTGAAAACATTCAAAAGATCTTGAGTAAGCCTCGAGACAAGGACAACTAACAGCTAGATGATGTGTTATTCCCAAATTAATTAATTAGTGTACTGGTTTTCTGCAAAGCAGACGCAAGCTACACAGCAGATTTATTATTATTATTATCATTATTATTTTTTATTAAAAAAAAAAAAAAAAAAAAGGAAATTATGTTACTCACAGTTGTCCGATGGTAAAGAGAGTGTTTGTGGCCTCCCGTCGGACACATTCCTGCTCTCATCCTGTGGACAAAACAAACGAAACATTGAAATATCAAGTGGGAAAGGAGAGGGCTCAAAGAGGTCGGACACATACAGATGTTCTTGTTTGTCACAAATTACCAGTCGTGGTGCAGCCTTGCAGTCTGGCACCAACTGGTCACACGAAAGGCCGTTGTCCTCCACCTTGTCTCCATCCTCTTTCTTCACGTTGTTCTTTAAAGTGCAGGGGCTGGTGGTCACAGAGTGGATCACTGGCTTCATGGCTGCTTCTACTACAACACAAACCACACACACACACATCACACTGATGTCATACACACTATCCACACTCTGATATTAGTTATTTAGTTTGCATTTACCTGGGTGATTAGTTTCATCAATAAGTTAGAATTAGACGTTGTTTTTTGATATTACATTTGACATTCTTAATTAAACATCAAATAAATCAGTGGAATTCAACTCTCCCCAAGTCATAATAATGAATTGCTCCTGATACTGCCTGGCTTACATAAAATAAGACATGTCTACAGTCAATAACAATGTCCATCCACAATCAATCATCGAGAATGGTTACAAACTTCCCCTGCTTATGCTCAACTAAGCATTAAACTGGAGCATAAAACAATATCATAATAGTGCTCCATAATCCCGGGTATGTGCGTGTTAGACCGTGTGGAGCAGTTTTGAATACCATTGTCTCCCTTCATTCCTGGGTGCTGGCGCTCCACTGGGCAGACAGCACAATCATAAGTCCAGTCATTGTGTGCGAGGGCCCTGGGGCTGGAGGGAGGCAAGGAGCTGGGCCTCTCACTGGCCTTCTGGAAAGGTACAGAGTCCAGTGCCGAGCCAGAGCCGGGTCCGGAGCCAGAGCCGGGTCCGGAGCCAGAGCCGGGTCCGGAGCCAGAGCCAGGCCGGGTGCCAGAGGGGGAGCAGGGGGCAGAGACTGCTCGCACAGTGGCACAGTGCACAGCAGCATCTTCATGCGTGTGCCCACCAGGGGACGGCCCCTCCTGTCCATCGCGGCTTTCATCGGCCCCCTCCTCATCTGCATTACTGTCTGTGTCCATGACCATGGAGGTGTCAGCCTGTAAAGCAGAAGCAAATGTTCAACATTGATACCTCAACTGCAGGATGGCATAGGATATGGAATTGGGGGAGAGTGGGGGAGCCACAGAGCTGAAAGTTAAATACTGCACATGACACAAAGCATTATAAAGGTATATTTCAACTTACACTACTGTACAAATCTCAATAATTAACTCACCATCAGTACGAGCCCTGAGTCTATTGTGGACACAATGTGGTCATAGTGTGTCACCACTGTTCGTCTGTGAGTGACATGCACAGTGGCTTTACAGTGTCAAGTCTGCTGTGAAGCTTTGTTTGGTTTACAACTTTTAAATGAATTACAAATCACAGTGTAGTAGACTCGCTTCCGATGAGTTTTCATTGGCCGGTTTGGTCAAGTTTTAAGGCCTGATGCCGATCCACAGAACCCCAAAATGTGAACATTCAAAGTACAGGGTGGAGAATTGAACAAAAACACATCAACATACACTCATTGGCCACTTTATTAGGTACACGGGACACCTAATAAAATGGTAGGAGTGGCAACCGGTCTAGTCTTCTGCTGCCAATCTGCTTCAAGGTTTGGCGTGCTGCGTGTTCAGAGATGATCTTCTGCATACCTGAGCTGTAGCATGTGGTTGGTTATGTTGCCTTTCTGTCATCTCAAACCAGTCTGGCCGTTCTCCTGTGGCATCGAAGTGGCATTTTCACCCAGCGGCTCACTGGATATTTTCTCTTTTTGGACCGTTGTCTCTACACCCCAGAGATGTTTGTGTGTGAATAACAACCATGCCACGTTCAAAGTCATCAAAATAACCTCTCTTTCCCATGTTGATTATTGGTTTGAATGTCAGCAGGTTGTATTGGCCATAACAACATGCAGATTTGGAGATTTAGGCAAATTGGAGATTATCTAAATTGACCGTGAGCGTGAGAGTGAATGGTTGTTTGTCTCTATCTGTGTGGCCCTGCTATGGACTGGCGAACTGTCCAGGGTGTACCCCGCCTATCGCCCGATGTAGCTGAGATTGGCACAGCACCCCCCGCGACCCTCTGGTTGAGGATAAAGCGGTAGATGATGACTGACTGACCGTGAGCGTGAGAGTGAATGGTTGTTTGTCTCTACATGTGGCCTTGTGATGGACTGGTGACCTGTCCAGGGTGTTGCCGCCTTTTGCCCTATGTCAGCTGAGATCCTCATGTGGAGGATAAAGCAGTAGAAGTGAGTGAGTGTGTGTATTGACCATGTCTACCTATACAAACCCAAAGCCGCTGAGTTGCTGCCATGTAATTGGCTGATGAGCTTTTTGTTGACAAGCAGTTTTACAGGCATTCCTAATAAAGTGGCCAGTGCCAGCATGTCCCCATTTCCTTATGATTGATGGGGAATAAGTGTCAATTATTTTAAAATGTTTCATTCAGTAGAAGGAAAACTTCCTCAAGTCCATGATTTGAACACAGTTGAACCCCTGTTGTTTCTGGATGATATAAATGAAAGGGTGCAAATGTCACATGAAAACCTCCTCATACAGATGGAGGTAAATGACTGCCTGCCTCTGAATGCCTCAGTCGCTCTCTGCGGTGCAGTGTGTGTCACCTTTATCTCCACACTATTCAAACCAATGCACACTTCTTCTTTTTTTGTGGACGGCGCCCTGAGTGAAAAATTACCTTGTACCTTGCGACTGCGTGTCCAGGCAGCAGAGCGCAAACTAAAGCCCGCCCCGCTCCTGTGGAAGAGAGCCGCTTGTACGGACGGCATTCATTCAGGCCAGCGCACTGCATTTCGCACAACTTTCACAGACGAGACGCAGTCACGCAACAAAACCCCCCCGAATAATCACCGAAGATTCTAACAACAGCCACGCGATGTTCATTGACGGCGTGCAGATGTGCTCGTTGCGTCTGTTGTAACACACACACATGCAGAAAGAAGAGGCCGATGCGAGGCGTGTGTGCGTGTGTGCCTCAAATTTCCTCTAAAGTGCGCATGGAGTTTAGGAGCAGCGGTAAAAAAAAAAAAAAAAAACCTCGCCATTGTGTCTGTGCTCTTTAACGGAGCGCTTCAGTTCCCGGAGCTGCGCGGCGGCAAAAAAAATAATTAAAAAAAACGACGCACAGTCTATAACGCAGTGCTCCGTCCACACAGCGAGAACCGAACACGTTCCACGACGGGTTTTATTTATTCATGTGTGTCTACTTTGACTTTGCACCGGGTCAACAATTCGCAGGGAAAAAAAAGAGTAAACCCAAAATGAGTCCGTTATCGGACACGTCACTGTCTACATTTCCCTCCCCACCTCCCCGTGTTCGGGTGAAACCTGGACAACAGAAGCAGAGGCAGTCTGCGCAAAGTGACCGAGCGTGAGTCTCTTCTTCACCAACACGGAACAAAAGTCAATTTGATCGCAGCTTCACCACGAATCACACAAACGCATCATCCGCCTTCTAGTTTGCGGCCGCTTTGCGTAAGTTCTGTAACCGCCCGCACCCCCTTCCCCGCGTATGTGCCATTACTTTGCAATTATGTGGGTCTATGTCAACCAACACCAGCTGGCAGACATTATGAGGAAGAGATATGCGGTTGCAGTGCGGGACCAGGGGAAAAGAGAATGTGAGAGAGAGGCCATAACGACAGCTAACACCAAGCGTTAGACGTGACCGGGCTCGGTTGGCAGCGTGTCCGACAATGGATCTAGGGGTTCGACTTTTATGCTCTGCGTCTGCAGTAGTCCATCGGTGACAAAAGACAGACGCAGTTTCCCCAAAAAAACTGAACTATGTCCACGTTCATGTGGAGAACTTTGGCACGGATGCGCTCGCTGCTCGTAATCGACACAAAACAGCAGCGACGACGGGGCTTTTTTTTCTTTTTTTTTTAAAGTCCAGACGGAAGAAGAGGGGGAAACATTTCGTCATGGACCCATGATGAAATTTAAAACAATTGCGACTAGACATGGTTCTAGAGACCTCTGATGTCTCGCCAGTCACGAGTGTCCTCGTGTTCATGTGAAAAATAGAGAAAAACAATCAAACAACCCAACAATGTCCCACCGTCCCCCATCAGGCTCCGCGGTGTTTCAAGACTTTTTTTTTTTTTTATCTTCACCCACTCCCATACTGACAAGTACTTGACAATGAAAACACCTACTTCCGGTTTAAACTTTAAAAAATAAAAGGGCCCTAGCGGAACCCTCTTTCTGGAAGATTTCATGTGAAAGCAAACGTCTACAGCTTCCGGTCGCGCGCGACACCTTTCCTGTGAACTTGACAGCCCCCTCCTCCCTCCGCATCCTCCTCCCCTTCGCTCAACGCCGAGTTTGGGGCTTGAAAAGCGCTTTCTGCCGCTGATAATGGAGGCTCGGTGGGGGTGTTTTTGCGGACGGACAGGCCCCACGCAACTTTTCGCGTGTTGAGTCTGGTCGCCTGCGTCGTCCCGTTCGAGTGCTTTCAGTGTAAAAATGCCACGCGCTTGACTTCACACGCACCTTCAGTCACCCCCCCTCTCCCTCCCCTTCTCCGCCTCGCTAGCGCTCGAGCGAGGTCCAACCGCCGCTCCCCGTCTGCGGCAGTTTTGGATGCACTTGCAAAATCACTCCCCCGTTACCACTCCCCGTGTGTACACGTTGGTTTTGAAAGCGAATATCACGCAGCCTTGTTTTCTGCCCCTCATTTACCTCCACCTGTTAATGTGCTGTTATGTGACGTGGGCTCGCTTAAAAACAAACATGTCACCCAGTTCCTCGCGTCAAACAAACATAGAGAAAAAAGAAAAAAAAACACCACCACCACCGTACCTCCAGGTCCTCGTCGTCCTGCTCAGCGGGACCGAGAGCGCTGTCCCCGTTGCTCAGGTCAGAATGACTGGCTTCTTCTTCCACCGCGCTCCTCCTCGCAGCCGCCGTTAACGTGACATCGTCCTTTTTTCGGCTCCTCCGCTGAACCTTGGCGGCGTTCCGGTACGAGATTGAGCCCTTGTAGTTTACTTTCAACACCGTCTGCTCCTGAATCAGTTTGTCCAGTTCCGCGCAGGTTCGCTCGGGCTCGGACCCGTGTCGTCTCCGGACCATTCGGCAAATTCTCTCCAAGTCCGGCCGGGCTTTCCGTGACCGCAGCGAGTCGATAGTGTCCAGGATCCACTCGCGGTACTTGGATTCAGACATCTTTCTTTTCCTGCTTTTTCTTGTCCCTTTTTTCTTCTTCTTACCTCGGTGCGTCAACCTTGTGCGTGAGCCGCGGTGTTTTTTCGTGAGCCGCGGTTCGAGGAGCCCGAGTGAGAAGCGGAAACCTCGTTGAAAAGCCTCCTGCGTTTGCGTGTGCGCTTAAGGTGGAGCGATGGATTACTGCGAAAAGTTTCACTCGGGGGAGAGTTTTAAGGTGGAATGTGCAGTCCTGCACGGGGACGTGCGCGCGCACTCGGGCCCATCCGCGCTAAAGCGGTTTGTATAAGTATGATAATACATGTTTGATATCCGTGTTTATGTATTCCTTCATTGTATGCACATCATTTCAACAGAATGTCATTGAACTGAACTTTTTAAATGGGGACCCACTTTTATTCACAGCATTATTCATACACAGGGCAACTCAAAAGTGCTTTACAAAGGCATTAAGAAAATCACAGAATAAAAGCCACAGACTATTAAAATTAAATGAAAATTAAATTAAAATCATAAGAGATAATAGTGTGATTTGCCATTTAAAGTGCATTCAAAAGACAAGATAACCTGTAGATGATTTGTTTGAGAATTTAAGAAAAAAAGCTGCAGTAAACAATAATGTTTTCAGGCCTGATTAAATTAAATTAACTGAGCAGACATCAGGTATTCGGGATGTTTGCTCCACAGGTGAGGATCAGAATAACTTTGTGTGGTTCTGCTTCGGTGCACACACAGTAAACCTGTCCCTGATGATCTCAGGGTTCTGGATGCTTCATAGCGAACTAATAAATCTGCTTTGAAGACCGAGAGGAAGTCATTTTGAAATCTATCTTGACTTGGTGTTGTGATCTGAGGACCGGTGTGATGTGGTGCAGTTTCCTGGTGTTAGTCAGGACTCTGGCAGCAGCGTTCTGGACCAGCCGCAGCCGCCTGGTTGATTGATTGTTTTTTTTGTCCAGACCTGTAAAGACACGATGACAATCATCTCGTCTGCTGAAAATGAAAGCATGAACAGGTTTTTCTGTGTCTTGTTTGGACAGAAAACCCTTGATCCTTGCAATGTTTCTCAGGCGGTTGTAGGCAGACTTAGTTAAAGCTTTTAAGTGGTTGTTAAAAAAAACAAAAACATGACAAACTATTAAGACCCAATTTGTAATAAAATAATTCATGACTTTTTTTTGGAACAGGTAAACCAAAGTCATTTCAAAGAGATATGAAGTTCATACACATTTTACGCACATACTGTAAATCTTAAAGGAATACAATTATATTATGGAATGTGTGCCCACCAGTGACACTCGGTCCTGTTAGCGTAACTGTTAGCAAAGATGGCCGACACTGTTTACATTCTGGGAATGAGTCCCGCCCCCCTTCGAGTGGGTCTAAAAAGTGCGGGATTAGCGTTGCAGTTTTCAAGTGTCACTGGTGGGCACGTAACAAAAAAAAGAATGAAGATATTTCTCGACTCAGGGGAAACTGAGGTTGGGAAGCATGTTTTCAAAAATACTACTCCTATTCTAGTAATACAAAGCTAAATGCAAATCGGTGAAGTATTCCGTTAAGTGAAAGGCTGAAAAATTCCACAAATGTATTTCGACTCATTGACTGGTGTATATTGTGTAAATATCTTAATATTTTTCTTGCTTGCTCAGTATTATTTATTTATCCTATACCAGTGGTTCTCTAATTTTTTATACCAAGTAACGCCTGAGGAAAATATTGATCTTTTTAAAGGACTTTGTACAGTACAGACTTTTCACAGGAGGCAGATTTATTCCCAATCAGATAATCCTCCTCCTCCTCTTCCTCACATACTGGTAGTAAAATTAGATTAAGCTGTAGCAAGAGATCAGGTGACTCTAATTATTTAATTTCCTATCATTTTCTACAGAACAGTATTTCCAAATTTCCTCCAAGTACCACCAGAGGAAGCACACATACCACCTGTGGTACACGTACCACAGTTTGAGAGCCATGGTCCTCTACTATATTTACACAGTATTTTTGTTTATTAGGGTTCGAGCAACAAGGTTGCAAGAACCCTATTGAAACTGGAAGGATTATATTCTTATTATTTCTATCCTTTCTTACCTCTTAAGCCACATTACTGCTACCCTCTACACCACTGTGTTAATTTGAATTTCCCCAACGAGGGATTAATAAAAGTGTGTCTGCCTCTGCCGTGAGGGTTATTTATTTATTGCCTTAATTAGTTTGTCTGTCTCTCCGTGAGCGGCATAGCTCAAACAAGTTAAAAGTATTAATACAATTTGCTCAGGATGCAGGCCATGGCCCAGGGAACAAACGATTAGATTTTGGTGGTGAACTGCATCCAAATTCAGTACGAAAGCAAATGAATAAACAAAAGAACTTTTAGCCTTGGTGGAATCTTTCTTTAGTCTTATTCATAAAAACAAAAATATTTAGACACACAATCACTGCTTTGGTAGGAAATCTTTGTTGTATTTTCAATCTTGAACATGGTGGTTCCTCTAAAAACCTGTGTTGATTTCAGAATTCCGCCCCTGAAACTAAACAATGAAAGTATATATCGTGTCAGTGATTACCTCAGGTTTGCCGGCACATGACTAAACTCAAATTATTTATTTGTTACTGTGAATGTTAACAAAAGAAGAAGCTGCATCTTAAAGGCCCAGTGTGTAAAATGTAGGTGAATTGTTTTCATTTGGCAGTAAATTGAAGATGGAATAATTGAAATGCATTATCAGCTCGTTGGAGGCGTTCCCTGATCACCATGTCTTTACGGGAGCCCACAAAGGACAAGCTGAATATCTTTTGAGTTTTGACGCCAACAGTTAACTGAAGGCTGCATATATTAGGTTCTCCAACACACTTGGAAGGGTGAGTGTTTCTTAGCAACGTCCCCAATAAGTGTTGCTTAATTGCACAGCTTATTCAGTTTTTTTTCTTATTGCTTAATGCTCTGTATTTATATAGCACCTTTCTAGTCTTGATGACCACTCAAAGCTGCTGTACACTATACAGTTTTTGCCATTCACTCACTTTCATACAGCACATCTATGTGCAGCACATTGTTCCATCACCCATTCACACACAGGCGCCAGGAGCAACGTGGGGTTAAGTGTCTTGCCCAAGGACACATGGGCATGTAGACGAGCGGCGCCAGGAATCGAACCCTACCACTGAGCTACCGTCGCCCCCATTTATTTACAACTATAAATTAAATTCTTCAACGCACTGGAAGATGCACTTCTGACGGGAGCTCCGAGTGTGTAATTTTGGAGAGGGGTGCTGAGAGCTGGCTGGTAACTGATCCCACACTGTGACAGGATGAACACAACACTGCATTATTCAATTGCACCTGGCAGCCTCCTTAAAACCTCCACAATACTAGACAGCAAAGTGAAAATGCAGCATCCGTCCACCATCACCTGCAAAAACATTCTGCTCCACTGATCCTGTCACGAGGAGGATCTTCCGTCAGTTACATGGCATGAAAAACAAGAAAAGAAAAAGTGAGTGTGGCATTGAGTAAGATGGAGTGAGTTAATATATAACCCAGACATATTAGTCTTAACAAGTAAAACTTTATTGGAATGATACATTTTGCAAAATATTACTTTATGTATATTTTTTTTTAACATACTCATTGTGTTCTAAGGGTATCTGTCAAGTTCTCCAGAGGGTAAGATAGTTAAGACTGTCAAAGGCAAGGATATACAGTATTGTTTCCCAAAAGGTACAATAGACTACACAATCACTGTACCCAGGTCATGAGGAAAAGATTAATGTTCTGTTTTTGCTTTGTTTTTTTTAAATCCTTTTTTTTGAAAATACAATTAGAAAATACGAACGCAAAACATCTCCGATGTAAAAAGTGTTATGTCTGAATGAAGAGTGTGTGAAAATCGGATGAAAATCGAAGGCAAACACAGGAGGGGGGGAAAGAAAGAACAAAATCAAACTCAAAACGCGCACAAATCACTTGATAGTGTTTAGCTGATTAAAGAATGAGAGACAAGTGGCAATTAGTTTTGGAAAAGAAAGGTGTTGTGCGACAGTGGCATTGCCGTCCACCCACCAACTCTGATTTAGTCATTAGTCAGAACATAAAAGATAATACATGTGCTCTCTTCACACAAAAGAACGAGCAAAAAAAAGAAAGAAATCAACAATAAATAAAGAGATTTGAAAAAATAGTTGTGGCATGTGCTTCACTATTTGCAAAAAGACCGGACAGGATGGCGATCCACTGCATTGCTGAACGTGACGCTCATGAATGAAAGGTTCGGGTGGTGGCGTGAGGCTGTCGGCTGTGGAAACTGCGCGTTCTCAAACATTAGTCTCAGGTTCGCGGGAGAGGGAGATGTCCTGCTGCTGGGTCACTTTACAAAACATGCAAGAAAAAACCAAGCTCACCAGAGGAATATTTATCATAAAAGAATACACATCATTTTTTTCTTATTTTCCAAACAGCAGTGAAACATCTCCAACAGACAATCCAAGACATTCAAAAGTTATCCTGCATTTGCGCTCAATTACATTTAAGAGGCCCCTCTCCCCCCCCCAGCATGAATAATTACCCAAGCCAACCAAAAAAATCATTTAGAAACATTCACAAAAAGGTCATGACACAAGATTCGACAAATAGAGTGATGCACGTCAAAACAGTTCACAGAAGCTTTTCAGTGAGAGGACAAAGTCTAGCACCTATGGGGCCACGGGGGTGTGGGGAGGGGGTGTGGTGTGTGTGGGGGGGTGGAGGGAGGGGAGGGTGAAAGCAAACATCCTTCATCAAACCAAAACAATGTGTTCAGTCAACAAACCAGCAATACGATTTGGTCTGATTGTCTTGCATCCACAGAAATAAACTTGGCAGAAGGGGACAGCTTTATGAGAGCTTCATTAGTTTAATTTGTTACATAGAAAGCTGAAAAACAAGAAGAAAAAAAACAAACAAAAACCCACTCTAATCACAAAACAGCTCACCATGTTTGGTCGGACTGCAAGTCTATGTGAAGGTGTTACATGTAAGGTATATACAAGAAAAAAGGAGGGGGTGGGGGGGAGAGAAAAAAAACAAAACAACCAAAACATCAAAGGTGAGACGCACAAGTTCAGTGAAAATAATCGTGAACAAAAAGGCCAGAAGAACGTCAAAGACCTCTCTCTCTCTCTGAATCTCGTCCCGTCTTTCCAAATAGAGCAGCTGAGTGTCCGCTTGTAATAGTTACGCATGTTCTTCCACAATCTCAGGTACC